>NC_062285.1:137463847-137766877 GCF_902655055.1 Lutra lutra
AGACAGGCAGTCAGCGGTGAGGAGGGTCAGGGCCAGCCTCTCTGAGGGGGTGACATTGGGACAGAGGCCCGGAGAGTGAGGGAGAGTAAGTGACACCGAGAACTTTCAGGCTGAGGGAACAGCACCCACAAAGGCCCTTTCCTGGGTCGGGAAAGACACGTATTTGAGCAATAAAAGGCCACCGTGGCTGTCAAAGGTGAGCAAGGTGGAGAGAAGGAAGAGGTGAGGTTGGAGAGACCCGCAGAAGGGAGAACCTGCAGGGCCTCGAAGATCTGAAAGAAGAGTGAAGCTGTCCTATCCCCGCCTGCAAGTCCCCACCCCACCCCGCGCTCACTATTCTTGGGGAAGCCGCAGGTGGGGAGGAATGTTCCCAGAACAACCCAAAATGCAATTAGGCAGAGTTAACTTCAACCGAGCACTTGCTAGGTGCCAAGTGCAGTTCTCAGCAGTGCGCCTGAATTGTTTGCCTTCGACATGCAGGCACAGAGAAGCTGAGTAACTTGCCCAAGGTCACACAGTTAGGGAAGTAGTCAAAGTCGGAATTAAACCCAGGTGGTCTGACTCCAGAGCCCACACCCTACCACAGCACCATCAATGCAGCGTTCCCCTGAGAAACCATGGTTGTCAGTGGCTGTTGAGACGTGGCAGAGGTTGGAGGTGATGGCTTCTCTGGAAATGGCACTCTTGGGGCAGCTCTCCATCTGTAATTCGAACCCTGGGAGTGGACAAGAGGCGAGCCAAACAGGAAACTGAAGAGATGGGCAGGAGTTAGTGAAGAGCTCCACCCACCACTTCCCCCCCTAGAACACACTGAGACCAAGGTACAAACCACAGCCCAGAACTCCACGGCCACAGGTATGTGAGCTATGGGCCCGGCTCGTGCTGGGGACTTGCCATCCCGGGTGGCTCACATTTGTTATTCCAGGTTCCACTGTGAATCAACACAGTGGCTGTGATCTCGTGTTAATAACGTTCCAAATGTATAGGACTTGGCTCTGAAGGATTTTTGTCAACCTTCCTACCAGCCCTGCCAACAAAGCGCGCCAACAAATATTTACTGAGTTACTACCCTGAACCAAGTTTTGTGCTTTCCTGCAGTGGGCGAGGCCCACAGATAACTGGGCTTTGTTGAGAGCTCGATGGAAGCCTTCTCACTGTCCTGCTCTTACCTACACACACTGCTCCATAAAGTCAGAAGATTGGAAGAGGTGCTGTCCTACTGGATGCCGACTCTGTGGCCAAATGGATCTTTGTGGGACTATCTGGCCAAAGGCTCCTGGGCTGGAGTTGCAGCTCCTCTGAAATTCAAATTTAAATAATAATACTCTGAATGGCATCATGGCTTAATGAAAGGCACTTGTTCTGCATATGCTCAATTAAGTTTTTTTTAGTAAGGTGTTTTTTTGTTGTTGTTGTTGTTGTTTTTTAAGTAGGCTCCATGCCCAGTGTGGAGCTCAACGGAGGACTTGAACTCACGACCCTGAGATCAAGACCTGAGCTGAGATCAAGTCTGACTGGTGCTTAACTGAACCACCCAGGCAACCCTCAATGACATTTTTAATTGGGGTTGGTTAGCAGGTTTCTGAAACACTAAAGAGAATTTAGAGTCAGTCTAGCTCTGGAAAAGGGACATTTCACATCCGAGCTCTGCTGTAGCTTTGACTTTAGAACTCAGCCTTCCAGAATAATTCTACTCCTGCCTGACCTGACACAACCTGAAGGAAGGGGAAGTGCGGAGGCCCACCCACTCCGTGACATTCACCGTTCAGGCAGGCACTTGAGGTTGCTTCTCACACATACCCTCATAACCGCTCTGTGAGGTACATCCACCTCAGTTTCTGAGAGACAAATAGGAGGCTTAGGAGAAATCGCTTGCCCAAGGCCATGTGGCTAGTCACCAGCTGAGAGGCGACCCAACCCAGGCCTGCCTCCAAGTCCACAATTCAACCGCTGCCCCCCGGAACCATGTTTCCCTCAAAAAGCCACTGCAGTGGGGCGCCTGGCTGGCTCAGTCGGTAAAGCCGACCGGCAGGAAGCCTGTTTCTCCCTCTTCCACTCCCCCAGCTTGTCTCTCTCTCTCTCTCTCAAATAAATAAATAAATCTTAAAAAAAAAAAAAAAAAGTCACTGCATTGAAAACCCACCACGAAAGAACACGGAGGTAACACTTCACACCTTTACAGTCTTAACCGTGTAATGACATATTCTTGGTTTTTCTTTTTAAAGAGTTTATTTGACAGTGAGAGACATAGCCAGAGAAGGAACACAAGCGGGGGGAGTGAGAGCGGGAGCAGCAGGATCCCTGCTGAGCAGGGAGCCTGATGCGGGGCTCGATCCCAGGACCCCGGGATCATGACCTGAGCTGAAGGCAGCCGCTCAACAACTGAGCCCCCCAGGCACCCCTGACATGTTCTTTTTATGGAGTTTTTTCTTCGTAGGGCTCACACACACTTTGGAAATCACCTAATTCTCACAACATCTGTTTCTCCTCTCTGAGAAGGGGTGAGTGAGGCTGTTGGTACCACTTTACTGATAGATAGGAAACAGGGTAGACAGATGCTATTATGGTTCTTCTCCTGTGAGTTGGAGAAGGAAGCCCGAAGTGTAAGGGCTCTCACCCCACCTCCAGGGCGGTGCTGCTGCGTGCTGCCAGCCCACAACGTGGCTAAGCTCCTCGCTTGCAAGCGAGCACGAGAAAGGACATGTTTGTAATGTTCCCGCAGTGTTTGTGACACACCATTTACCCTGTGGCTATCCAGGAGAAAAGAAAGAAACAACAAAAAAAAAAACCTTTCTGGGGAGTGTCAGGACATGAAAAGAGAATGGAATCAAAACTAAGTTTTATTTTTTTTTAAGATTTTATTTATTTATTTGAGAGAGAGAGCACAAGCTGGTGGAGGGACAGAGAGATAAGGGAGAAGGAGACGCCCTGCTGAGTAGGGAGCCCCATGCAGGGTTCGATCCCAGGATCCCCGGATCATGACCTGAGCTGAAATCAGACACTTCACTGACTGAGCCACCTACGAGACCCTCAAAACTGAGTTTTAAAGTCCCCACCTGCTTGTTTTGCTTCTCACAAGTGTCACTCACCTGTTACGTTAGTTGCTCCAGGAAGGGTGGTAAATGGAGTTGGCATTATGACTTTTGGATAACTGTAACTTACAAAGAAATCTGAATCTTTATTCCTTCCTACTATACCCACCCCTGTTATAAAGAAATGTTTTAACTTTCCACTGTTAAATGATCACAAATTCTCCTCTAATACCTTGAAAATTGTTTCCCCCTTCAATAATGTCATATTAGCCAAGAAAATAGACATTTAACTCTAATGCAACAAGTCTTACCGTGGCCAAACCAGCCTTTTTTTTTTTTTTTTTTTAGGTTTTTGTTCTTTGTTTTTGAGAGAGAGAGAGGAGATGAGAAGGAGGAGGGTCAGAGGGAGTAGCAGACTCCCTGCCCAGCAAGGAGCCGGAAGCGGGAGCGGGGCTGCTCCAGAGGACTCCGGGATCATGACCTGAGGTGAAGACAGTCCCTCAACCAACTGAGCCACCCAGGTGTCCCTAAACCAGCCATTTTAAAAAAGGGTTCATGTCAATTTCCTCGGGGTACCCTTTGAAATTTTTTTTTTTAACACTTTGAAATTTGTTTCTGAAAACCTCTAGGTCAGTGTCTCCTAAAGATACCTTTTAAAAAAAAAAAGATTTTTTTTTTTAAAGATTTTATTTATTTGACGGGAAGAAAGACAGCAAGAGAGGGAATACAAGCAGGGGGAGTAGGAGAGGGAGAATCAGGCCTCCTGCTGGGTAGGGAGCTCAACTTGGAGCTTGATCCCAGGACCCTGGGATCATGACCTAAGCTAAAGGCAGATGCTTAATGACTGAACCACCCAGGTGCCCCTTAAGATTTTATTTTTAAGTAATCTCTACATCCAATGTGGTACTCGAACTCACAACCCTGAGATCAAGAGTGCCATGCTCCACCAGCTGAACCAGCCAGGTACCCCCGAAAGATGCCTTTGTTTAGCCATGTACATAATTCCCACGAACAAGTCAACAGATTTTCTGCGCACAACTTAGTATTTCTACTAAACAGAATCAGTGTACACCACAAGCAGCGGATTTGTACCCATGAGTTTTAGTAAAATTATGAAAATTACCATCTGCTGCAGATTTACAATTGTGCAGTGCATTGGCTTATGGAAACCCCAAAGGTAGACCCTGTCCTACCTCCATTTGATATACCAGGAAAGGTGGCCTGGAGATTTGAAGCAGTTGGCTGGAGGTATGAGCCAGAAGGCCACCAAAGTGTAATGCACAGAGCAGTAAGAACTTGAATTTGGAGTCAGATGCCATCACCCTGTCCCAGCCATCTCCCAGAATCCCTTCAAACTTCTTGTTTTCCAGGCCTGCTTAGAGGCCCAACTTCTTCTTCTTCCCTTTTTTTTTTTTTAAGATTTTATTGTCAGAGAGAGAGAGAGAGAACACAAGCACAAGCAGAGGGAGAATCAGGCTCACTGCTGAGCAAGGAGCCCAAAGCTGGACTTGATCCTAGGACTCCAGGATCATGACCTGAGCTGAGGGCAGCCACTTAACCATATTGAACCACCCAGGTGTCCAGAGCGGGGTAGGCGGTGGGGGGCAACCTCTTTTTCCTCCTCAACTCCCAGCAAAATTCTTATCCCGTCGGCTGGACAGCTTTGAGGCAGGCTGTTGTCGGTCACGACCTACACCATGCTCCAACGACAGCACTCTGCAGTTCCCCAGCATTACTACTGGATGGCCCAGGCTCCTTGGTGAAAAACCAGATAAACAGGCCAAAGCCCCTCCCCGCCCCCACCCTGGAAGTTTAGACAGGGAGAGTGAGTACAGTTCAGGGGCAAAGCAGAGGGTGATTTGTGCTCTAATAAGCTACAAAGTTCTGGGCGCTCTTTGGGATTAGCTTCCTCTACCGCCTCCGCCATTTGTGTACCCGCTCACATTTTACACTTTTATAGGTTTCCATAGGCATTCCTAGGAGTATTTGTGTTTTAAGAGGACGTTCACCCACAAAGTGTGTAATCGGTACCCTGTGTAAAGGAATTTTGTTGTTTCATTTTTCCCTAGGAAAAGGAAGGGAAAGTCCTAGAGAGGAACAGAATTGCAGAGCTGTTCAGGATTTTACAGATTAGCCCAACCCCTTCATTTTATGGATGAGGAAGCAGGCGCAAGTGAAGCCACTGGACTTTCCCAAGGTCATAAGCTAGTAAGTGGGAGGAAGGAAGCTTGTACCCGGGCCCTGCGCAGGGCCGGCCCTTTCTCTCCACCAGCGGGGCTCAAGAATGCTCCCTCCACGCTAGTATTTATCTGGCTGCCACGCCCGCACCAGAAACCGGGATCCGTAGGGAACCTGACACCCCCTCCTGCCCCCACCCCCGCAGCAGCGGCCAAGCTAGCTCGGGCCAACCCAACGGGCACAGCAGGTCGCCGTCTGACGCCTTGCCCTCAGCCAACCTCTGGGTCGCGGAAGAGGAGGGGTGCCCGCTGGGTTTTGCGTTCCTGTCCCACGACCCTGGGCAGAGTCCCCGGAACAAAAAGGCCGCCCCCCCTCCTCCCCGCCGCAGCTCCGCACGTGCTACGCCTCGTGCGCCGCCCCGGGCCCCGCCCCCGCCCTCCATTGGCTGCACCGCGCCTTCCTCCTCTTCTCCCTCCCCCCTTCCCACTAGACTCGGCTGCGGCTCCACGTGATCCGCGGAGGGACGGCCGCGCGGCTCTAGCGGGCGATTTGATAGGTTCCCCCGACCGGCCTGGCCACGCCCAGCCCTGCTTCCTTTCAGGGGCGCGTCCGGGAGGTGGCGAGATTGCAATGAGAGGGAAGGGGGAACGGCTGCGGTGGTCAGGGAGGAGGGCGGGGGCTATGAAGAGGGAGGCGAAGGTGAAACCGCGGGTTGAGGGAAAGGGGCTGCTGTCGAAGAGGGCCCCTGACGCTGACTCCAGCAGGCGCCAATCAGGTGACACACGGGCGGACGGGGCGGGGTCTCGGGCGTTGCTCCTCACCTGGCCCCGCACGTGCCGCGCTAACCCCAGCGGCCTAACCAATCACGGCCCGGAAGGCTGCGCCTGCCCTCCTTACAGGGTGGGCCAATCCGAAGCGGCGATCCGGGGAAGCTGGCCTGGCCTCATGAATAATTAATATGCCAGAGCCTGTCCGCAGGCGGGGTAGGGATGGAGGGAGGTGGGGGTGCCGCTGGGCGCCTGCGCAGTAGCTGCCCGTGTCGGCAGCTGCTGCGGGTCGCACGGCTCTGGCCCATCTCGGGGGGCGGGCGGGGGAGGCGAGGCGCGCGAGCAGAGCGCGGGGCACGATGTCGGACGCGGGCGGCGGAAAGAAGCCGCCTGTGGAGCCGCAGGCGGGGCCGGGCCCAGGACCAGGGCGCGCAGCTGGGGAGAGGGGCCTGCCGGGTTCCTTCCCCCTGGTCCTGAAGAAGCTGATGGAGAACCCCCCGCGGGAGGCGCGCCTCGGTGAGGGGAGGGGGGTCCGCGCGCGCCTGGGGGCGGGGTTTATGCAGGGGCGGGGCCTTGCGAGGGCGGGGCCGGGGAGGTCGGAGGTCAGGGTGTAGTTGTCCTGCGGAGGGGCCTGGAGGGCGAGGCGAAGGGAGGTGGGAAGAGCAGGTCGGGCCGACTGGAGACAGGCTAGGTCAGATGGGGGGTTGGCGGGGAAGGGGCAGGAGGGAGGAGGTGGGGTGGGGGTCTCACTGAGGAGGTTCATTCGGGCATCCACCTGGCGTGCGCGACGTGTGTAGGGGTTACTGAGGAGGCCGGTGGGGGTCGAGGCTCCCCCTTAAAGGATGCTCCAGGGCGCCTTCTCTGGGGATGCCGGCATCAGAATCACTTGGGATGCTAGTTTAAAATGCTGGTTCCTGGGCCCCACCCTTCGCCCCCGAATCTGCGGCTGCTGGCACAGGTATCTGTATTTGAAGGAGCACCCCACTTCTGTGATTCCAAAGTCCACTAAAGTTTGAGGAGCTCTGATATATGGTGGCGGATTGTCTTTGTATGTGGACTTCCTGCCCCTGGGAAGAGGACCTCTCTTCATCTCTGCGTGTGCGTATCCCCAGCTACTGGGTGCACACAGGAGATGTGCTCTGCCGCTGAGGTGGGGGAGGGGTGTCAGGAGAAGGGATGTGAGGCGCCTTCCCAGGGAGAGGTTGGGGCGAGGCAGGTAGAGGGAGGAGGGTCAGAGGGAGGCCGCTGTGGCACCTTCACCCGCTTGTTTGGGGCTGACCCTAGACTTTGGGGCCACTGTAGCGGAGCTGGGCTGCTGCTTGTTTCCTAGGCCACAGAGGTCCCTGGAGCCTGTGTGGAAAGCAGGTTTGGCTCTGTTTTTTTGGAGTGAGGACGGGAGGTTCGGGGCACAGGAGGAGTGCCACCTATTGTGAGGGTTTAGGTGCACGGAGGTATGCTTTCCGTCTGACATCTTTGAATTTCTAAGAACCATCAGTGTAGTTCGGGATCTGGGAAGGAGTAAGCCTTCTGTGAATTGCCTGTTTTGAGGAATTACTTTTCTTTTTAAAAATGCTGCTTCTCTTCATTTCTGGGATGCATTCTGAGGTTGCCATCTCTGGGGCTGCCACTGTTGAGTTATAAATAGCTTATGCACATCAGGTAAGGCCACACTCTCCCCTCTTGCTTTGGAACCTCATGTCCACAGACCCTTTTCTTTGTTTTGAAGGCAGTGCTTTGTTCCAGATGTGCGGATGAGACAAGCCACCGAGACAGGTGTACACATCTCTCAGGTTCTTATTCAAGATTACCAAGCAGCAACCATCAAAAACAGTAATTCTGCCTTACATGTGCATAATGCTTACAAAGCACTTTGACATAATCTAGTCTTTCGTAGCGATCCTGTAAGATATTATCCCCACTTCCCAGATGAGGAAAGCTGAGGCTCAGAAGGTGAGGATGCTTCCTCAAGGTCACCTAGCTAGTCCTTACAGCTCTCTGCCTGGTCTGGTGCTTTTTACCATGTCACTGGCATCCACTGATATCCATCCCTGTGACCTCTGTGATGGACCTCGTCCTTTACCATCTCCTATAATTAAAACTCCGATTATAATTTATAAAAAATTAGGAAAACACTGATTTAAAATATTCTTGGGTTGTGTGACTGGCTCAGTCAATAGAACACGCAACTCTTGATCTTGGGATCTTGAGTTCAAGCCTGACGTCGGGGGTAGAGCTTACTTAAAAATAAATTTAGGGGTGCCTGGGTGGTGCAGTCGGTTAAGCATGTGACTCTTGGTTTCAGCTGAGGTCATGATCTCAGGGTCCTGCAGTCGAACCTGGTGTCAGGCTCCACACGCAGGGTACTATCTGCTTGAGATTCTCTCTCCCTCCACCTCTGCCCCTCCTGCTGGTGCTCTCTTTCTCTCTCTAAAATAGATAAATCTTGGGGTGCCTGGGTGGCTTAGTTGTTAAGCATCTGTCTTTGGCTCTGGTCATGATCCCAAGGTCCTGGGATCAAGCCCTGCATTGGGCTCCATGCTCGGTGGAAAACATGCTTCTCCCTCTCCCACTCCCCCTGCTTGTGTCCCCTCTCTTGCTGTCTCTCTCTCTGTCAAATAAATAAATAAAATCTGTAAAACAAATCTTTAAAAATAAATACATTTTTAAAAGAAATTAAAATAAGAGAATAAAATTTTTTTTTAAATATATTTGTTTAATTGCTTACGCCAGATAAAACCTGGAACTTATTGTTACTTGTCCTTCAGTATGGCTGTTTTTCTGTTCTTCCCTTTTCCTGCCTCT
This sequence comes from Lutra lutra, assembly GCF_902655055.1. Lineage (NCBI taxonomy): Eukaryota > Metazoa > Chordata > Mammalia > Carnivora > Mustelidae > Lutra > Lutra lutra. Next base: position 137,472,627 of record NC_062285.1, read on the forward strand.
TCTGATCCCCACGATCCCACCGACGTGGGTCACAGTCGTTTCTGAACAGAATGTAGGGTCAGTATCTCAGAGAACGAGGAGGATATCTGGCCCACCCAGCCCACCAAAGCTTGGCTTTCTTACTTCCCATTTGGTTTTAAACCAAAGCTTGGTACGGAAGGCAGTTGCAACAATTCAGGGTAGAAGCCATGACCAAATTCCGTTTGTCAGAACCTCCACCTTTTTAACACACTGGGTGTGTCCATTTTTATTGGACCAACAGGCTGATTTTTGGCTGACCATGGTCTAGGAGTCCATGCATGACTGGTTTATTTCCAACATAATCATATTTGATTTCTCTTTTTCACTTCAGAATCCAGAGTTCAAAGTTGTCTCCCTCAATTTGAAAGCCCATTATGAACTTGTCATGATTTTATCTCTTGATTCCCTGATTAGCCTCCCTGTCACTTTGATTTCCTTCTAACCATGTCACATTTCTTTCATCTCTTTTTCTTAATTTGCCCTTTCTTACGTACCTCTGTACATAGCTTTTGGGCTGAGACAATTAGGTATGTACCAGTCCCCACTAATTGATTAGTTTTGCCTTGAATGGGAACAAGCTTTTTTTCTTTCTTTCTTTTTTTTTTTTTAATAAGCTTTTCTTCCTCAGTTCCACTCCTTCCTTCTTCCCAGAAAACCTGCCTTCAGTCTTCTCTGCTATTCAGGGATAGCGGTCTCTTGAAATGGTTGCTCTGAAAAAGGTCCTGAAAAGACAGCTCCGAGCCCTCTCTATCCAGGGCTGACAACCTAAAGGGAGTCAGTTTGCAAACCCAGCATTTTTCATTCAGTATGCACGTTTTCCCTCAGCTTGCCCCTGCAGTGGTCCTTGAGATGTAGAAATTAATCAGATATAGTCCCTGCCCTCAACAAGCTCACAGGAATAGCGAATGCCTGCTGTGTGCCAGGTACCATACAAGACACTTCCAAATGTTGTCTCTAGGGGCACACCTGGCTGGCTGAGTCGATGGAACATGCGAATCTTGATCTCAGGGTCGTTAAGTTCGAACCCCCCATTAGGTGTAGAGATGACTTAAAAATAAAAATCTTAAGGGGCGCCTGGGTGGCTCAGTGGGTTAAAGCCTCTGCCTTCGGCTCAGGTCATAATCCCAGGATCCTAGGATTGAGCCTTGAATCAGGCTCTCTGTGTGACAGGGAGCCTGCCTCCACGCCCCCCCACCCCCGCCTGCCTCTCTGTCTACTCATGATCTCTGTCTGTCAAATAAATAAAATCTTAAATAATAATAAATAAATAAAAATCTTTCTAAAAAATGTTATCTCTAGTCTTCACCAAAGAGGCTACTTTATCCTTATCTATGGTGGAGGACACTGAGGCTGGGAAAGGTTAAGTAACATGGCAAAAATCACACACCAAAGCAAGTGGGTGGCAAAGCTGGGCTTCAAGCCCAAGGCTGGGTTACTGTGGAGAAGCTTGGCTGGAGGGAACAGGACAGAACACCAAAGTTCTTGGTCTGAAGAATCCTAAAATATTACTGAGACATCAGAAACTCCATTTCCTCCCTGAAGCCTTTCTCCTGTAGATGCCCATGCCAAAGCCTATTTTGAACTAATCCTGGGACCACATTAGACCCCAGAACTTGTGGAGAACATTCTGGGAAGGCCAGACCTGGGCAAGGCCATGCAGCCATGTCTGAAGGGGACCTGTGGGCCTCGGTCAAACAGCAGGTTATCACTGGAGAGCAGAGCGAGCTCTCGGAATTGATGGTCTGGATTGGGGCTCAGATGGAGAGGAGTCAGCCCTGAGAGGCCCACAGCTCACCTCCTGAGATTGAATGATCCTCTTGTGTGATGTCTCATCACAGATTTTGTGTCTGCAGATAAAGAAAAGGGGAAGGAAAAGCTGGAGGAAGACGAGGCTGCGGCAGCCAGCACCATGGCCGTCTCAGCCTCCCTCATGCCACCCATTTGGGACAAGACCATCCCTTACGATGGCGAGTCTTTCCACCTGGAGTACATGGACCTGGATGAGTTCCTGCTGGAGAACGGCATCCCCGCCAGCCCCACCCATCTGGCCCAGAACCTGCTGCTGCCTGTGGCCGAGCTGGAAGGGAAGGAGTCGGCCAGCTCTTCCACGGCATCCCCGCCATCCTCCTCCACGGCCGTCTTCCAGCCCTCGGAAACCGCGTCCAGCACAGGTGGGTGCCTGGCCGCCATGCCCGTGCGGAGAAGCCCGTTTCCCACGGGCCACTGAGTGCGCACACCCAGTGAGGACTTCCTCTCAGAGGAGGTCCTGGTGGCCCTGCAGCGTGGAGAAAGCCTCTGCACCCCACCCTGGAGCACAGTCCCTGAGGCTGGAGACGAAAAGAGCAGCCACAGCACAGTCGGGGCCTTGCTGTGGGCCGGGGTGCTGCAGGTGAACTGGGCCGGTGGAGTGAGCCCTTGAAGTCTGAGGCTTTACAGGATGGAGATCCCGTGCTGCTTTTCCTCAGCTCTGCTCTTTCCCTCCACATGCGCTCTGCCAAAGCTTACTGGCAAGCTCAGGCAGTAGTAATAGTAATAATAATAATAGTAATAGTAGTTGTAGTACCATTTATTTAGTTAAATAAATAATAAATAAACCATTTATTTAGTTAGTTAACATTAAATAAATGTTAGTAGCTAACATTTATTTAGCACTTACTCCGTGGCAGGCATTAACACATAATCCTCACAAGAACCTTACGAGGTGATACTCTAATACCTGTTTTGCAGGTGAGGAAACTAGAAGTAACTTGCCCAGGGTCACACAGCTGGTAGGTAGTGAAAGCAGCCAGGGTGCCTGATCCCATAGCCAGGTACTGCTTAGGCACTGTCCTGCTACCAGGACAAACCTTATCTCCGGGACTCTTTATTCTCTCGTCTCTCTTCTTTTGTACTTCTTGTGAAGGGGTGGGTGGTGGGTTGCTTTTCATGCCCCCTAGGCGTGAACCCTTCAGAGGAGGCCCAGCCACGGTCTCTGGGGGCCCTACAAAGTTTTTTGCAGGCTCAGTTACAGGCACACACAGGCTGATGGCTCCCAAGAAGGATCCCAGGAGCTGGTGTTGGAACCCAAGGGACCCACCCCCAAGGAATTCTCATGCTCTAGTTTTATTTCTTATTTAACTTTTTATTATGGAAGCACTTTCAAATACAAAAGTAAGAGACTACTGTATGAGCCCTCATGTAACCATCACTCAACCTTTCCTAATCCTTAACTCATAATCAATCTTGTATTCCATAACCTCTCCCAGCCTCTCACCTCATTATTTAATATCAAATCCTAGGGGCTTCTGGTGGGCTCAGCCAGTTAAGCGACTGCCTTTGACTCGGGTCATGATCTCAATGTCCTGGGATAGAGCCCTGAATTGGGCTCCCTGCTCAGTGGGAAGCCTGCTTCTCCCTCCCCCTCTGCCCCTCCCTGCCCCCTGCTCGTGTGCACTTTTTTTTTCTCTCTTTCTTAAATAAATAAATAAAAGTTTTGGGGCGTCTGGGTAGCACAGATGGTTAAATGTCTGCCTTCGGCTCGGGTCATGATCCCAGAGTTCTGGGATTGAGTCCCACATTGGGCTCCCTGTTCTATAGAGAGCCTGCTTCTCCCTCTCCCTCTGCTACGCCCCCTGCCTGTGCTTTCTCTGTCTCTTGTCAAATAAATAAGTAAAATCTTAAAAAAAAAAAATAGTAAATAAAATCTTTAAGAAATAAAATAAAATCCTAGATACTATGTAATTTCATCTGTACATATTTCAATATGTATGTAAAATGTAAGGGTTCTTTTAAAAAGCGTAACAAAACTACCAGTTTTACATAAGAAATTGACAATATATCCATAAGTTTTCAAATTTCCAAAAAGTTGTCTCAGAAATGTTACTGTTTAGAGGGGCACCTGGGTGGCTCAGTCAGTGAGGTGTCTGACTCTTGATTCTAGCACAGGGCATGATCTCAGAGTTATGAGATCAAGCCCCACATTGGGCTCTGTGCTCACTGGGGAGTCTGCTTGAGATTCTCTCTCTGCCCACCCCATGTGCACACACCCACCCACTCTCTCTCAAATAAATATATCTGTAAAAAAAAAAAAAAAGTTACTGTTTTACAGTTTGTTTGAATCAGGATCCAAACAAGACGCACAGATCTCATTTAGTCATGTCTCTTAAATCTTTTGTAATCTTTGGGATCCCCTCTCCTTTTTTGCTTTGCAATTCATTTGTTGAGGACACTGCGTCATTGGTCCTGTTGAGTTTTGCACATGCTGGGTTCTTCTGTCTGTATCCCCAAAGTGCCATTTCACATGTTCCTCTGCCCCTTGTTTCTTGTTGTTTTTTTGTTTTTGTTTTTGTTTTTTTTTTTTCCTGTAAACTGATTAGATCTAAAGACTTAGCTGATTCCAGCTGAATTCTTGTTTGAGGGCCACTCATTTCTGTGCTCATCAGCGTGTCCCAGAAGGCCGGTCCGTGTGTGGCTAGGGGGCAGAGCTGGAAATGAGTCCTCTTTTTATGCCTTAGGCAATTTGCCTAAGGTGGTGTTTGCCTCTGATACATTGTTGTTGTTGTTTTAAGATTTATGTATTTATTTTAGAGAGAGAGTTGGGAGGGGGCCAGACAGAGGGAGAGGGAAGGAGAGAATCTCAAGCAGACTCTGAGCTGAACATGGAGCCCAACGTGGGGCTCGGTTCCACAACCCTGAGATCATGACCTGAGCCAAAATCAAGAGTCAGAAGTTCAACCAACTGAGTCACCCAGGTGACCTGATTTTGTTTCTAAGTAAGCCTTCTTAATGAAACTTTTGGCATACAAAAGTTCCCATTTCACAGCCCAGCGAATCTTCACAGAGTGAGCCCACCGTGTAACTACCACACAAATCAGGATATAGAACACTGTTGGTGTCCCAGAAATGCCCTGTGACCCCCAATTCAGTCATGACTACCCAGAGGTAATCACTCCTTATCTCCATCAGCAAAGGTGCATGGAATTGTATATTAATTGTGTATGTGTATAATATATTATGTTTGTTTTGCCTATTATAATTATGTTCATAGTCTGATATTTATAGGTGCCTATAGCTAGCATTATAACACACATATAAATTATATATTTATAAAAAATACTTATGGAGTACTCTATGGCAGAAGAAAACGACAATACAGGTAAAGTAAGTTTTATATTGAAGAACTGTACACATGGTAGAAACGAAAGGAGAGTTCCCGCTCTGTCTAGCTGCTTTTCCTCAAATTTGTGAGGAAATTTATTTCATACCTATAGCAGTTTGTTCATTTCATTCACTTGAATGACTCTATCGTCTGATCATACCACGTTTCTCCATTCTGTGGCTCATGGGCGTTTGAGGCATTTCCAGTTTTAGGTTATGCACAGCCCTGCCGTGGTCATTTACATGCGTGTCCTTTGGTAAATACATCTGTGCACTTCCGTGGGGCTGGGTCCTCAGATACATAGATGTTCAGTCTTTGTAGGTTCCGCCGCACAACTTACAAAGTGGCTGTGGCGGTGGCTGCTCGTCTCAGCAGGGTGTGGGAGTCCCGCTTGTCGGGCTCTGGCCCCCTGGCTGTTCGGCTTGTGGGTGTAAGATTTGGCAGCTGGCGGCCTTCCCATCCTTACCATGTGGGTCCCTGGTCATTCACTCTCCTTATGTCAAGCCCTTTTTGTAATTAACCCTGTCTAAGAGGAGCCACTGAGTTTATGCACACAAGCCAGTGAAAATCCATCAGGTCACCTGTCTGCTCAGAACCCTCCAGTGGCTTCTCCCATCTCAGGCTAAAAGTCAGAGTCACTGGCACTGTTGACATTTGGACCAGATAATTTTTTTTTTTTTGCTGGGGTGGGGGGAGGGGCGGGGCTGTGCATTAGAGGATATTAGCAGCATTCCTGGCTTCTACCCACGAGGTGCCAGCGGACTCCCCCCACCCCCGCCACCGTGTGGTCACACATCTCTGGCAGGACAGAATCATCCCCTATTGAAAACCACTGCTTTCTGGGGATTAAAAGGTCTGCATTTTGTGTTCTGGACCTGTCCTGTTACTCTTTCCTCCCATCCTTCCTCTTCAGCTACAGTGGCTGCCTCTTGGTTTCTTGTATACCGCCGCCTGCCTGTGCACATCCCAGTGCATTTGACGTTCACTCCTGCTGAAATGTTCTCCCCAACAGCCACATGGCGTCCAGCACTCTTACAGATATTTTTAATTTATCTTGTGTAATGTCAGCCTTCCCCCGCTAGAATAACATTCCACGAAGGCAAGGATTTTTACTTGTTTTGTGCGCTCACTTGTCTTTGCAAGGACAGTTCCTGGCGTATGGTAGATAGTTAACAAATATCTGTTGACCGGATACTTTGTGTACTTCTACCAGTAGCATTGGGTGAGCAGGCCAAAGGTATGTTTTGTTGTTCTTTTATGACTTATCTCTAGTAACGCACAACCTTTGAATTCTGAAAGTGCCTTTCATCCAATGTCCACAATAAAGTGGCAGCCAGAAAGGGTGGGAAAGAACAAGGATTCAGAGTCAGCCAGACCCAGACTCAAGCTGTCGTTCGGTCACTTACCGTCTGTGACGCTGGGACAACCAGGTTGTGTCTCTGAGCCTCAGTTTTGTTATGTATAACATAGGGTTAACACCTGTCTGCTTTTCAGAGTTGTTCTAAGGCTGAATGAGCACTTTGACTGATACGTCTCAGGGGATTCAAAAATGGAAGCTATTTCATTGTTCAGCCTGTGTCCCTAGCCCATAATAGTTCACAGAGAAATTCAGCTGTTTCTCATTATTTGAGAACTTGAAACCACAGGAAGTTAAAGGGGTATAATGACTTAATGTTTTGCTTAACATTTCTTGGGGGAAGAAAACAATCTGAAAATCCTGTCTTTTTCGAGGGCCTCTGTTTCCTTTTGAGCATTTTGTTCCTACAGGAAAGAATTCTTTCCGTATTTGTGTTTTTGGGTTGAATCACTTATGCCAGCTTGGGGGCTGATGCTGTGGTGGTTTTTCTTGCCTGCATGTGACAGTGGCTGGGGCAACCTTGAGATTCAAGCAGGTATCTAGGTGTGGGGCGTGAGCCTTTGCTGTCCAATGGACTATTTTGGGACCACCTGCCTCTGTGTCTTTCAGAATCCTCCCTGGAAAAGGAGAGGGAGACACCCAGTCCCATTGACCCCAACTGTGTGGAGGTGGATGTGAACTTCAATCCTGACCCTGCTGACTTGGTCCTCTCCAGTGTCCCTGGCGGGGAGCTCTTCAACCCTCGGAAGCACAAGTTTGCAGAGGAGGATCTGAAGCCCCAGCCCATGATCAAAAAGGCCAAGAAGGTCTTTGTCCCCGATGAGCAGAAGGTAAGCTGATGTCTGAGCTGAGCGGCTGTGCTGCCTCCCATTTGATTTTGTGCAGAAGACCCTCTCTCCTTGTGGACACCGTTTAGAAAGGCAAGAGTTCAGAGCACAGAGCCATATCCTGCAGCAGTTGGTAGAAAGAAAGGGAGTCAGGTAACATTTGGCCCCAGTACAACTCCCTGTAGCTTCTGTCTTTTCTTACTGGCCGCCACCATGGTGATGTTCCCACTTCCCTGGCTTTGGCCCAGCCTTCGGGCAGGAGCTCACTAGGCCACAGGAACCGGGGTTGAACAAGCCTTTACTTTGAAGGACAAAAGATGGTTGTATGTTGCCATCCCCAGGGAGGAGCAAGCAGCTTTTAAGCTGATGCTTTTGTAGGAACTCGGAGAGTGGGAGGGAGAGGAGGATTTTGTAGTCTTTCCATCTTTTCTTATGGAAAACTCCAAGGAACCTATTTCCTCCAAGCTTTGGAATCAGGCAGACCTGGGTTCGAACTCCACTTTGCCACCTAGACCTCGCCAGGCCTCAGATGCCTCATCTCTGGGGCGGAAATAACCATACCCGCCTCTCGGGAGGTTTCTGAGGCTTCAGTGACAGTGAAGACAGTGGACATTTGTGTGGTCCCTATTGTACGCCGGGCACTGTCATAGGCCCCTTGTACACGGGAACTCGTCTACTCCCCAGACAGCTCTGTGTCACGGTCGCTGTTACTGTCCTGCATCATAAGGATGTGGGACAGGCGACAGTGAGAGGCTAAGGGGCTCACACGGTTCCCCTGCGAGGAAGTGGCAGGAGCCAAGATTTAAACTCCGGGAACTGGACACAGAGCCTAGGCCCTTAGTCATGACCAGAATGCTGAGGTGAGGTGAGGGTGTGGACGGTGCTTTATGCTGAAGCAGCCCAGAGCCGGTGAGCAGCGAGTCCCCTCTCCTCCCCTGCATATCCCACTCGGCAACCTTGCTGCTTGTTCTACCTTCCCGGGTAAGGGGGGGCCCCTCGGTGTCCTTGGCACTTACAGCTCCTTCCCTGGGGTCCGAGCCTTTGGCTGGCGGCACCAGGTGAGTTTCAAGAGGAATCTGGGGCGCAGGGTGCTGGCAGGAGGGGAAAGGTTGGGTTTCCTCGTGGGGCGAGAGGAGACACCCATGGGGGACACTTGCCCACAGGACGAGAAGTACTGGACGAGACGCAAGAAGAACAACGTGGCGGCCAAACGGTCCCGGGATGCCCGGCGCCTGAAGGAGAACCAGATCACCATCCGGGCCGCCTTCCTGGAGAAGGAGAACACGGCGCTGCGGACGGAGGTGGCTGAGCTGCGCAAGGAGGTGGGCAAGTGCAAGACCATCGTGTCCAAGTATGAGACCAAGTACGGGCCCTTGTAACCCGTGCCCCCGCCGGGCAGCGCCGCCTGCACCTCAGACCTCTGCCTGGGGGCTCCCTGACACCCCGCACACACGTGGAGACTTATGACTCGTCATGGTCGAATGGTGGCACACCTGCTCCAGGAGCGTTCACGTTCAAGCTTCATTATCACATGGCCAGCGCACGTGGCGACTTCTCTGGGGGGCCAGCCTCCTCCCCCGTGGGGGTGCGAGAGAATCTGCGTAGACGGGTGAATCAGCCTTAGTTTCTGTTCTCGGATGTCCCAGTTGAATCGGAAGGGGACCTCTGGGGTACAGATCTCCTTTCACAGGGGGCTTAGGCTTCCTTGACTCTCCCTCAGTCTCCGGCCTGGGCCATTGAGCCTGTCTCCACGGAATGAGTCGTGATCCTTGTCGCCCGACGTCTTCTCAGGTAGCGGGGCGCATTTCAGGTGGGGCTTGTCTGTCACCCACCTCCCCCTCCCCAGAAAGTCTTTGAGAGGCACATCCGTTCCCATCTTCAGAGGTAGAAAGACAAAGCAGCTCCTCCATGGTGGCCCCCTGGGGGTCAGGCCACAGGAGCAGGGTCTCTGCACGCCTGGGGTGGGGTGTGGGTCTGGGGCCTGCCACAGAAGCGCACCCAGCCGTTCTTAGCTCCCACACCCCTTTTCTTCTGAGACCTGCAAGCCAGGGAGGAAGCCCTGGCGAGGGGCCCTCCCTGTTAGATCTGCTTTGGAGGAGGGACTCCCAGGGTGGCTGGTCTCCCAAGTCTCGCCCACAGTGCAGAGGGAGGCCTTTCCATCTCCTCTTATCCAGGCCACTCGTGGAGGCCACCTGAAACTTTTTTGTCCCACCACACTGGGCCTTGGAACCTGCTGTTTCTTTTCACCTAGTGACCAATGCTCAGATCTTGGATTTAAAAGGAACCCCCCCACCCCTTGCCTAGGAAGCTTAACTTCCTGGAGCCAGGATGCCTCTTCGCATGGTGTTTAGAAAACCGGCCTCCATGGCCCCGTACACTGTGGCCGGAGAGCTGGGGCATGTTTCCCAAGAAGTTCCCTTTTTTTCTTGCTCTGCTCTCCAGTGTGGGCCAGGCCAGAGTCGTCCACTTTCCCTAAAAACAGAAGGAGGGCTTCCCAGTTCTTGTTTTGGGATCTCTTCCCCCATGCGAGCTGCCTGGAGTGTCCGCCCACAGGACCCAGTGAGGGATCACAGGAGTCACAGCTCAGCTCGGGCCATTTGGTGGGGCTAGGGGCCCCTGAGTCTGTGTCCCAGGAGACACCGGCCGCCCACATGAGCCTGGCTGCCGTGTGGAGGGGAGAGGTCCTCGCAGCTGTGGCCCCACTACCTCACAGCTGCTCCTTTCTCTTGTGTCGGCGGGACTCAGTCGTCCTTCGGCTGTACCTGGAAGATTCGCTGAGGAAAGCCGTGGAACCCGCTGCTCACTGTGGTCGGCTGGGGCACCTGGAGATGGCTGTATTTATTTGCTCAGGGCAGGTAGCCTGTGGTAAAGAGGGGTCAGAGGCGACGGGCGCACTTTGTCATGCTTACCACTGGCTTTATTTAAAGTGGTAGCTCTGTGTCCTGGGCCCTGACCCTGAAAGACTTTTCCTAACAGATGTTAAGACCGGGGGAAACCATGCACTGGTCATGGGCCACACCCCAGGGGAATGCCACGGCCCTCCAGGGACCTGCACACCTGCCCTTCTGGGTACTTGACAAGGGTCCCTGAGGCCAAGGGAGGCCACTCCCCTCCCTTTCAATTTTGACTTTGTGGTTCTATAAAAACCGTGTTCACTCTCACTCTATTGTAACCACAACAGGGCCATCGCATCCGGCATGTCCGTGTCCTGCCCCGGGCAGCTTGCCCGCCTGGGCACTCTCTGTCTGGTCTGGCTACCCACCAGTAGGGCAGTTCTCATTTTGTAATTGGTAGAAGAGCCTCCAGCTTAAATGCTCTTCATTTTCTTTGGCCAGAAAGTATACGGTCTGTGTTGTGTTGTGTTTTGTTTTAAGGGTGGACATTTAATCTCTGGTTGGTGTCCATGTCCCCCCAACCCCCGCCAGTGGGTGGAATGATGGCCTGATGTCTCTCCTCTCCGTTTCACCTTCTGCCTGCTCAGTGCCCCCCTTTTCCTCCCCGCCAGGCAGTGGGTGTCTGGATCCTTCCCAAAGTGCTCACTTGGAAAGAGTGGGGCTTCTGGCCTCATTCAGAAGAGCTCCTTGGAGTCAGGAGCCTGACAGGGACAGGAAGGGGGGGTCCACGGAAGGTTGACATTTGGGGGAAGAGGAGCGCTCAGGTAAAGCGTGTCTCCTTCCCAGGCCTAAGAAACGGGTGCTTGGAGCAGGAGAGGGCTGCTGCCTGCTCAGTATCCGTCCGGAGTTGGGAGTCTCCTTGACTCTCTCCTTGGGGCTGACAGCCAAGGAGTGTGGCTCTGTGCTCAGATCTGTGACATCTCTAAGGAGCAGGGAGGCCAGGGGAGCCGGTGTGAACGGCTTCGGCTTCCCTTCGGTTCATGGTCGCTTGGGAAGCTCTCACCTCCCTGAGCTCCCTGTCTTCAGCTTCGTGGCAGCCTCGTTGCAACCTCAGAACAGACAAATCATGAATGAGCTAGAATGTTGAAAGAATATACATATAATAAATGTATATCTAAATATAGAAATATATATATTTAGAGAGAGCTTTCATGATGGCTAGCACCTTGTGGAGGACCTGGGTAACTCTTACCCTTGGCCAAAGGAAGGGGTTTGCCTGTCCGGGTCCTGAGGTTGGGGAGGGCACTGGGCAGTGACCCTTGACTCTGGGTAAGCACCGCCCTGCTAAGGGCGGCTGCTGGGGCCCTGGGCAGGCAGCTCATACAGTCCTCCAGCCTGAGGCAGGGTGGCAGGCCTGGGAACCAGCAGAGGAGGGCCCTGTTGTGCCGGGCAGCTCTCCGTCCATGGCCCTGGGAGCTCAGCTCCCTGTAACACAATGGGCCAGGAACCCCTGGTTTTCGTGGGAAAGCCCCACCCCAGAGCTCCTTTAACATCTGTTAATTAAGTGCAATAAATTTTTCTAGAAAATGGCAAAGATGACTTCCAGGTGGATATTGCTATCTTACGGTGTTGGGCATGCCAGAACACCACTTGGTTTTATTTTTCTAAGTGCACGTGGTAGAATGTGTGGGGCTCTGCGTCCTCCCCTGGGAGCTGGCATTCCAGCGGGCCCCTCTCCCCTGTACCCTTGCTGGGGGAAGGAGGCAAGGAGAAACCCCTTCTTCCCAGCCAGAGAGGGCAGAAGCAGACTGTAGCCCATTGGCCTTATGTGCGTGTGTGCGTGCGAATGTGTCGCTGCTGGTGGGCTGGAGTGATGTGGCAGGGAGGGAAGCCGGGAATGTGTCCTTTTCAAAACAAAATTAAATATTTTGAGATGAGAACTGTGGGACTGTCTTTTCTGTCCTCCTCCCCTCTTCCCACCATATTTTCTCTGCACGTGTCCCAGGCACCCCTGCATCACCAGCTGGCTCATCTCGGCCACTCTGTGCCTCAGTTTCCTCATCCAACCAATGGGAGTAATTCTGCCTGCTTACCTCATCGTGTATTGAGGAAGGACAAATGTCACATTCAAAGCAGTCGGAACAAGGAAAAGTGCAGTACAAATGCTAAAAAGACCAGGAACTGCTCAGGAAAAGAGTTCCCAAACAGGAGACCCCAGAGAGCAACTATGTAAAAAGGAGAAAGTACAAAGACGAAGAGTGGGGTCCTGGGGGTGGGATTCCGGGGGTTTTCCTTTTCTCCTTTGGCCGAGTTTTCTGTCTGTGGTCCAGAGAGCCCAGCAATTAGAAGATCCGTTTACACACAAGTGTGTGGCCCCTCTCCCCACGCCCATGTGGAAACTACTGATTCACTCAGCATTGGCGTCCCCAGGTCCCCTGCTCAGGGCTGGCCCGGGGTCCCTGGTGGCTCTCATCAGGGGTGGGGACAGAATAGGGTGCACCACCCTCGGCAGAGCCGGCTGCACATCCCGCCACCCCCTCCCCTACCTGCACCCCGCCTTCGCCCTCCTACCTCTGCTCCCTGTTGTCACTGAGGTTGGAACTAGGACACCAAGAAGCCAGGGAAAGCAGAGATAATGAACAGAGCCTTTGGCCCTCTGGTGGAATCTTTAGGCAAAGGCTGTGTGTCCAGCCTCCCCTACCCCCTACACCCACTACACCCCCTACACCCCCTCAGGGTCTCCAGCCCGCTGCTACGTGGTTACTAGCCCTGCACACAGCTGATTGGTCAAGGAATGAACATGTGACTCAACTGGGCCTATCACATCCTTCCCTGAAATTTGTCAACTCGAGGTCTGTTTCTCTGTGGTGGTGACCTGCTCTAACCCACGGCATTTTCTACTCTGCGTACAGATGTTCCCACCCAAAGCAGGATTTTGTGCAGCCATGGGAACCTAGGGGATTTGAGCTCAAAATATGTCAAAGCTACAAGATCTTTGCCGAGGCCGTGGCAGGTAAGAACACAGGCTTTGGAGTTCATCCTGGGTTCAAACCTGGCCTCCATCACCAGTTTAGGGTGTGATCTTGGGCAAGTCTGGGCTTGGTTTTTTGTTTTAAATCTTAGAATGGGACACCAGCTTCACAGGCTCCTGGACGGGGCAGGTGCTCAGCATTTGGCTGAGGCACTGAGGTCATGGAGTAGAAGGTGCTACCCAGAGATGAGCCCCTCCAGGCCGGCATGCAGCGGGCTCAGACCAGCTGCGTGGCCTGGGGTGAGTTACTCCACCCCCAGGGGTGATTTCTGTCTCCGTACAAGGTGAACGGGCTACACCGATCATGTGTGAGTGCCTAGCCCAATGCAGCTCTCCCTCCCACGTCTCTGGAGGACAAGCTTCCGAAGCTGGACATGTGTCTCCTTCCTTGACTGTACCCAGCCACCAGACAGCCCTCATGCACCTCCCCGAGGCTGTGCCAGGCCGGCCCAGCTGGCAGCTCCTGACGTCAGCTGCTAATCCAGGAAAGCTGCCAGCCAGAGATAGGGATGAGCGGCAAAGGAAATCGGAAACAGGTTTGAAGGTGGGGGCCCTGGCCCCCAGCCCCCAGCCAGCCCTTCCTGTGCTCCCATCAGCTTCTTCAGCAAACCCTCCCAACCCCAGAGGCTGATGTCCGGACATGGTGGAGCTGGGGCCTCCGGTCGTGAGCCACTGCTTCTCTGTAGCAAGAGCTGGGGCCATGCAGTGCGCAGTGCTCAGCCGCCTCCAGCTCTGAGGCTGCAGGTGTCTCCAAGCTGGGTGTGGGGGGGTGGCACCACTCCGGCTTGGATTCTGGGCCGACTCTAGCTGGTCCCATGTGGGCTGCAGAGAAAGCAGAGGAAGGCAGAATCTCAGCCAGTCTTCGAGCCCAAGCCAGGAGCATCATTCCCCACTGCTCTCCTGTCATCTCAGCCTCACGGCACCTAGGATGTGTGTCCCATTTTATAGAGGAGGACACTGAGGTCATAGCTACTGAGTAGCTGAGCTGAGAGTCCAGCCCAGACCTGGTCGCTCCTAAGCCCAGCTGTTCTGCCGTGTCGGTCATCTCCCGGCAGAGGTGCTGGCGCTGCCCTCGCCCATCCACCTGGGAAGTACACCCCTGCCTTCCACCTCCCCTGGGCCAGCGGGGGTCGGCCAGCCAAAGCAGCCAGACCAAGGCCTGGTCTGACATCTTCCCGTGGACTGTCTAAGCCACCCCGAGCAGCAGCAAGGAGGCCAGGCACAGCTGCCGGCGTGGGGGAGGAAAAGACTGATCTTTGTCCCACACAAGGGCCAGAACCTTCGCAGGGACTCCCACTGGGCTAATGTGTTAACTGACGTTTGGAGAGGGCACATAACTTCCCTGAGGCCATACTGCTTCTCCTCCCCACCCCGCTCCCAACCTCTTCCTTGGTCAGCATCCAACCCCGGAGCAATGTCTCTCTTTCTCCCTCCCTCATAGCATGTCCTCTCCTCCTGGGTGCCAGGGTCGGAGGCTTTGGACAACAAGGACCTTACAAATTATTACCTCTAGGCCCTCCTGGAATGGATAGGAGAGGGGCCCAGAGAGGGAAAGGAGCTATCCAAGGTCACAGGACAAAATGAGATTGGGACTAAGGGAGTCTGCAGCTCCACATTTCCTAGCTGCCTGGTCACGTGGAAGCTGGGTGTGGCCCCTCACTCAGGGAGGGCGCTGGCTGTTCCTACGCCTACCTGAACCCCGAGCCGTTCACAAAAACCTGGGCTCACGTGGAACTGGCCTCATCCCTGGTCCATCTCCAACCTGCTATGTGCCCTCCTGCAAAGCACATCCCTCTCTGAGCCCCTTCCTCTTCATCAGCGCCATCACCTTCCTCGCAGACTTGTCGCTGCCTGCAGTTCTACCATTAGAGAAGCTGGCCGGAGGCCAGAGAGAGAGAGAGAGAGGAAGGTAGAGGCAGGAGATGGGGCTCGAAGTCAGCAGGGTCAGGCCACTCAGCGCTAAAGAGCCTGGCTGTCCTGCTGGGGGCTGAGTCCAGAACTGCTCTGACCCATGTCTGTGGCAGAGCTGGGCCGCACCCCCACTCCCGTTACTCTGTCTGAGAAGCTGCTGGACTGAGCTCAAAACACCTTGAAATCCTACCTCGAGAGCCTTGCTGAGGCCCCAGGTGCGAGCCTCAGGGGTGTGACCAGAGCCAGGGGGAGGCACCCAAAGCTGGGCCAGGAGCCAGTGCCCAACCTACCGATGATTCACCGTGGCCCTCCTTGTTCTGGGAGTCAGTTTCCCCATCTGCCCGAGAATGCTCCGTACTTGGGTCTCAGTACTGATGTTCAGACTCCATAACACCACCAGGCCTTTGTGCTTGGGCAAGCCCAGCCTTCCCTTCCCTCTCTTCTCTGCCTCACAAACTCCTAGTCATCCCTCCAGGCCCCAGTCAGCTGTCACCTCTGCCAGGAAGGCCTCACCAACACTCTTGGGGACAAGTTGCCCCTCTTGCATGATTCCACATCTCCTTCTGCAGGCATCCCGCCAGGCCCAGGCCCGACTCCACACTCAAGGTAAGGGGCCCGGGAGTTACAACACATGAAATCCTTAGAACGGCACCAGGCATTGAGCAAGCAGCCATATGTGCCACCCACACCCCGGCAACCCACCCCCTGTGTCTCCAGCCCCATCCTCTCCCTGAACTCCTGACACTTACCCAGCACCGCCACTGGGAGGTCTCACAGGCATTGCCCCCTAACCTGCCCAGAGGCTCTTGGTCTCCCCCAAAGCTGGTCTTCCTCAGTGTTCCCCACACAGTAAAGGGCCCCACCATTCCTCAGGAGCTCAAACCAAAGCCTGATTCCCTGCTGTATCTCCCAGCCCCATCGGATCTGTCCACAAATCTTACCCATTCTAGAATCCAGTGTCTCCTTACTACCCTCATGGCCACCCCCGGCACCTGAGCTGCTTCTGTGTCCTGCCTGGATGGTGGCAGCATCCGCCCCCCATCCTCTCCGATTTCCTCTATTTCCACCGCACTCTGTCCTCACGACATCCTTTCAGGTACCTACCATGTGCCACGGCTCGATCAACCTGACGGGACCGGGTGACAGGAGCAGGGCCGGGTGTTGGCGGGAGTGCCGTGTCACCACTAGGTGGCGCTGCAGACACATCCCTGGGCTGTGACCTCCGGTCCAGCCTTCAGATTTGTTGTCCCCGAAGCCTCCCCGCCTCCCTCCCGTGCCAGGCGGTGCTATGAGCCACCAGCCGACTCGGCCCCCGCCCTCCCTGTCCTCCAGTGGCCACTGGCGGGTGGATATGGTCAAGGGGTATCCACAGAGGGAGGGAGGGAGGGAGGCCTGGCTGCCTCCCATAGCCTGCACTTCTGGCTCTTTCTGGGGAGGGAGTGGGTGTGTTGGCATGAGGGGGCGGGGTGGGGAACCGGGGGCTCAGCCAGAGCAAGGGATCTGGAATGAGGAGTTCTGGATTTGTATCCTCCCTCCTCTAGTGCTCTGGCCGCTTCTGACAAGCCTGGTCCTGTCTCTGAGCCTCAATTTCCTCATCTGTCAGCAGGGGATAAAATGTGAGCAGGGAATGAAACCCTGTGTCAGGGAGCCGAGGTGCGCTGCTCTATCAAAAGGAGGCAGAGGGGCGCCTGGGTGGCTCAGTGGGTTAAGCCGCTGCCTTCGGCTCAGGTCATGATCCCAGGTCCTGGGTTCGAGCTCCACATCGGGCTTTCTGCTCAGCAGGGAGCCTGCTTCCTCCTCTCTCTCTGCCTGCCTCTCTGCCTACTTGTGATTTCTCTCTGTCAGATAAATAAATAAAATCTTAAAAAAAAAAAAAAAAAAGGAGGCAGAGGGGCTTTTGGGGGGCCTCCCCAGTGATGCGTGAGTGGGTGGTGTCTGCATCTGGGGAAGAGGCAGGTGGACAGGAAACTGGCCAACCAGGCGAAGTCTCTAGGGCCTCCCTTGCCTTGAACCCTGTGACCTGAAGCGTGTGTGGTGCGTGTGTGTGTCAGAGTCCCTGGATGTCTGAGTGGGTGTGAGTATGTCTGTGTCTAGGAGCCCAGGCTACCACTCACCTTGGCCAAGGAGGATCAGGAATTCCAGGGAACCAGGGGCTTTCATCTCCCTGCCATGAGGGGCCCTCAGGGCCTGGAGCATCTACTCAGTCAGTACCAGGGATGGGGCCCTAAGAGGGCACCAGGGCACCCCACTTCTTTCCCAGCCCCCCACGCACCTGGTAGCTGGATCTTCTCTCTCCATCTCTCCCCAGGAGCACCTGCGCTGCCTGATTTGCATACATTTGCATTCAGACCGCCCAGGCCCTCCTTCCCTCAGATCCCACAGATCACAGCCATCGCAGAGGCTGCAGACTTCCTGTGGGTGAGGGGCCAAGGGTTATGTTGGAAGGGCCCTGTCGCCTGGCCCGCCCCCTTCTTCATGCAGTCAGCCTGGCTCTTTCCCTCCTTAAGAGGTAGAATTATTAAGCACTCACTGTGTACAGATGTTTTATATACCCGTTCATTCTATCTTCACTTTAAGGTATCTTTATGCCCATTTTATTTTTTTTTTGTTTTTTTTGTTTTGTTTTTTTTTTTTAGATTTTATTTATTTGTCAGAGAGAGAGGAGAGCAAGCGAGCACAGGCAGACAGAATGGCAGGCAGAGGCAGAGGGAGAAGCAGGCTCCCCGCCAAGCAAGGAGCCCGATGCGGGACTCGATCCCAGGACGCTGGGATCATGACCTGAGCCGAAGGCAGCTGCTTAACCAACTGAGCCACCCAGGCGTCCCATCTTTATGCCCATTTTACAGAGAAAAGAGGCTCAGAGAAAGGAAGTGACTCGGCCCAGTTCCTGCAGTAAGTGGGACTGGAAGTCAGTCAGCTCTGGTGGACTTTTGCACACCCACTGGGGTGTGGGTGTGGGAATGGGGGACACAGCCTCTCTTTGTTGGCTCCATGCCCTCTGGGTGACAAGCCATCTGCCTTGCCACCTGGTTCTTGGCCTTTTCACTCAAGTGACCCCCTCAGGAGATGGGGGGGTAGTAGTAATGGCAGAAGACACAGGGGCTGCTGAGGATTTGGGGGTTCCTGAGCTGGCTCTGCCCTCTCTCCACACACCCACCCCAGTCTGGTCAGAGGTTTTCTCTACAATTCCTTCTCCCAGACCAGCTGAGCTAGCTATCCCCCATCTCCTGATGGCCCTGTCCAGACACTGTCTGAAGAGGCCGACCTTCCAGGTCCAGGCTTCAAGGTGAAGATTCAGTGACTATTTGCTTTAATAGTAATAATAATAATAATAATAACAATAATAATATCATCTGCCATCAGTTGAATGCTCACTAAGTATCCAGCCCATGCTGAGTGCTTTTCAGGCAGTCTCTCAAAGCAATATTTCCTGCAACTAGAATTGCAGCCTATTATTTATTTTTTTATTTTTATTTTTTATTTTTTTTTAAAGATTTTATTTATTTATTTGACAGAGAGAGATCACAAGCAGGCAGAGAGGCAGGCAGAGAGACAGGAGGAAGCAGGCTCCCTGCTGAGCAGAGAGCCCGATGCGGGACTCGATCCCAGGACTCCGAGATCATGACCTGAGCCGAAGGCAGCGGCTTAACCCACTGAGCCACCCAGGCGCCCTTATTTATTTTTTTAAAGATTTATTTATTTGACGGAGAGACACACGGCGAGAGAGGGAACACAAGCAAGGGGAGTGGGAGAGGGAGAAGCAGGCTTCCTGCTGAGCAGGGAGCCTGATGTGGGGCTCCATCCCAGAACCCTGGGACCATGACCCAAGCCAAAGGCAGACGCTTAACAACCGAGCCACCCAGGAACCCCAAATTGCATCCTATTATTATCCCCTTTTTTCAGGGGGAGAAAACTGAGGCACAGAGAGGTGAAGTAACTTACCCAAGATCACACAGCTAAGAAATGCCACAGACCGGTTTCAAACTGAGTCTATCTGGGTCTAGAGTCTATTGTGCTGAAGTGAACAGTCAAGAAATGGATATTCTAAGGGCTTGTCCCCGCTAGTCGCTGTGGACTGCAGAGGGGTCTTAGACCACCGACCCCAGGCTGGGCTGGGCTGGCCAAGGCAGGTCCATCTCATGTCATGTGGACTAGAGGACAGAAGCAACCTGGATTCCAGCCACTGTACAAGTCACTCTTCCCCTTTGAGCCTCAGTTTCCCCATTTGCTAAAGGAGGTTCTGGGCTTGCCCAGCCTCCCAGGGCAGCTGTGAGGATGGGGTCCAGGCTGCCATCGTCAAATGGATTTTTCCACTAGAACCTCATTTTCAACCACCATCGTACCCACAAGGCCAACATATGAAGCTGATAAAAGGGCTGTTTCAGGGGCGCCTGGGTGGCTCAGTGGGTTAAGCCTCTGCCTTCGGCTCAGGTCATGATCTCAGGGTCCTGGGATCGAGCCCCGTATCAGGCTCTCTGCTTGGCGGGGAGCCTGCTTCCCCCCTTCTCTCTCTCTGCCCACCTCTCTGCCTACTTGTGATCTCTGTCAAGTAAATAAATAAAATCTTAAAAAAAAAAAAAGGGGCTGTTTTATCAGCATACATTTCTAAACTCAGGGTGCTGACAGGTCCTTTGTCTAAAGTCAGTTGAGAGGGTAAGTGTGTGACACTTGTGAAGGGGATACACATCCTGCTTGGGCTGTTGGTGAGGGCCATGGTGCCAGGAGCTACCGCAGCACCCAGTCTCTTCCTGCAGCTTGTCTGAGCTACACGGCATCAAGGATGCCTTTCATGCAGGCAGAAAACCAGTTTTTAAAAAATGATTTTAAATTAAGCTCTGGTGACAGCCATCCAGCCCAGCCAGGGGTTCCAGGTGTCTCCAGAGCCCATTTGATGGTGGGGGACCCTGGACAAACCCTTTGCCCTCTTTGGGCTTTAGAAGGCACAGGAGGCTGGGGTCCACCTACGGGGGCCCTTCTATTTACCTCAGCAAGTCTGGAGTTGGTGATCAGAGACACGTGGCCGATGACCAGGCTCCCCACAGCCCCTCAGAAGCCTGGCAGGTGCAGCAACACAGTGTGTGTGGAGAAAACCTTCAAGGCCTGGCCTAGGGGCTCAGCTGGGATGTGGGAGACAGCTGGGGGGGGGGGTGAGGTGGGATGGGGAGGGAGCAGGGAGCTGACCATGCCTTGAGAGTTTAAAAATAAATCCTGAGTGCTATTCCCTCCAGACAGCCCCAGCTTCCAGGCCCTGGTGACATCACCAGGGCACAGGATGTCCTTGGCAGGCCTGAGGGTGGCAAGGGGAGGGCGGAGGGGGTCCTGATTTGCCCTTTCTGTTATCTGTGTTTGGGGAGAGCCAGCCTAGTTTGTCCCCAGGGCTACCAGGGATCCCTCCTCACCCCACACTTGAGAACATTCCATTTCACATCTGAGAAAACTGAGGCCCCAACTTGGAGAGATTTGGCAGGTCCAGACCTCAAGGCCAGCAGTGCTAGCTCTCAGGTAGTGGTTCTGAAGTCCGGTGAACATGGGATGGGGGACCATTTGGGGAGAGGTCTCACTTGGAAGGAGGGCAGGGGGAGGCACCGAATGAGCAAATGCCTAGCACTGTACTTGACATTGTTCGGGAACAAACAAGTTCCTCCTGACCATCCTCCACCTCTGCATCTCCCTTGCACCCTGAGGAGGAACTGGCAGGGATTCGTGCCTTTCCCATTTTACAGATGAGGAAACTGAGATCCAGGGAGACAGAACCACCCACTCTAGTCCTCACAGCCAGCATGTCATGCCCATCTGGGATGGAGTCCAGCAGCCCCAGCCGGAGCTGCTAATGGAGAGGGAGCTAAGGTGGAGCTAGGGTGGGTGTAGGGCTGGAGGAAGAGGGGCGGCCAGGATACAGGGGAGGGGTGGAAAGGAGACCCTGCTGCCTCTGCTGTTGGGTGCCCCATTCGTTGGTCCTCCCTCCCATTACTCTCCCTCCTCACCCCTCCTCTATGGGCTTCCTGCCTCCTCGCACTCAGGACAAAGTCAGGCCTTGCCTAGTCAAGGCTTTCCCTGCAAATTCAGCCTCATCTCTCATCACGTACTTGACACACTCCAAGCCTGGGCCTCCAACTGCTTCTAGATCCCTACAGGGACTGCTATTTCAGGCCTCTGAGCATTTGAACAAGCTGTTCCTCCTGCCTGGAATGCCCCCTCCTGTGTCTTCTTGGGGAACTCCTATTCATCCTTCAGAGTTCAGCTCTGAGCCATCCTGCTCATCAGATCACAACCCTGATCCTGACGATTGCAACATTTACTGCCCACCTCTCCTCTGGACCCATAACTCTTTAAGGGCAGGAACCGAACTGTATTCCCCTTTCAGTGCCAGTGTTTGGCTGGTGCTTGGATGAAGGAATCCAACTGGGTCCTGAGCCTGCTCGTTTCTCACCAGGGACTTTGTCCAAGTCACATCCCTTCTCCGAGTCTTGTAAGGCAGGGAATAAGACCACTTTGCAAGCTTGTTGGAGAATGGTGGGATCTCCTGGGTCCCTTAGTAGGCATTAAAGGGCTTTACCGGTGTTGGGGGTGTTGTTCGACACAATTCAGTCTCTGGCCACAAACCGAAGTCTAACCGCTCCCCCCCCGCAAAGGTAGGCCCCTCACTTGCTTTGCCCTTTCCCCAGATGACCATCAACTTCAAGCAGGGACAGTCCCAACCTGACACCCTCCTGCTGCTTGCTTGCTACCCTCCGCAAGGCAACCCCAAGACAGCCCCTCGAACCTCAGAAAGCCCAAGATTCCCCTAGGAAGCCTGTTTCAAATGCTGAGTTCCAGGCCTCATGACCAGAAGGACCACTCTGAGGGGCCTGGTGTAGAATCCCAGAATCCTCATTGTTAAGCAGCCGCCCGGTGATCCTGACCCGGCTTTTGGAGCCTCCTGAGGGCAGCATGGAAGCCCAACACGATGCCCTGACCTGAGGCAGGCAGGGAGAGCCAAGGCCATCATGAATGGGCTGGGCGGAGGGGGGCGGCGATCTCAGGTCGTAGCTGCCTGTAGCCTTTTCTCCCGTTCCCGAGGGCGGGGGGGTGGGGGAGTGGGGACGCGAGCAGGCCCTAAGCTGGGGGCTTCGGCAAAGGACTTCCTCGGCCTACAGGCCAAAGGCAGACCCCCAGGCGGTGCGCGTGCGGGCCCCGGGCCGGCCCCGCCGCCGCCTCCCATCAGAGCCGTCTGCTGGCGAGCCAGACGCGGATATAAATAACAGCGAGTCCAGGCCGGATGAAGTAAGTGCGAGCGGAGGGAGGCAGGAACCGCCGCCGGGGAGCGGGGGAGGCAGACGCGCGCGGCGGGGAAGGGGCGGCGCGGGCCCGGGTGACCTTGGAGGAGGAGGGCGGGGTCTCCGGGCCCGGAGGTGTGACGTCGCCCGTCCCGCGGGAGCTCAGAGGCGCTGCGGGGCCGCCGGGCCTGGCCGGGAGGCTTGGGGCGCCGAATGCCGGCGCTGGGGAGCCAACCAGGGGCTCCGGGCCCAGAGGGCTCGCCTGCCGGAGAATGGCCTCGGCCCCCGCGCACGCCCCGCGCGGTCTCAGCCTCTCTCCTCCGGTATCCGCTCGCACCCCAGCCCCCCGCCCCTCTACGTCCCCGCCCGGCACCCGAGGCTCGGCGCGCGCGGAGGGGGCAGTTCTAGTGTCGCAGGACGGAACAGCCGGGCTATTCCTAGGAGGGGCCGCCCCCATTGGCTGCTCTGGCCCGCGCCGCCCCCCCGCGCCGCCCCCCGCCCCGCCCCCCGCGCCGCCCGTTACGTAACCCTTCCCCCTCTCCCCCCTCCCGCCCCCGCTGCGGTTGGGGGCCAGGAAGGGAGGGGCCTCGGCCTCTCCCTGGGCGCGGTCCTGCGGGGCTCAGCGACGTCCCCTGCCGCTTCACGCCCAAGGGGAAACTGAGGCAGTTGTCTGGTGGGGCCCAGCGAGGTGGGTCCCTGCGGGGCTGGGGTGACCATGCCAGCTAGGATCCTTGGGCTTACAGAGCAGCCCAGACTGATGGGAGCCTCAGCGCCGCCTTGGGTAACGACTTCCTCCTCTGTGCTAAGGTTCCCTCCGTGGCGGGGACCTTAGGGCACCCCCCCCACCGAGGTCCCCCGCTCCGGGAACCTTCCACAGCTGCTCCCCACCCGCATCCACTGTGCCAGGGCCACAGTGTAACTTGAATTCTAGTCAGACAGTGATATCCAGTGGTGACTGATTCCTCCCCATACCCCCATACGGGTGACCTAGGGTGGACTTTGCCTCTCAGAGCTTCAGTATCCCCACTTTTATTTATTTATTTATTTATTTACTTACTTACTTACTTATTAAAGATTTTATTTATTTATTTGACAGACAGAGATCGCAAGTAGGCAGAGGGGCAGGCAGAGAGAGAGGAGGAAGCAGGCTCCCCACTGAGCAGAGAGCCCGAGGGGCTCGATCCTAGGACCCTGGGATCATGACCTGAGCTGAAAGCAGAGGCTTTAACCCACTGAGCCAGCCAGGCGCCCCAGTATCCCCACTTTTAAACTCGGACTGCTTATGGGCCCTCCTTCTAGTGTTTTAGTGAAGAACTGAGGCATGTCACCACCTGCTGAGTACTCAGCATGGGAACCGAGAACTGCCCTAATTTCTCCCCTAATCTCCTCCCAGGATCTGGCCAGTGCAGGACCTGAGCCCAGCCTTGGGCTCCTAGGCAGTGGGCTGGCTGTGGACCTTGGCCTTTGCCTAGGGAGCACATGGTCCAGGCCTGCCATGTGGTCTGGCCCACTGCTAGAGGCAGGGCTGGTCCTGGAGGGCGATGAAGCAGGGAGGGCCTTGCCTGGTACCTTCTAAGAGCAGATTTTGGGATGAGAGAAGCATCTGCCCGGCCCTTCTGTGTGCTGCTCAGACGCAGTGGGAGCCTCGGTCCCTTCATCTGCAAAATGGGGACGGTCACACGTTCCTCCTTCCCTTCCTGCTCACCCTCTGCCAGGATAAGAGGAAAAGCCTCTATCCCTGTTCCCAGTTACTGGGCAGGGACTGTGGGCTTCATGCTCATTTTACCTTCCAACAGGTGAGAATTGGTGTCCTTTTACAGTTGGGGAAACCAAGAGTAACTCCTCCAGGTAGGGTGACCTTAGTGGTTTGCCTTAGATGCATGGGTTTCCTGGGACACAGCTCTTTTACTGGGAAAACTAGGAGTCACCCTGCCTCCAGGACACACACCCCACAAGGTACAGTGTCTGAGTCCAAAGTCTGGCAGTCCAGCTCCCGACTGTGTTTCCCTCTACCAGTGTTTGCTAAATGAATGAGCGCATACCTCCCGCCACGGTCCCTCAGCCTTTGCCGGGCACCTTGGCTCATGTATCAGGACAGAGTTTGGATTCTACCAGAAGTGTCCTGTGGGAAGTGAGTATGGTCTCTGGGTTCAGCTGCCGGATTCCTAGGATCCCTCTCAGGGCCTCCGTGGTTCACCTTGACCTGAGGGTCTGCCCATCAGGCTCTTACCCTTGTTCCTACAGGGGTGAGGAGCCACTTGCTAATAATACCAGCTGTGTTTTGCTTGCCAGAGCTCAGTTTCCTCACCTATAAAATCGGGGAGATAAAACCTGCCTGCGGGTTGCTGCAGGGATTCAGGGAAATGTGGGTAAAGCTCCTGGCACACAGGCAGCCCTCGGTACATCGGCGTTACGGCTGGTTCTTCATGTGGTTAATTACAGCCCAGGACTCCCCCGGCGAGCCCTTCCTGGGTCAGAGAAATGTCTTAAATGCCCTCTGTGCATCCGAGCCCGAAGAACTGGGTGCCATCTTTCAGCTGAAGGTCTGAGTTTCAGAGAGTCTGCGACCTGCCGAAGGTCACAGCCACAGGGGGCAGGGCCAGCATTTGCCGGGCACCGTACCCTTGCAGAACTTAGCTCAAGTGATCGCAGCCGGGAGTGGCCTGGGGAGACTCAGGCAGACGTTAGGGAGGGATTGCGGAGGCCTTCGCAGGGAGCCAGGCCCCCTCCTCTCCCTCCCAGACAAGCTGGTCCCCTCCTCGCCCAAGGGAGCGGGTCAGGGTGTACGGGACAAGCCCTTTGCTCAGGCCAGGCCGGTCCCCGCCCCAGTCGGCCGGCTGCCCGCGCCCTCTGCCAGCTACTGTTCCCTGTCGGCCAGCCAAGCCGTGAAGCAGTCCAGGACATTGTGTCCAGAGAGAGGGCCAAGCAGGCCCTCCTACCGGTGGCCGATGACCTCCCGCCCTGCCCCTCCGGGCCTCAGGCCAGCCTGGCCTGTCCCACTCTGTGCCCATGTGAGCTGGGCCCGACCCTGTAGCCACCCTGTACGGCTAAGGAAGCTGAGCTGCAGAGGGAGGCCCGATTCTGGCAAAGCCACAGGAGCCCGCTGAGGCTGCCCCGCTTGGAGCAGGAAGGGGCTGACGGGCAGCAGCAACTGGGTGGGGGGAGGGCAGTCCCCGAGGGGCAGGACGCACAGGGGACCCCTCTGGTTTTAGCCGAAACGCCACCCCCCAACCCCTCCCCTGGCTCAGAGCCCCTTTCCCTCACTTTCCCCCACCTAGTGTTCCTACCTTGTTCCGCGTTTTGTTTCCCTGAGGAAATTTCTCTACAAGCCTCTCGTTTGTGTATCAGATATTGTTGATCTTTTTTTTTTTTTTTTAAGATTTTAAAAATTTATTTGACAGGGGTGCCTGGGTGGCTCAGTGGGTTAAAGCCTCTGCTTTCGGCTCGGGTCATGATTCCAGGGTCCTGGGATGGAGCCCCGCATCGGGCTCTCTGCTCAGCGGGGAGCCTGCTTCCTCCTCTCTCTCTGCCTGCCTCTCTGTCAACTTGTGATCTCTGTCTGTCAAATAAATAAATAAAATCTTAAAAAAAATAAAAAAAATTTATTTGACAGAGGGAGAGAGATCACAAGTAGGCAGAGAGGCAGGCAGAGAGAGAGGAGGAAGCAGGCTCCCCACTGAGCAGAGAGCCGGATGTGGGGCTCGATCCCAGGACCCTGAGGTCATGACCTGAGCCTAAGGAGGAGGCTTAACCCACTGAGCCACCCGGGTGCCCCATGGGTATTGTTGATCTTGCCCTCGAGACTCAGAGCCTGGTGAGGGCAGGGACTTTGTTGTCCCCGCTGCCTCTCCAGGGCCAAGAACACAGGGTTTTGCACATAGTAGGTCAACCTATATTTGTGGAATGGACAATCAAGTATTGGCTGTGCCCTTTAGTCACCAGAATAAAAAAGAATATATCCATTACCCCCCAAAGTTTCCTTGTTCCCACTTTTAATTCCTTTCTCTGGTATCTTGCCCTCCTCCTCTCCTGTCCCAGGCAACTACTAATCTGCTTTCTTTCTTTTTTTTTTTTTTTAAAGATTTTATTTTTTTTTAAATTTATTTATTTGACAGAGAGAGATCACAAGTAGAGAGGCAGGCAGAGAGAGAGAGAGAGGAGGAAGCAGGCTTTCTGCTGAGCAGAGAGCCCGATGCGGGACTCGATCCCAGGACCCTGAGATCATGACCCGAGCCGAAGGCAGCGGCTTAACCCACTGAGCCACCCAGGCGCCCCCAATCTGCTTTCTGTTACTACATGATTAGTTTGCATTTTCTAGAATTTTCTATAAATGCATTCAAATAATATGTTGGTTTCGTTTGTTTGTTTTGGTCTGACTTCACTCATTTTAATATTTTGAGATTCATTCCTATTGTGTGTATCAGAAGCTCATTTCTTTTTGTTGTCGTGGAGTGTTCCACAGCGCGATGTCCTATGTTTGTTTGACCCTAACCCCTTGAAGGACATGTGGGTCGTTTCCCGTCTGGGACTAATGTGTAAAGCTGCTGTGAGCATTCGTGTGCAAGCCTTTGTATGGACATTCATGTTTCTTACAGGCAAATAATTAGGAATAGAATGGCTAGATCCCATTGTGTGTTAAACTTCTAAAGACTCTTCCGAATTATTCTGAATTATTCTACAAACTCTTTGTAACATTTTGCATTCCCACCAGCAGTGCATGAAAGTAACTAATTCCTCCACATCTTCGTTAACACTTGGTATTGTCAGTCTTTTAAATTTTAGCTGCTTTAATAGGTATGTTTATTGTGGTGTTAGTTTGCATTTTTCAAAGGACTGATGAACAATTTTTCATGTGCCTATTTACCATTCATATAACCTTTTAAAAGATTTTACTTATTTATTTAGAAAAAGAGAGACTGCGGGAGGGGCGAGGGGGGGGAGAGGGAGAGATCTTTTCTATTTTTTTTTTTAAGATTTTTTTATTTTAGGAACACCAGGGTGGCTCAGTTGGTTAAGCGTCTGCCTTAGGTTTGTGTCATGATCCCAGGGTCCTGGGATCAAGTCCCACATCATGCTCCTTGCTCAGCGGGGAGCCTGCTTCTCCCTCTGCCTGCTGCTCCCCCTGCTTGTGCTCTGTCTCTCCCTCCCGCATTCTTTCTTGGACAAATTAAAAAAAAAAAAAAAAGATTTCTTTTTTTTTCTTTAATTTTATCTGAGAGAGAGAAAGAGCCGGGGGAGAGGCAGAGGAACAGGGAGAGAATCTCAAGCAGACTCCACAGTGAGCGCAGAGCCCAACAAGGGGCTTGATCTTATGACCCTGAGAACATGACCTGACTGAAACCAAGAGTTCTTGCTCAACCAGCTGAGCCACCCACGCGCCCCCTAGGGAGAGAGAGAGAGATCTTAAGAAGACTCCAAGCTGAGCATGGAGCCTGACATGGGGCTCGATACCACTATCTGAGATCATGGCCTGAGCTGAAATCAAGACTTGGACGCCCAACTGACTGAGCCCCCCATTCATGTATCTTTTCTGTGAAGTATCTGTTCAGACCTTTTGCCCAGTTTTGTATTGTGGTGTTATAATTGAGAGGTGTTTAGTTTTGTTTTTTATTTTCTTTTTCTTTTTTCTTTTTTAAAAGATTTTATTTATTTGAGAGAGAGAGAAAGAGACACATCAAGAGAGGGAACACAAGCAGGGGGAGTGGGAGAGGGAGAAGCAGGCTTCCCACTGGGCAGGAAGCCGGATGTGGAGCTTGATCCCAGGATTCCTGGAACCATGACCTGAGCCCAAGGACTGAGCCGCCCAGGCACCCCTTGTTTTTTGTTTTTTTTCTTAAGTGATTTTTTAAAAAAAGATTTTATTTATTTGTTTGTTAGAGAGAGAGTGTGCACAAGCGGGGAAGTGGCAGGCAGAGGGAAAAGCAGGCTTCCCACTAAGCAAGGAGCCCAATGCAGGATTTGATCCCAGCACTCTGGGATCCTGACCTGAGCCTGAGAGAGACACTTAACCAACTGAGCCACTCAGGCATTCCTGTTTTGTTTTGACCTATAAAATTATATTAGTTTCAGGTGTATAACATAATGATTTGATATTTGTATATATTGCAAAATGACGTAATTGAGTTTTGAAAGTTCTTTATAGATTCTGTATAAAACACCTTTATCAGGGGCGCCTGGGTGGCTCAGTGGGTTAAACCTCTGCCTTCGGCTCAGGTCCTGGGATCGAGCACCGCATCGGGCTCTCTGCTCAGCGGGGACCCTGCTTCCTCCTCTCTCTCTGCCTGCCTCTCTGCCTACTTGTGATCTCTCTCTCTCTGTCAAATAAATAAATAAAACCTTTAAAAAAATAAAAATAAATAAAACACTTTTATCAGATACATATAACTTGCAAATATTTACTTCCAGTCTGTGGCTTGTCTTTTTATTCTCTTAACCACTGTCTAAGGGAGATTTCTTTTTTTATTTTGATAAAGTTAAGTGTACCAGTTTTTTCTTTTATGGATCATTTTTCAGGAGTCAGAGCTAAGACCTCTCTGCCTAACTCAAGATCACAAAGATTTTCTCTTCTGTTTTCTTTGAGGCGGTTTTAGTTTTAGTTGCATATTTCTGCCTTTGGGATATCTCCGTGGCTTCTCGAAGGGGATCCTCTGCACTTGCTTTGTCCTTGGCTCTCACTTCTCCTCTTCTGAGCCTTGTTCATCTCCTCACCTCCCCAGCCTGGAGCCCCCCAGTGCTCACTCTGGGTGTCATCTTACCAGTCCACACCGGAGCACTTGGCCCACGTCCTTGCCATAACTTCTCACTTACAGCTTCTGCCAACCCTCTGAAGGGCCTTGCCTGGCTGGGTGGGAGCCTCTTCTGGGCACTTGGGTCTCCCTGGGCTTCCTTCTGGCATGAAGGGGTTGAAGTCATAATGACCCAGGTCTGTCTGCCATCACTAGACGTATCCCCCCACCTCCTCCGGCAAGCCCATGCTGGGCCTCTCATCCGTGTCCAGCTCAGAGCCTGGCATGAAGGTTGGGTTCCGGGAAGGTTTGTTGATTGTGTGAGAGAACAGTGTCTCACTCTCTCTGCTAGATACAGATGGGGCAACCTGGGGGCGAGAGACTTAAATTTCATATATATATATATGTATATATATATATATATATTTTAATATTTATTTATTTGACAGAGATCACAAGTAGTCAGAGAGGCAGGCAGAGAGAGGAGGGGAAGCAGGCTCCCTGCTGAGCAGAGAGCCCGATGTGGGGCTCGATCCCAGGATCCTGAGATCATGACCTGAGCCGAAAGCAGAGGCTTAACCCACTGAACCACCCAGGCGCCCCTCATATATTTTTTAAAAGATTTTATTTATTTATTTGACAGAGAGAGAGATCACAAGTAGGCAGAGAGGCAGGCAGAAAGGGAAGCAGGCTCCTCGCAGAGCAGAGAGCCCAGTGCGGGGCTCGATCCCAGGACCCTGATATCATGACCCAAGCTGAAGGCAGAGGCTTTAACCCACTGAGCCACCCAGGCGCCCCCCAAATCTCATATTTAAGATAACATCCCGACTCCCCATCTGGGCTCCAGGGCCCGTGGGGTGGCCCTGAGGACCTCTTGACTTGATCTTGAGCTATTTGGCCTTATTTTTTTTTTTTTAAAGATTTTATTTGTTTATTTGACAGAGATCACAAGTAGGCAGAGCGGCAGGCAGAGAGAGAGAGAGGGAAGCAGGCTCCCTGATGAGCAGAGAGCCTGATGCGGGACTCGATCCCAGGACCCTGAGATCATGACCTGAGCTGAAGGCAGAGGCTTAACCCACTGAGCCACCCAGGCGCCCTATTTGGC
The DNA here is from genome assembly GCF_902655055.1 of Lutra lutra. Classification (NCBI taxonomy): domain Eukaryota; kingdom Metazoa; phylum Chordata; class Mammalia; order Carnivora; family Mustelidae; genus Lutra; species Lutra lutra. Next base: position 137,502,831 of record NC_062285.1, read on the forward strand.
CTTATTTACTGCTGGCCTTTTCGTTCCCTAAAGGAAATGCCTGTTTCTGCCTTGCGCTGGGAAGGGGCTGACCCCTCTGCGGCTCACTCTGCTAATTCTCTTGTAATTCAGATCTTAGGTTGAGAGCTCCCTGCTGGGGAAGGCCCCTTCTTCCCCTGACCAATCTAAAGGTCACTAGCTACCATCGTTGGCTGGGATTGTCTTCATGGCCTGTCCTCAAGGTCTGACATTTTCTCATTTATTTGTGGTTAATAGAACATGGTCTTTGGGGGAGCAGGGATATTTCCCCTGCTGTTCACTCTTATTTCCCTCATTCTGGGAACAATGTCCAGCATGTCTGTGGGGTCCATGTTGTGTGGTGAATAGTGAATGTTGAGTAGAGCCCATCAGGTCAGAGGTAGCCAGAGGACCCGGCTGTCTTGAGTGGTGGGCCCGGGCCTCTTCTCCACGGCCCTTCTCCTTGCTCAGCCTGCCACATCCCAGCAGTATTCTGATCGGGTCCTTGTGCCTTGCATAGGGGTTGGGGGTGGTCTCAGCCGGTAGCTGTGTGGTCCTGGCCAGGACCTAGCCCATTACTCTTCCCTCCCCTCCCTGGGAAAGATGCTACAGCACAGGGTTCTCGTCACATCTTGGGAGCAACTGCGAGAGGAAGAGGCGTTGGCCCAGGGGGTGGTTTAGCTGGCCAGGGCCCCAACCTGCTATCCCTTGTTGTACAAGTGGGACAGATGTCAAGAGGGAAGGGAGGTGTTCAAGGTTACACAGGACCAGGAGCCCACTTCTCCTGCTGGCAGGGACATCCCCCAAATTAAAAACCGGGGGATCAGTAGGTTCCTATAGCCCAGGGGCTTGGAGACTTCCTGGCTGGTTCCAGCCTGTCCTTTGGCCCTGCCCAGGAAGGACTTGGCCAAACTGGCCAGGCCCAAGGGGAGGAGGAGGGAGGGTGAGAGTGTGCCCCTCTGCCCCTGACTCACTCAGAGGACCAGCCAGTGGCATCCCCTTGACCTGCGGGCAGGCCCTGAGTCAGGCAGGCTGTGACCCACCAAGCAGGGTTCTCCTGCCGCCATGACTCACACCAACCCGCCCGTCTGTTCTCCAGAGGGAAACTCCCAGGTTTCGGGACACGGGTCGAGGACCGGTCCCATCCCAAGGCCCAAGGCTGGGCCCCTGCAGGGGACAAGAGGCAATGAGCATACTTTGTGGCACTGGGTAGGGGGCAGTGCTGGGGCACAAGCTGCTTCCCACCTTGGCAGAGGGCGGAGCGGTGGCCAGCCTAGTCCCTCCTCCGAGGATGGAGTTTCCTTTTGAGGCCCAGCCTGGGCCTGCTGCGGCGGGGTTGGGTTTCGGCGTGTTTGCTGATGCGAGGAGGCCTCGGGGAGCCGGCTGGCGGGTGGTGTCTGAGGACAGACAGGAACCGCCCCGGTGAAGGTGACTCTTGTTCACTCTGGGCCGGCCACTGTGCGCAGCATTTTCCACTCCTTATTTCATTTGATTTTCACGAGTAGTACAATTATCATCCCCGTTTTAGAAGGGAGGGAACAGAGGATCCAGAGTAGGTGAAGTGGTTTGCTTGAGGTGGGATCGGAGCCCGTGTCTTCTCAGGGTGTAGAGGAGTCTCTCCCCTGATGGCTCCCCTTGGGGGGGTGCCTGGCTAACCTGCGCTCAAACTCCTGATGCCCGGGTCCTCAGACCCCCCCGTGCACGCCTGTCCTGTAACGGTCATCTCACCTGTGCTCCCAGGGCAGACCAGGGGTGTTCACGGAGGACTTGTCAAGTGAGTGAATGAGACTTTTCCTGAGGAGCTGAGTCTACTAGAATGCTCTTTCTTCCTCAGGTAGGGCAGGGGCCTCTCAGGGCAGAGCTCTCCAGAACGCGCACAGGGAGTGGGAATGGGTCCCCATGGGCACCTGTTGTGATAGGACCTGTGCTGGGTACTTCGTTTCTGTTAGCATAAGTAGGAGCCAGTGTGAGCCGGGCCCTGGGTCCCACAGGTAGGCTGGCAGCCTGTCCACAGGGTCACAGGGACAGGCTACGTTTCTTCCTCGCAGGACAGGGGAAGGGGAGAACCCTGGGAGTGGCCTTACGTGCATCAGACAAAGGCTTGGGCATCCTGGACAGGGGACTCCCTCTGCTTGGTGTGCTCCATGGGGAAGTGGCTTACAGGGGCCAAGCTTCAAGAGCTCCTGGGACCCTGTGCAGAGGTTAGAGGCCTGGCCTGAGAGCTTCTAGGCCTCGTTCACACTCCTGGATGGGGAGGGATCAGTGTTGGCCTGTTTGGGAAATGAGGGCCATTGATGGCCCAGAAGAGCCACCAGGCCCCTGTGCCAGGCTGGGGGTGGCAAGGCAGCCCTCCCACCCCCTCCGGGGCAGCGGCACTCTTCTCCAGCAGCTGCCACTGCTCTGTATGTGAGAATGTCCCGTCCAAAAGCTCAGTTTCCCGTTAGTCTTGTGCATCCAGACTTGGAGCCCCGTTCTCAGTTGTAGGCTGGAGGTAACACCTCTGTCACCAGGTTGCCATGGGGGGTAAGGAGATTCCTTGAATCCCTGGCTGCCCTCTTCAACCTGGGGGCCCGCAGGGCTGACGTGTGAACCACGGCCAGGGATAAGGTGCGCCTGAGTAGTTTCCCCAGTGATGGGCCCTGCGAGAGGGAGGCGGCTGAGCTCTTCCCCAGCCCCACGCAGGCCCTCCTGCCCCTATGGCAACTCTGCAATTGCCCGGCCTAGAGAAGGGCCGAGAATCCAAGCCCGGGGTTTGGGGACAGACCCTGATTTGGGTGGGCACTTCTCCTCCTTACCCTCTTCCGAGGGGGTAGCAGTCTGGGGGAGGTAAAACCCTAGATGTAGAGCAGGTGGGAGGTTGGTCCTTCCCTTGGCCTCCCAAGAACAGGCCATTCCTAAAAAAGCCGGGAAGTGATCACAAGGCTCGGCTTCGCACTGGCTCCCCACCCTATCAGCAGAGGGAGCTTGGGCAGTTCCCAACCTCGGGGAACCGGTTTCCGGGGTGGAAAAGAACCCCTCCAAGTGGGGACTCTGTGTCCTGGGATGACGCGATAAGGGGCAAAAGGGGCCCAGGGCACCGAGGCACCCTGAGGCGGGAGGTGTGGAAGACCAACGTCTCTTGAAGTTGACAGGGGCCCCAAGTCAAAGCAGCCGGGAGCAGGCAGCAGGCTGTTATAGATCATGCTTTTAATACAAACTTAAAAAAATCTGGAACAATATAAACTGTACAGATTTGATCAATCTTTTTGTTTTTAAACTAAATCTCTAAACACACCAATGTCCCATTCCAAAATATTGCACAACATTCTGAATACAAAACGCCTGATTGTATTCCTCCTTCACTAAAGAAAACAAGTTCATTACCCTGCTCCCCCAAGCTCCTCTCCACATTGCCTCAATGCCCTCCTTCCCATCCCTAGGGGTCAAACTAGAGAATCTATAGCTCACTGCATTGAGAAAAATACATCATTCTGGACTAAAAGTTTACATTCTTTACAAGACGGTCCACCTTTTGATTGGTTCCTGGGAAAGAGGGGCAGACAGAGAGAGGATAGGGAAAGGGGAGATAGGTTTAATTCTCCTCTTTTTTTATTTTAAAGTTTGTTTTTCCTGAAAAAATATCTGTTTCTCTCCTCTTTTTAAGAAAAAATCTTGAAAAGAAAAAAATTACGTTTTTTTACGTTAGAAATATACATATATTATATATACCTCTTACATTTTACAAATGTAGCAAATTATTCAATACAAACGGACACCAAAAAATGTAAAAAATAAAAAAAAGTTTTCCTACGAAACCAGGTAAATTAGTGCAGGTTTTTGTTTCCTTAAAAAAAATAAAATTGAAGCAAAAATGCCTAGATTTGAGACGAGACAGACTGAACTGGGCCCAAGAGTCCAGCACGGGAGTCATGCTCCTGAACATACATTTCTCTTCGTATTTCAAAAGACACTAAGGGGTTGGTCTCCCCTCTCCCTAGATGTGGTGAGAAACAAGCCAACCGGGGGTGGTGGGTACCTGTGTATGTGAGTGTAAGGGAAAGGGGGCCGGAAGAGGGCATAAATAAGGCAGCATCCAACCTTTCCCAGAGAGCAGCCATCTGCCTGGGCCTGTCACCTGTGTGGGAGCTGAGGGCTAGGGAGAGGGAAGCCCAGACTGGGCTGGCCCCTGAGAAATCTAGGGGACAGAGGATACTGGGCTGAGGAGCCAGGGCGTTGCCCCTCTGGGGGAGGTAGAGCTGGTGCCCATTGCAGGGGGAGGAGACTGGCAGTGTCTGTCTGGGCCGGACCCACTGCCACGGCGGTCGCCCCACTTGGGGACATTGAGGAGGGTGGGGTGGGGTGCCGAGGGCTTTGGTACTTTTTGGTGATGGAGGGCCCTGATGCCATGTGGCCCACCAGCCAAAGCATCACGGCATGCGTGGAAGCTGGCTCACTGGGGTCAGGTGGGAGAAACTTCTCTCCTGGCAGACACGGGAGCTGCTGCGCTCCCGTAATCCACGCATACCACCTGCTATGGCCAAACCACCTGCCCAAGGCGTCCTGCCCGAGAGAGACCCCTCCTCACAGCATCGAGGCCCAGTGGGGTCGGGTCGGGCAGTGAGGGGATGGCAAAAGGTACCAAGAAGTTCTCACGCAGGCAGGGGCAGAAACATACTCAAATAACATCTACAAACAAAGGACTAAGAAGTCTCAGTTCAAGGCTCAGGACTGCCCACTCTAGGCACTGACCCCAAACTCCCACCCCCAGGGTGCTCAGGTGAGCAGCTCCCACCCTGGGTAAAGGTCACGAAACAGGAGGGTCTGAGTCCGGGGACTTGTCTTCGGCATCAGGGGCTGGTAGGCTGGTATTCGCTCAGCCCATCACAGCCATCTCCCCCCTTTTTTTGGTCAAAAATAAAAGTGCAGATCCCTCCGCAGTCTGGAAACCAGTTCCTTCTGTAGTATTTTCCCCTGGGAGTGTCTCAGGCTCAGCCAACACGTGACCCACCCTACAAAAGGACTGACAACCCACCCGCTGTTCCCCAACCTCCTACATAAATAAGCACTTCCCACAACCTGGAATCATGTTGGGGGCGGGGGTTCACATGGCTTGGAATCCTTTAAAACAGGACAGCAAACCACGCACGTGCATGCACACACCCCCGCCCCACCTCCTTCCCCACAACCTCAGGCCCAGGGAAGAAGGGGCTGCACGAGAGGCCACAAGTGTCAATGGCTGGGTCTCCAGGGCCACAGTGGGGGTCTGGGCGGGGGGGGGGGGGGGGGAGGTGGTGGTGGTGGTGTGGGGCCACAGGACAGAGATGAAAGCAATTCCACTAGACAGAGTGCTAACCTCCCCGGAGCCACAGACATCAGCTCTAGCGGGAGAGTGTCCAGTAGACAGCCAGCAGCTCCCTGTGGCTCAGGCCTGAGAGGGAGCAGGGACTGGGGTCAGACCTATTTGGGTGGCAGGGCCCAGAAGGCCTGCTGAGGTTGGATGGCTTTGAGTGAAAGCAGAGCTGGGGGACAGAGGCAGTGACACAGGGCAACCTCTCCCTGCTGTGGGCAGGGTCAGGCCCCAGCTGTGGCTCTTCCTTCCCTATGAGCTTGGACACACCAATCCTAAACCAGGCATGTGAAGGAGAGGGAGGGAGGGAGCAGGGAGCAGCAATTCACATCTGGACCATTCTTAGCACAGGAAGCCGCTAATTAAAGATGTTATATAGAAAACTACACGTAAAAAAAAAAAAAAAAGAAAAAAAAGAAAAAGAAAAAGAAAAAAAAAAAAAGAAAGAAAAAATATAAAACCCAAACCAACCAAATAAATCAGAGGCAGGCAGGGAAACAGCAGGGGGTTGCTTCAGGAGCCCCCTCCCACTCCATGCCTGGGCTGGATCTTTTTTTTTCTAGAAGCCAGAGTGAGAAGACTGGAAATCTTTTTGTGTATTTTTCTTTTCCTCTTTTTTTGGCCTTTCTTTTCCTTTCTCTTTTCCGTGGTCACGGGCGGTCAGTTGGCCAGCACGACGGGCTGGAAGGGCTGGCTGGGATACTGCATGGTGTTCAGGTTGTAGCTGAGACCTTCCACGAAGGGCGTCTTCTCCAGGAAGAGGCTGTTGGCACCGCCCCCGAACACCTGGGCCACGTCGAAGCTGCTGCTGTTGCATGAGCTGGCCCCGCTGGCCCCGCTGTCGGCCCCATCGAAGAAGAGGCTAGGGGAGCCCCCGCCGTTGTACACGAACTCCTTGGCATTGGGGGAGAGCTGGGACTGAGGGGCCGGGGTGGCCGCCATGAAGTTCAGCGAGTGCAGGGACAGAGACAGGCTCTTGTGCTTCAGCAGGCTGCTGGTGGGGGAGCGGGCCAGGCGGGGCTGAGGCTGGGGAGGCTGGGGGCCGCTGGCCCCGCCGCCCGTCACCCCACCACCACTCGCAGCACCTCCCCCCTTCTTCATCTTGGTGGAGCCAAACTTGGTGGCCGCGAAGGAGGCGGTGGTGAAGGTGATGGGCTGGGCAGAGCGGGGGATGAAGGTGGGGCTGGGCGACTGGCCGAATGACGGCGACGGGGAGTTGGACAAGGAGCTGTCCTGGCTGCCGATGGGCACGAAGACCTGTGCGTCGGGGTTGAAACTGCTCTTGAACTCCTTGTCCAGCTCTGGGGCGACACAGCCCTCGCTGTCATCCAGGTACAGCACTTTCACTGCCCCCTTCTCGCCGATCTGGTAGGACACTTCAAACGGGTCAATCCAGACACTCAGCTCCTCAGGCACGTTGGCCCGCACATCCTCCACAGCCAGGCCACTCCGCCGGGCCGCCAGCTCCACCACGGGGTCCACGAGCTCCCCGATGTGAACACAGCGGAAGCCAGAGCCCTTCAGGGGCTTGTCGGGGTACCAGTGGCCTTCGTATTTCTTTTTCAGGAGCCGCTCCAGCTCCTCCCCGAACAGGTCTGCCCGGCGCCGGGGCAGCTTGTTGTACAAGTAGGAGATGATAAAGTTCAGGGCCACTTTGATCTCCAGCTGCATGGTCCCCTCCGAGGCAGCAGATCAGCTTCGGGCACGTGTATGCAAGCCGAGGGCAGTGGCAGGTGATGGAAGGAAGGCAGCCTTGGGCTCCAGACAGCTCTGTGAACCAAGAACAAAGGGCATTATGAGTAGATGCGCAGAAAGCCCAGTGGGGCCGGGAGTGGGGCAGGGAGATCATGGCAAAGGATAGCAAAGCACCAACTTTAGATCATGCAGACTCAGGGCCCCTTTTCTGCTCCACTAGTGACTGGCTTGCTTGTGTGGCTGAGGGCAGGCCACTTTCTTCTGAGCCTTAATTTCATCAGTGACATAAGGCTACCATGAAGAATAAGTTAGCTCAAGGATGTAAACTGGCCAGCACTAAACCTGCTACGTAGAAGACACTTGATAAGATGAGCTATGGTTTTGCAAGGAATTCTAAAGAAACAGGAGTGCTGTGGTTTCCACTGTTTTGAGACTCCAAGTCACTATACAACTGCTATCAAAAAAAAAAAAAAAAAAAAAAAAAAAACCCAAAGCAAAAACAAAACAAAATACACACAAAAAACAAGACCCTAATTCAGCTGGAGAAGGGGAAGCTCTTGCTAACTAATCTCCAAAATGCCTTGGTGAAGTCGTGATCCCGAATGGCCACAGGCCAAGATATAAGTTCAAAGTCCTTAGTTTTTCTCCTTAAATGGAAAGGGCTATGGATCACTGAACAGGAAGCAGCACTGCCAACCTTTCACTGGGGGCTCGGGCTCCAGTCACATCCAGTCTGTCATCCTGGGCCCCGTCGCTGTCTGTGCTCTCTGGCTCACTCTGGGTTTGCAGAACTGATGTAAGAACACAGTGTGACCAGAGGGTGCATTTCCCTCCAGGCAGCCTTCAAGAACGGAGAACACGATCCCCAAGAAGTCAAGACCTGTTACAACCAGAGGTGTGGGCCAAAAGGGACCGCTGACCAGGAGCTGGCTCAGGGAAACAGAGGAAATGGAACGGAGGCAAGGACCCCGTAGGTCGAAAAGTCCTTAAGTGCAGCACTGGTGTGGCCTGAGGGACTCTCTGGCTTTTGGCTAGGGGGTAGGTGATGAGGGTGGCAAAGAGAAGAAATTTTCCACCACTCTGCAGCCTCCAGCTGGGGACTCATCACCACTCAGTCTCCTGGGGACCATCTGACCACCTGTCCTTGGCACCAGATCAGACTTCTCAAGTGTCTGGAGATCCCCGGAGAGGAGACAGCCCAAGATAAACACTCAGATTGTTATTTTGGGATTCTCTCACAGCCGGCTCCCACAGAGGTCAAAAAGGTTTACTCCTGAGGTCTGGGCCAGCCTCATGTCTCAGGAAGATGATCTGTAAAGTCCTGAGAGCCAGTGATCACTTTCTCCAAAAGGGCAGCTCCAGGGTCATTCTGGTGGGAAGACTGAGAAGGACCACCTTCAAGGGTCAGCGGGGCCAGAATTTGCTCCCAGCCAGGCCTCCCGGTGGGAATGTGCTGCTGAGCTCAGCGAAGAGACAAGACTAATCCATGATCCATCAAGGGCCTCTTCTGTCCTGTGACAGATTTGGAGCTGGATTTTGATTAAAATCCCTTCTGGGTCCTGCACAGAGTATTCAGGGGCTAATTTGAGGCTTGGGGGTCTTGAGTACCTGGCTCAGCTCACTTCCTTATAATATTCTGGACTAGGGCCATGGCTCCTAGGGGTACTGTTAGGACTGGATCCCTGGGCAAAGCTCTCTTGGGTGAATATCAGAGAAGAATGGCATATCATAGGACCCTGGCTAAGTCTAACCCCACCCTCATTTCAGGTCTGAGCAGAGGGTCACATGGGGATTCAACAGAGAGGCCATGAGCACAGATCAATTCCAGAAGGTTTAAAGAGAGAAAAAAAAAATGGTAAAGATAGGGGGCTTTCTGTTTATAAGGACTGGGTTCATCGCCAGATGCAAGGCTGGCCACCAGGGCTACAGGTGTCCCGAAAGAGGAAGTCTACAAGGGCCACAGCAGCCCTCCAGAGGTGTCCAACATGGAGGAGATTAAAAAGTTGTGAAGAAAGTTGGCACTGGTTCCCCAAGGATGGGCCTGGAGTTAAAGACAATGTTTTCAAAAAGTAAAACGGACTTAAATATGACATGACACTTCCCCAAAGCACCACATGGCCTCTTGGTATACCACTCACACTAAGGGGCTCCTACACCTTTCTAGGCCTCCTCAACCTTTGCTGCGTACATGCCTTACCAGTCAACCTCCCCTGAAGTGTTCAGCCTCAAATGGAAGCATTTTTATTTATCTATTTTTTTAAAATTAGATTTTCCTTAGTTAACATATAGTGCAGTATTGGTTTCTGGAGTAGAATTCGGTGGCTCATCACTTACATACAATACCCAGTGCTCACCACCACAAGTGCCCTCCTTCCTCCTCATCGCCCATCTAGCCCATCCCCCCACCTCCCTCCGTCAACCCTCAGTTTGTTCTCTTATCATCAAGTCTCTTAAGGCTTGTTTCCCTCTCTCCTTTTTTTTTTTTTCCTTTTCAAAACGGGAGCATTTTAAAATGCAGGCCAAAATCATTGGGAAAAAATACAATAGAACCACTGTCATCAGCCCTGCCTAGCTAACCATTTTCTGCAGCATAAGCAACCAAGGCTGCACACCAATTTCTACCTCAGTGATGCTGCCACACAAATAAGGAAGCATATAATGCCATCTTTGCCTCTTTAATTGGAGAACAGGCCCGGCCAGATGGCTGTGGGGTGGAACCTTTCAAAAATGCTGGACAACCAGAATGAGATTTTCTGCTCTATCAGCTCAGGCTCTAATTTTGACTTCAAGAAGCTTATGGAACAGAGGATTAAAGGACTGGTGCTGTCTTGTCTTTAACTAAAGATAGGAGTGACCACTCGGATGAGTTTGTTCATCTTTTTTTTTTTTAAGGCTGTGGACAAATTCTACACTCATATATAAAATATTCATAGACCGTGGTAAGATTAGAAAGCTTAGTATTAACTACTCTTCAGTACAAGTAAGAAGTGGATTCAAGTTAAGAGGGAAGAGAGGACTCTAAGATCTTCTCCAACCCTGGCTCAGGTGCAAAAGGCCAGAAAGGTGGCAAAAAGTAAAAACAAGAACAAGAGGAACCAAACAACCCCCGCCCCCAAAACACATCAAAGACAGGAAAGTGTTTAACAGCAGCAACATCTACCTTTTGTTAATGTATCAAAAAGTTGTGAATGTGAGAGTCAGTTCTGTCCAATTTCATTAGAATCTAATCCTCCTTCACTTTTTATTCCCAACAGCAAAATTAATGTGGGATTCAGGGGCGCCTGGGTGGCTCAGTGGGTTAAGCCGCTGCCTTCGGCTCAGGTCATGATCTCAGGGTCCTGGGATCGAGTCCCGCATCGGGCTCTCTGCTCAGCAGGGAGCCTGCTTCCTCCTCTCTCTCTGCCTGCCTCTCTGCCTACTTGTGATTTCTCTCTGTCAGATAAATAAATAAAATCTTTAAAAAAAAATTAATCTGGGATTCAGATTTGTGCTGACTTGTGTTTTAAAGAATGCTTAAGAGAAGGACAAAAATGGGGTAAGAGAGGTGGTTGCTGCAGTCAATGACACGGTAATGGAGTTTCCAGAAAGAGTTTATGACAAAAATGCGAAGGAAGGTTTTTAAGAAGAAAATCAGTGTTTTAAAGGGGAAAAGAAGGGATAATGGTGAGGGAACTCCTCAGGTCCCAAAGCATGTATACCTATAAAAATATCCAGGGACCTCAAGTCTTAACATCCAATGCTCCTACAACCAAGCACTATCAGAATCAAATGAGTCTGGCAAGAGGAGTCGGGGTGAAGGGGTCCTTAATTTTGATAAGGCCACCGGATCCCAGGGAGTGAGTGAGAACCAGGTGGGAGCACCTGGCCCCACCCCGCCAGTGTCAGAGGCAGAGACCCAGACCAGCGGATACGCTTGATGGCCTTCCAGGACTTGCGCGGACGAACCGCAACACCCCGCAAGTCTCAACCACGTCCCTCAAACGTGGACCAGACAAGCCCAACTCTTCTAAGAAGGCCCTTTCTGGGGCACTCGATTCCTGTGAAGCCAGGAAGACTTCACTGAACTCCAACGTAGGCCGGCAGTGAAGGTACGCTCTGCACTCTGGGAACTGTAGTCTTCCGACAACTCACACTGAAATCGGAGCAAGTGACCTACTTTCTCTCCACACTACACTTCCCTGCGCGCTTTGCGAAGGTTCAGCCAGCGTATTACGCATGCCTAGTAAGGGGAGCTGGCCGAGGTCCGAAGGACCGAGGAAAAGTTTCCGATGCACATGCGCGCTGTGGTGGACGGCCCCCCCCCGCCCACCGCCTAATACATTTTATATAAATTTACCCATAAGGCCTACTCCCCGTATTGTACCACCCCACCGTATTCACGTCTTGGTCTCAAGAAAGGCAGAACTGCCCCCCCCTTTCACAGCCTCCCTTGACTGTTCAATTAAGGATCTCCATCTAATGAGTTTTTTCTGGGTGAACACGGTGGGCTGGGACAGATAAAGGTCACACATCCCTCCACCGCCCACCACCCCCACCCCGCCCCTGCGGCTTAATCTGTATTCCTTGGGCTGGGTGGTCTCCGGCTGGAGTTGCTGTAGGGACGGTGAATTCAAAGAGGAAAAAAGCCTTTTCACTTAATGCCCGGCGGGCTCAGCTCCAGCACCCCGACAGCCAGAAAAGGCAGGAACTAAACCCAGTTCTTCCCTCCTCTCAGCCAAAGAAATTCCCAGTTAAGCTGCGGGGAGGGGCCGGGCCAAAAATCAGAAGGCCCAAAGCCAGCAGGGCCCAAGCCTCACCCCTCTTCTAATCCAAGTCCAAGTAACTAGACCCAGCTAGGGAAATGGGAAAAGGTTCCGGCGAGGGAGGGAAAAACTGTGCATCTGACACCCGAACAACATAGTCTAATACTTGAAATTGTTTGCGAGTCTCCTCCCATTGCAAGGCCTGCTCTATGACCAGACTTACCAGATCCTCGGCAAAGCTCCCCTACACGGTGTTAAACCTCCCTAATCCTTCCTCCCACACAAGCTTCTTTCCCCCACTGCTTAAGAGGGGGATGGGGACAGGCGCCCAAGAAAGCAATAGGAGTGTTTTTCTGCTGGAAAATCAAGGATGAGGGGGTCACTCCCAAGGTAGGGTGGATAAGACAGAGAAAAAGAGAGGTTAGACACTGAGCAAGGCACCCGAGACCCCCTCCGCTGGCCCAAACTGAAGCCTGCGGTGTAGGGTTCTGGTGTAGGGTTCTGGTTCCTCTGCGGGGTGGGAAAAGGCCAGCCAGCTGCCCCTCCTCCTTCTGCTCCCTTCCTCCCCTCCCTCTCTGGTCAAGGGCACAGTCCATCCTCTGGGCAGGACGAGAACGAGCTTGGAAGTAGGGCTCTTCCTCCCAGGCATCTCCTCGGGATCAACCAGAATCCACTCACTGGTATTGCTGTAAAGGCACTTTCCTCCGCCCCCCGCACAGTTTTCCCTTAAAACACTAAAGCCAAAACGGTAAATTCTGGTTCAGCGGCCGGAGGACAGTCGCCACTGACCGGTCCAAAAGGGGATGTCTACCTTCGATCCCTCAGCTCCACAGGGCCAGAAATAAGCCCTATTAATTATCACCACCCCCTTCCCAGCACACGGTAAAGAAGCAAAAAACAAGGCCTGGTTCCCCTTCCTTCCTCTGATTTATTTAATGGTGATGGAAGTTATCTTTTACCGGTGGTACAAGGAAAAATCTAGCGAGTCTCTACGATATGAGGGGGGCGGAGAGGGGAGGAAATGCACCCCACCCAGGAGGGGGCCACACTCAGAACACCGAGCGGAGAGGAGCACCGGGGAAAGGGGGGGGGGGTTCTATAGGGGAGATGGAAGGGGAAAGGAAAATGTTAGCCAGTCCTCGAGGTGGAGGCACGACAGCAACGTGCAGCAAAGCAAAGAGCGGGATTGGGACGGGGGTGGGAGAAGGCGTCTCAGGGGTCCCCGCCGCCCGCACACACCCCGATCACTCACTCGGGTCTCCGCGGTGGCTGGGCGGCTTCTCCCTCCAGGGTGGTCCTGGGCGCGGGGCGGATGTCGCTCTTCCTTTCTGGGCGCTGCTGGACAGGAGGCTGATGGGTCCTTTTCTTCGTTGAGGGTTGGGGGACAAGTGAGGGAGTTTGGGGCTATGACTCTCAATAATAATTCTTTCAGCTTTTTGGAGGTCAGGCTCGGCGGAGAGGGGACGGAAGGCCGGCGGCGACGGCGCGGGGATGTCGGACCGGAGGGCGGCTCGTATCGCGGGCGGTCCTGCCCTTCTGGCCCCGCGTCGCCCAAACCACTCGCTTCTCTCCGGCGAGGACCCGCACCTTCCCGCGCCCCGGCCCGAAGTGAGCAAAGTCAATGAAAAGTTTCACCCTTAGCAACCCTGCGCACGGATCCTGCTTCCCCACCCCTGCGTGATGCGTCCCTCCGCCCTGCAGGGGCGGGGCCGGGCGCCGGGCCGGGACTACTTCGCAGCCCGCCAGGCGCCTTAACCCCTATCGCCGCGCGGTCCCCTGCGCCCCTTACCCACCTGGGGGTTCCCGGGGACCCCCCCTTCCGCCAGCCCTCCTGTGGCCGGCCTCTTCTCACTCAGATCCCAACCCAAATGCCAACAAGGCCGCCTTTAGCCGGTCTGATGATGCCCGCCTCCCTGCCCCATCACGGCGCCGTGCCATTTATTTTCTTCATGCCCCAAACCACTCTGAAAGCGTGCTCATCGGGTACAATGTTTCCCCAAGTAGACAGCGAGCTGCCGGAGGGCAGGTCCTGGACTGGAACCCGGTGGTTCACTTTAAATGTGTGAGATGAATGGATGTCGCGGGGAGGGAAACTCCCTCCCCCAGCTCCCTTGGGCCCTGCACCTGCCCCAGCGCGGTTCGTCCGGCGCGTCCCCCGGGGCCACCTCGGCGAGTCCCTCCGGGTCTGGGCGTATGACTGGCCGACCACCCCCATGGCTCTCGCACCGCCCCAGTTATCATCCTTGGCAGGAGCGGGAGCTAAAGGGATGGCGAGAGCTTGGAAGAGGTTTCGCTCCTTTTATTAATAACTCAGGTTGGCTCGAGTCTTCCGAGCGCCCCCTGCCTCGGGTGGGGATGCTAACGTCGAAGGGAGGGCGCAGGGGAAACGGTGGTCTGGGCACGCTGAGCGGGAGGAAGGGGAGGCTAGAGAGGCCGGTAGGCTGGGGAAAGAAGCCTAGCGCCACATAAACCTTCTACTTGTCACCTCTGGCTCCCTGATTACCTCGCGGCCGAAGGCCAACGCCGGTTCCGCGCAGGCGCGCTCGCGCGCCCCCGGCCCGCCCCGGGTGGGGCTCAGCCGTGCTGCGCGTCCTCTCGTTTGCAACCGCCGTACGGAGGACTAGAGAGAGCAGCATTTCTTCTATATAGGAACACCCGCCGGCGGGTTGTGGCGCCTGCCTGTGCCAGGGGCCCCGGACTCACGCACCCGACGGTCCATGGGGTTGCAGACCAAGGCCCCCTGGCCCTGAACGGGCGCGCCAGTTCCGCGCGCTCCGTCACTTTGTGACTGCGGGGCGCGGAGCTGAGGGTAGGGAGGCCTGTGCCCAGGTGAGGTCACAGGCGGACCCGACTGCCAGGTGGCGAGGAGCGGAGCCTCTAGGAGTTTGCGCGTAAAGGCCTCTGCCCAGACGCCCATTCCCCAATTCTCTCCCCAACCCCCGACCTTTATTCTCATTCCAGACGGTTCCAGCCCATCGGCAGTCTCCGAACCCGCGTGGGGTGGCGAAATCTGAAAGTTTCCAGCCACGAACAGTTTGCATGTTTGTTACTCGGTCACTTTTTCTGGCAAAGCCAGAAAAAGGTAGTGTGGGGGTTTAAAAGCGCTTTCCTTAACTGCAGCAGAAAAACGCCGGACTGGAGGGCAAACTCCAAGGGGACAGGGAGGCGCGAGGGAGCCTAAGCCCGAAACCCCCCCATTCCCCACACTGTGAGCGCTTCAACCCCTGGGGCACCTCCAGGGACTACTTGCCTCGTGCGTCAGCGGCTGGCAGAGCGTCACATATACGCCCCCCTCCGCTTTGCCCCACTCCACTCCTCCCCTTTTTCCTCCCTCTCCACCTCTCCTCCCCATCTCTCCCCGCTCCTCCCTCGCTCTCCCCTAGCGTGTTCCACGCGAGCAGTGAAACCCGGCCGACCCACAGGGTGCCAGAGCACTGAAGAGCTAAAAATATAACCGGGGCGCTAGCAACAGCCTTCCGGTTGGTCGGCGAGCAGGGAGAGGCGGCTTCTGATTGGGTTTCCCATCCCACCGCTAGGATTAAGAACGGGGGCCAAAAGCACTGGCGCCGGGCCCTTAGGAAAAGTGTGCGTTTGCGCAGTGGGGCGTTGCAAAGGATGCTGGTATTTGAAGTCATTAGAGGGAGAAATGGTTTTGAATCCCAATTGTGTCCACCAACCGTGTTATCTTGATTTAATGGTAACAAATCTCTTTACATCATCAAACGTACTTTCCTGTTCTTAAAATGGAGACCGTGTGAGGATTAAATATGATACAGGATGTAAAGCGTGGTTCAAATAGTTGGTATCCTTAATTTAAAGATGACCGTTCAGGCCAGATTGCCTCCTGCGTACCCTGTGCACGGTTCGGTATGTATTCCTGAGCAAGAAACCTTAGTATACAGAATGATGAGAAAGAAAGGCTAGGGTGAACAGAAACGAATTCTCCTAGGGCATCTCAGGAAGGAGGAATGGAGTCCATATAAGTAGATAAAGGGTAGACGTCTCTTACCTAAATTTAGTGCAGGCTGAAGGAGGGCGCACAGAATCCCTGGACAGAAGGCATAGGATTTCTGCGTGTTCGTGCTTTTGTTCTAATTTCCCCTGCAGTGCTGGAGACACACCAGGCCTGAGCAACTTAACTAAAACAAAACTGAGAAATCCAGCTTCCTTGGCAGTTGGGAGCGCTGGGTAAAGGGTTGGCATATATAGGAAGGGATAAAATAGAAGGGCAAAAGGTAATCACCATTCTTAACTGCTGATGTCTCCACTTGTCACGTGGTGAGGAGGAGAGAGGACGTTTTCTCTCCTCGGTGTGTGACTTCATCTTGCCAGGGCCTAATTGTGAGCTTAATTCCACTGGAGTATTCCACAGTCCCCTCCCATTTTAGATAATGATAGGTTGAAAGGTACACACCGTGTTTTCAACGTGGTGAGCTTCAGAAGCAACTCCCCTGTCTGAGAGTAAGTCACACCAGATGTTTTGTTGCCTTGACAAGTCAGGCTGGTAATAATTAACCCCAATTAACTCTCAGGGGTGAGTCACTCTCTCGTACACGCATGCCAGGGTGAACAATTTTGTACTTCCTTTTGTGTTATCTAAGAAAATAGCTCCTCATGTTTGATTTTTTCGATGCCCTGATCCAGCTGGGCAGAAGCAAAGACAACCCCAACAAAACTGGCTTCGGAGAAGTATCTGGATGCAGGGCAAGTGGTTCGCTCTTTATTCACCAATGAGGTGAGAGAACAAAGCTCCCTAAAGGTTTGCTAGGACACTGAAACTGCAGTGTTCAAAGAAAGTAACATTTTAACCTTGGTGGTAGAGGGCCACTTGGGATGGAGTTGATAAGCCCCACGTGGGGCTCCCTGCCTGCTTTGCAGGGAGGCCTGCTTCTCCCTCTCCCACTCTCCCTGCTTGTGTTCCCTTTCTCAGTGTAATAAAGAAAATCTTTAAAAACAAAACAAAATAAAAAACCCCAAACTAGTTAATCTTAAAGATTTTATTTATTTATTTGAGGGGGTGTGGGCTGAGGGAGAGTGGGTGAGAGAATCCAGAGCAGACTCTGAGCTTAGTGCATAAGCAGATGGGGGCCTCGATCTCACAACCCCCGAGAACATGACCTCAGCTGAAATCAAGACTGGGCCGCTCGACCACCGGCGCACCCAGGCACCCCTAATCCTAATTTAGAAGCTGCTAATTGACAGGCCAGGGTCCACACCTGGTGGACGTATTGTCTTGGTGTATGCTAACACATTAACATTTTTTAAAAAGATTTTATTTATTTGACAGAGATCACAAGTAGGCCGAGAGGCAGGCAGAGAGAGCAGAGGAAGCAGGCTCTCTGCTGAGCAGGAAGCCTGATGTGGGGCTCCATCCCAGGACCCTGCTTTCATGACCTGAGCTGAAGGCAGAGGTTTAACCCTGAGCTACCCAGGCGCCCCACACATTAACATTTTTTTTTCCACACATTAACATTTTTAAAATGAGTTGACATTTGGGGCGTCTGGGTGGCTCAGTCGGTAAAGCGACTGCCTTTGGCTCAGGTCATGATCCCGGCGTCTTGGGATCAAGTCCCACATTAGGCTCTCTGCTCAGAGGGGAGGCTCCTTCTCCCTCTGACCCTCTCCCCTCTCCTGCTCTCTCTCTCACAGACAAAATCTTTAAAAATAAATAAAATGAGTTGACATTTAAAAATTGGGAGATTGCACAAAGATATTTCCATTTGCTACTTCTCCTGAATTCATAGGAACTGAACATCCAAGCTGGCAATTGCCTGGAGTTGAATGGCAGCTGCCTGCTTTAGGCCGAGCCTATATTCTTGGGTTCCCCAAGTCCTCACCACTCTCTCATATCCCAGACACTGAGGCCAAGGGTCATATGCCACCTATCATCTCATCCTGTGGTATTGGGGTATCTTTTACACCCCTCTGTTTTCAATCAATTATACTGCTCACTCAGACTCTTGAATTTGTGACCCATTTTTCAGTTTAATGTAATAAATAATTGAGTGATTGCCCTGCAGTGGTGGGAGAGGCAGAAGGAGTTAAAGGATCTTACCTAGTTCATTGTTGCTAAACTCTGGGCTGTGATTCACAATCGTCAGTGGGGTCATGGAATCATTTGGCTTAGTGGATTTCAGACAAATTTTAGAATAGGATGGAATAAAATGAAAATATTGGAGTGTGTTTACATAGTAAAGATTGTTTCATGAAATTTATTTCTGTTAAATGCGTGTACTAGGCCTGAATAGTCCAAGTAGGAGAGATTGTTCTGGGGTATGGTGCATCTGGAAACATTCATGAGCTGTCAGGAGCTTAGAAGGAAGAGGTACCCAGTTGGCTGGCTCATGTGATTGTGGGAGGCTATTTCGAACAAAGGTAATAGAGAGCCAAGAGGACAGGATATGGGCAAGGAATGTCCCTTTAACTGCCTGATGGAAGAGCTCAGAGAGAAGCGAGATAAGGAAAATCTTGGGGATAGGGAAGAGGGAACCATTTTGAGGCCCTTCCATGCCAGGACTTAAATGCTTACCTATGAAAAAGTAGGAACCTACTGGAAAAAAAATTACCATTTATGTGAAGACTTCCCCAATAAGGGTAAGGAACTTATAAGGTCAAATTTAATTCGTACAACCTGAAGAGCTAAGCCTTGTTAACCTTATTATTTATTTTTTAAAGATTTTATTTATTTATTTATTTGGCAGACAGAGATCACAAGCAGGCAGAGAAGCAGGCAGAGAGAGAGAGGGGGGATGCAGGCTTACCGCCAAGCATAGAGCCCAATGCGGGGTTCGATCCCAGGACCCCGGGATCATGACCTGAGTCAAAGGCAGAGGCTTTAACCCACTGAGCCACCCAGGTGCCCCAACCTTATTATTTCTTAAAAGGTTTTAGTTATTTGAGAAAAAGAGAAAGCAAGCACAGAGGGAGAGGGAGAAGCAAGACTCCCTGTTAAGCAGAGAGCCCGACACAGGGCTGGATCTCAGGACCCTGAGATCATGACCGGAGTTTTAAGGCAGACGCCCAACTGACTGAGCCACCCAGGTGTCCCTATCCTTATTTATTTATTTATTTATTTAAAGATTTTGTTTATTTATTTGACAGACAGAGATCACAAGTAGGCAGAAAGGCAGGCAGAGAGAGAGAGGGAAGCAGGCTATCTGCCGAGCAGAGAGCCTGATATGGGGCTCGATCCCAGGACTCTAGGATCATGACCTGAGCTGAAGGCAGAGGCTTTAACCCACTAAGCCACCCAGGCGCCCCTATCCTTATTTAATAGATTAAAAAAGAAAAGAAGCAAAAAGATGCTAAATGACTCACTAAAGATCGACAGCAGAGCAGAATTCAAGTACAGGTCTGATTATAAAGCCCACACATTTAAAAAAAATATTTATTTGACAGAGAGAGAGTGAAGACAAGGAGGAGGAGTGGGAAAGGGAGAAGGAAGCAGGGAGTCTGATGTGGGGCTCGATCCTAGGACCCTGGGATCATGACCTGAGCCGAAGGCAGATGCTTAACAACTAAGCCACCCAGGCGCCCAGGCCCACACACTTCTAATTACTTTAAAAAAATAATTTTTTATAAGATTTTATTAATATATTTGACAGACAGAGATCACAAGTAGGCATAGAGACAGGCAGAGAGAGAGGAAGGGAAGCAGGCTCCTGGCCAAGCAGAGAGCCCAATGCGGGGCTTGATCCCAGGACTCTGAGATCATGACCAGAGCCGAAGGCAGAGGCTTTAACCCACTGAGCCACCCAGGTGCCCCTAAAAAAATTAATTTTTAAAAAGATCTTATTTATTTATTTGAGAGAGAGCGAGAGCATGAGGGGGGCAGGGTCAGAGGGAGAAGGAGACTCCCTGTTGAGCAGGGAGCCCAGCATGGGACTGGATTCTGGAACTCCAGGATCATGACCTGAGCTGAAGACTGTCAACTGAGTTAACCAACTGAGCCACCCAGGTGCTCCACTTTTTTTTAAAAGCAAGAGCACATGGAATAAGTGTAATGTTTAAAGGAAATTAAGTACAGTATACTTGAGAAACTGGAGGACACCCATCCTTTTTAAAACCTAGAAATGAATATCAAATACTGAATACTTAATAAATAATAGTAATAGCATAAATCTGGGAAAGGGCACTGCTTTCTCAGGCTGACCATGATGAGTTCAATTATTTCAACTAGACCTATGTAGGTATGCTTGTTTATTTTTTAGGTAGTGCTTTTTTTTTTTTTTTTTTTTGAGGTGGGGAGGAGTAGAGGGAGAGAATTTTTTTTTTTAAAGATTTTATTTATTTGACAGACAGAGATCACAAGTAGGCAGAGAGAGAGAGAGAGGAGGAGGAAGCAGGCTCCCCACCAAGCAGAAAGCCTGATGTGGGACTTGATCCCAGGAAGGGAGACCATGACTTGAGCCGAAGGCAGAGGCTTTAACCCACTGAGCCAACCAAGCACCCCATCAGTGACAAATTCTAACCTGAAAATTACCTGGTTTTTACAATTTTGACACATCATAATCCTCCTGACCCACACTTTAGGATTGCTCAGAGAGCTCCCCAAACCCATTGCCCATTCAGGTTGCTTCCCCCACACAAATGCCCACCCCACCCCCTTTGCCCGTAGATTCCAATATATCCTTCAAAGCCCAGTTTATTATCCAGTTTGACTTCAATTACTCATTTAATACTGGGGAGCTGCTGCCTGCTGGGCCGAAAGGTTGGTTACTGCCACCATGGAGCCAGCCTAATGGGAGACTGTCAGTGATCACCAAACACTGGGGCGCCTGGGTGGCTCAGTTGTTAGGCGTCCGCTTTCGGCTCAGATCATGATCCCAGGGTCCTGGGACTGAGCCCTGCATCAGGCTCCCTGCTCTGCAGGAAGCTTGCTTCTCTCTCTCCCACTCTCCCTGCTTGTGTGCCCTCTCGCTGTGTCTCTCTGTCAAATAAATAAAATCTTAAAAAACAAAATCGCCTGGGAGCCTGGGTGGCTCAGTGGGTTAAAGCCTCTGCCTTCAGCTCAGGTCCTGATCTCAGGGTCCTGGGATCGAGCCCCGCATCGGGCTCTCTGCTCTGCGAGGAGCCTGCTTCCTTCTCTCTCTGCCTGCCTCTCTGCCTACTTGTGATCTCTCTCTGTCAAATAAATAAATAAAATCTTAAAAAAAAAAATCGCCAAACACTATCAACAAAATGCTATGGCACTATGTGGTATTACAAGAGGAATGAACTTAGATTGGGGTCAGGAGAGGCATATTTTGAGGAAATATTTAAGGTCCGAAGGATGTGTAACACCTGGACAAAAGCGGCACCAAGCATTCTCTCTAGAGCACTTAATAAGTGAAAAGTACTGAGCGGCAAGGAAACCAGCAGTTGAGGAATTGAAATGAGCCCCCGTGGCTACAGTGTGAAGAGTGGTAGGAGAGGAGGTGGTAAAGCTTTATCGTTACCTCCCCGTGGCTATGACCTTCCACTGGTTTTCCAGAGGTGCCCCCAACCTGGGCTAAGAAACTTCCTTTGTGCATCCTCCCTGGGTTAGTCTAAGCTGTTTCTGGCTGCCTTCATCATGAATTTTTTTTTTTTTTTTTTAGTATTTGACAGAGAGAGAGAGATCACAAGTAGGCAGACAGGCAGAGAGAGAGAGAAGCAGGCTCCCTGCTGAGCAGAGGCCCATGCGGGGCTCCATCCCAGGACCCTGGGATCATGACCGGAGCTGAAGGCAGAGGCTTTAACCTACTGAGCCACCCAGGTGCCCCTCATCATGAAACTTCTTGAAGGCAGAGATTATTTTATATTTTAATTTTTGACCCTCAATATATCCCAATTAATCAGGTGTTCTGTTGATCCTAACCAAAGCTCTGACAAATGGTCAGAAGACTGTAATTTTTTTCCTTGGCTTCGCTGCTAAATTTCAGCTGGACAAAACCGCACTATTCTTAAGGACTCAAAACGTGTTTCAAGTCCATGGTGTTAAAGACCACTTGACTTAAACCTCAAATTATGTTTGTGCCTCTTTCGGATAACCTGCTGATGACCTCTAGTAGGCAAAACGTATAGATGTGTTAGGGTAAAGAGTATGTCTGGATTTGCCCTTATTCTGTGTATTTACTTAAAAAAAGGAGGGGGGAGACATATACGTAAGTATATGTCCACTTTGTATAATGAATTGACCAATTTCTGTTCTCTGAACTCATTAATTTGAATACATTTTGTCTCATTCCTGCGACCATTATCAGAAGTCATTTCTTCAGTTCAAATTAAAGTTGAACAGAAAGAAAAAAATAGCTTCTAAAAACAACCTTGATTTACCTAAAACGAAGGGCACCGATGGTTCAGAATCCCGTCCAGCAATACTAAGAAAACACGGTGGTTGATGAATCCCAAGACGTCTATCCTGAATCACAAATTCCTGGGTGACTAAAATAAATTCCTAGAGCCAAACTTAAATTGGGACTGTGACCGAGTACCAGAAAAGAAACACCTGCTTTATTAACACAACAGTAACAGAAAGGGTTTCCAAGTTCTTAGAAGGAAAATATCATGAACAGGCGGCACCTGCTAAGTGTTAAAAAACTCAGTGCCCGCGCTGATTGTTTGAGAGCTCCCCCCACACCCGGCAGATGTCTCCTCCGTCAGGGCTGCTGCGAAGAACAGGCTTCTCACTGCGGTAGCGTCCGTTAATTCCTCAAACAGGAGACTGAGATGGTATCATTCCTGTTTCAGAAGCTCTTGGTGTTAAAGAAGAGGCAGCAGCAGCAGCAGCTCTTAGTGTAGAGAGAACACAGCCATTTGGAAAACATGCTTGTTTCTTGAATTCAAGAAAAACCATGAGCCAATCTATCAATTTTTCTCCGCTCTGGTCTGCCAGAGTGGGGTCTGAAGATTCCTTTTCTGTCGCTATCACATGTCTGGGTAAGAGGAGGAAAGGTGGAGGGGGGCCCGTGGACAAGGGCTCCCCTCCCTCTGCGCTGGTGGTGGTCGCTATCTTTCGTGGAAGCTGCAGTAGCTGGGGGGTGGTGGGGAGGCCACCCACCAATCACCTCTTCTTGAAGCCGTACTTTTTGCGTTCATAAAAGAGATCGGTCTTAGAGCTCCCCAAGTTGACAATCTTTGGGCAACCATCTCTCTGGAAAACAGGATAGAGAAGTTGTTAAAAGCCTCTGAGTCTGAACTGAGAGGGACTGAAGATAAAAATAACTTTTGGGGGGCGCCTGGTTGGCTCAGTGGGTTAAAGCTTCTGCCTTTGGCTCAGGTCATGATCTCGGGGTCCTGGGATAGAGCCCCTCTGCTCAGCAGGAAGCCTGCTTCCCTCCACCCCTGCCTGTCTCTCTACTTGTAATCTCTGACTGTCAAATAAATAAATAAAATCTTAAAAAAAAAAACCAAAAAACTTTTGGATCAGTGGATTTGGCCATTTACTTTATCCATCCAGTTATCCTAGTCAATCAATCCTCGAGAATTTATTCCACTCTCCAGCCAGGGAGGCCCCCACTTCGAATGCTGGATTCTCCGCCCATTCCTGTCGGTAATATGATGTAGCTGTGGTAGAATTTAACTCTTAAAGATTCCAAAGGGTTTTTTTCAAGTGCGAGGTAAAAACCCTGTAATGATCCTCTATAGATCAAGCTCTCTAGCTCTCCTCCACTATCTCAAGAAAGAGAAGAAGACCTCCAAGGCAAAAAACCTACAGGCTTTAGGAGATCGTACATTACATGTTAAATACCATAGGGCTTGATGTGTCCTTATTAATTCATTTAATTTGACACATGGTCTTGGGGGAAGACTGCCCCTGTGCTAGAGATGGCTACTGAAGGTCTGTACTCTGATTTGTAATGACATGTTCCCGGGCCATTCTGTGCGCTTGAGTGGTTTCAGTGAAGCCCCTGGGAAACTGTGTTCTGCAGAAATGACTACGTAAGTTGCTCGGGGATGATGGGAGGAAAATTGGGGAAGATGCTACTAGAATAAAACCTTCACAGTCCTGATTTTATTAAAAACTGCTGTCAAGGGAGGTTGCTCCCCGGGACACTGGACTTTAGAATGAATGAACTGATCAAGTTCTTAGACATCGCATTTCTAACTTAGGTGATACCTCTTTTGGGGGACCAATGTCAACACTATACAAAAACCTCTAGGAACACACAAAGCCAACAATAACATCTCATTATTTTCTAAAAACATGTAGTATGTATTACTTTGAGGACTGCCGTCTGACGAGTTCAGCGTGCTGAGGGAGCCAGGGAGTGGGCCCAGCCCCACCAACAGCTCCCGATGTGAACTCAGGCTGTGTAATCTGGACTGAAAGTTCTGGTACAAATGAGGGTGAACCTGCCTCTTATGGTGGAAGTGGCCTGATACCAAACACCCGGGTGCTCTTACCTCTTTATCGTTAGAGATGCTATGAAATTTTGTGCTAGCATAGCCTGTTTAGGCTTATTATTGCCTTACTGACTTATCCCCAGATTCTACCAATACTGTATGACTATATGAGGTGAGGATGTGCTCTCTGGAACTGGCTGGCTTTTGTTGAATATGCCTGTAAATGGATAGCAGGATAAGGAAGAAGGAAGGACTGTTAAGAAATCTTGGAGGCTGGGGCGCCTGGGTGGCTCAGTCCATTAAGCATGTGCCTTTAAATAAACTCTTAAAAAAGAAAAAAAGGGGCGCCTGGGTGGCTCAGTGGGTTGAAGCCTCTGCCTTTGGCTCAGGTCATGATCTCAGGGTCCTGAGATCGAGCCCTGCATCGGGCTTTCTGCTCAGCGGGGAGCCTGCTTCCCCCCCTCCTCTCTCTCTACCTGCCTCTCTGCCTACTTGTGATCTCTGTCAAATAAATAAATAAAATCTTAAAAAAAAAAAGAGAGAGAGAGAGAGAGAGAGAGGGAAAAAAAAAAGAGAATCTTGAAGGATGGGGGCACCTCGTTGGCTCAGTCCAGGTCATGATCTCAGGGTTGTGAGTTAGAGCCCCACAATGGGTATAAAGATTACTTAAAAATAAAAAAAATCTTAAGAAGAAACAAGAAACAAAAGAAACCTCAGAGTATGATACAAGTATTTGTGAGCTGAGCTAGGGGATATTTTAAAAAATACCTGCAAGGGGTGCCTGGCTCAGTGGGTTAAAGCCTCTGCCATGATCCCAGGGTCCTGGGATTGAGCCTCGCGTTGGGCTCTGCTCAGCAGGGAGCCTGCTTCCCTTCCTCTCTCTCTCTGCCTGCCTTTCTGCCTACTTGTGATCTGTCAAATAAATAAAATCTTTAAAAAAAATTAAAGAAAAATAAAAATACCTGCAGAAGTCTGCCTTATGGCAGTAGTTCTTTTAGCAACTGCAGTGTCTGAATACTAGAAATTTCATCCTTTCTCAGATCCCCCCCAGAGGATCGACAGATCTCCCCATTCCCAGCACAGGGGCTTTTATTTTCGGCAGCTGTAGTTTGAATTGAAGGCGCCAAGTAAATACATCTTATGGCCACTTAATTTCTAAAATTTCATTTTAGTATGGGACGCCTGGGTGGCTCAGTTGGTTAAGCAGCTGCCTTCGGCTTGGGTCGTGATCCCAGCGTCCTGGGATCGAGTCCCACATCGGGCTCCTTGCTTGGCGGGGAGCCTGCTTCTCCCTCTGCCTCTGCCTGCCATTCTGTCTGCCTGTGCTTGCTCTCTCTCCCTCTCTCTCTGACAAATAAATAAATTAAAAAAAAAAATTTAAAAAAAAAATAAAATTTCATTTTAGTAGACACCAGGGGCATCTATCTGGCTGGCCCAGCTGTTGGGCACTCACTCTTGATCTCGGCATTGTGGGTTCGAGCCCCACAGTGAGTATAGAGCTTACTGAAAAAGACACCAGAATATCAAGTGCTTGTTTCAGTTATACTAAATGTGTCCACTGAAACAACTCTGAAGAGCCCTAGGCTGGGCTCCTGCCGTGACCACCAAGCAGAACTCAATGCCTATGGGTTTCCTTCCTGAGGAGGACTGTATTATAAGTCCATTTCAGCGGGAAAGCAAGTTACAAACACTACCCTGACCTAGTGACAAAAATCCAGGACTTTCAAGTAATATTTTATTTTTAAGAAATCTCTACACCCAGTGTGGGGCTTGAACTCTCAGGCCCAGTATGGAGTCAAACGCTTCACTGAGCCAGCCAGGCGCCCCTCAAGTAATATTTTATTTTACTTTATTTTTTAATATTTATTTATTTATTTGCGGCATAGAGCGTGAGTAGGGCCAAGGGGCAGAGGCGGAGTCTCAGCAGACTCCCCACTGAGCATAGAGCCTAATGCGGGGCTTGGTCTCACTTTAGATTACCTTAGCGGAAACCAAGAGTTGTACACTTAAGGACTGTGTCACCCATGTGCCCCCCACAAGTAATATTTTAATATTTAAAGACTTATTTATTTGAGAGAGCGTGAGCAAGCACGTGTGCACAGGAGTACACATGCTGGAGCAAGCAGGGGGAGGGGCAGAGGGAGAGGAGCAGACTCTCTACTGAGCACGGAGGCCGATGCAGTGCGGGCTCAATCCCCAGACTCTGAGATCATGACCTGAGTCAAAATCTAGTTGAAGGGTGCCTGGGTGGCTCAGTGGGTTAAAGCCTCTGCCTTCGGCTCAGGTCATGGTCCCAGGGTGCTGGGATCAAGCCCTGCGTCGGGCTCTATGCTCGGTGGGAAGCCTGCTTCCTCCACTCTCTCCGCCTGCCTCTCTGCCTACTTGTGACCTCAGTCTGTGAAATAAATAAATAAAATCTTTTTTTTTTTTAAAGATTTTATTTATTTATTTCACAGAGAGAAATCACAAGTAGACAGAGAGGCAGGCAGAGAGAGAGAGGAGGAAGCAGGCTCCCTGCCAAGCAGAAAGCCCGATGTGGGGCCCGAACCCAGGACCTGGGATCATGACCTGAGCCGAAGGCAGCGGCTTAACCCACTGAGCCACCCAGGCGCCCCATAAATAAAATCTTAAAAGAAAAAAAAAATCTAGAGTTGAAGCTTAACTGACTGAGCCACCCAGGTGCCCCAAGTAATATTTTAAATCCAACACTTATCATTACCAAAACAGAACACACCAAATGGAAATCTATACAAAACTGAAATGCAGGAAAAGGCAATTAAAAAAAAGTCTGAGGTCAGAAAAACAATTACTGGGGCACCTGTGGGGGCGGCTCAGTCAGTTAGGTGTTTGCCTTTGACTTGGGCCATGATCTTGGGGTCCTGGGATCAAGCCCCATGTAAGGTTCCCTGCTCAGTGGGGAGTCTGCTTCTCCCTCTGTCCCTCCTCCCTGCTTGTGCTCTCTCTCCCAAATAAGTAAATCTTTTTTTTTTTTAAAAGATTATTTATTTATTTGACAGACAGAGATCACAAGTAGGCAGAGAGGCAGGCAGAGAGAGAGGAAGGGAAGTAGCTTCCCCGCCAAGCATAGAGCCCGACGCAGGGCTCGATCCCAGGACCCTGGAACCATGACCTGAGTCGAAGGGAGAGGCTTTAACCCACTGAACCACCCCGGCGCCCCTCAAATAAGTAAATTTTTTTTTTTTTAAGATTTTATTTATTTATTTGACAGAGAGAAATCACAAGTAGGCAGAGAGGCAGGCAGAGAGAGAGGAGGAAGCAGGCTCCCTGACGAGCAGAAGGCCCGACGCGGGGCTCGAACCCAGGACCTGGGATCATGACCTGAGCCGAAGGCAGTGGCTTAACCCACTGAGCCACCCAGGTGCCCCCAAATAAGTAAATCTTAAAAATAATGAAAAATACAATTACTGAAAAGTGGGTCCACATCTTTATTTCTTAGAAATGATTGCAAAGAATTATGAAATGGGTGCTAGTGGCAAGATTTGCTTTATTAATTGAAATTAAACATGTTGTTCTGTTTTTTCTTTTAAGTCTTTATTTTTTTTTAAGTAATCCCTATACCCAACATGAGGCTCAAATTTACAACCCGGAGATCAAGAGTCTGATGCTCTACTGACTGAGCCAGCCAGATGCCTATTTTTTTAATTAAAAAAAAAAAAGGAGAGAGAGAGAGAGATTTATCTTTTTGGTGGGGAAAGAGTGAGCGAGAGTGGGGTGGAGAGGGAGTCTCCTCAAGCAGACTCCCCACTGAAGGTGGCGCCTGATGTGGGGCTCGACCGTAGGACATTGAGATCATGACCTGAGCTGAAATCAAGTCAGCCACTTAGCTCGCTAAGCCACCCAGGTGCCTGTTTTGCTTTTTTAAGGTAAACTCTACTGCCCAACATGGAGCTCAAACTCAAGACCCTGAGATCAAGAGTCAAAGGCTTTACTGAGCCAGCCAGGCCCCCAAGTGTTGTTCATTCTTTTGACAACTGTATTTAGTGAGTAACAATACTGTAAAAACCACACTGCACGTTGGTTGGGACTTTAACAATAGTATCATGTTTTCCATCTGAAAAGCCTTTAAGCTCTCTATAACTGCATCCATGAAATAACTAAAAAAAAAAAAAAAAAAAAAAAAAAAAAAATTGAATTGATTTATCCTGGGATAAAGTCCCTCTTGGACTCTCTGGTCAGCAGGGAGCCTGGTTCCCCCCCTCTCTCTGCCTGCCTCTCTGCCTACTTGTGATCTCTGTCAAATAAACAAACGACGAAATCTTAGCCCCCCCCCCAAAAGTAGTAGTTGTTGTAAAGGAGGTAAATTTCTGAATTAATTTTGAAAAGTACCAAGTGTCTTTTTTTTCAGTCTAATGGCTCTGCTGTTCACTAAACAGGGGGAAGAGAATGATGTAAAGAGCAAGAGGGAGAGGCACATCCTTGACCACCCTGAGAAGAGCAACACAGTACGCTGGTTTGAGGAAATGCTTTGACTTTGACCACCCATTCTTTTATTTTTTATTTGACAGAGATCACAAGCAGGCAGAGAGGCAGGCAGAGAGACAGGAGGAAGCAGGCTCCCCGCTGAGCAGAGAGCCCAACGTGGGGCTCAATCCCACGACCCTGGGATCATGACCTGAGCCAAAGGCAGAGGCTTAACCCACTGAGCCACCCAGGCGCCCCTGACCACCAATTCTTAAAAGTGATAAAACCATCTTCAATATTACCAGTTGGTGTTTATCTTCACCCAATGAAATCTTATTCCTTAGGACTTAATTTCTCTCGTTAGAGGGAAAATATAATTTGAATTTTAACTTTCTCTTGGGGGTGAGGAGGCAATAGTGAAATTAAAAACCTTAGAAGCAAGGAGCTGGACAACTTGGGTTCTAGGCCTGGATCTGCCACTGATTAGCCATGTGACCTTGGGCCAAGTTGCTTAATATCTGGAAGCTTTAGTTTCCTCATTTGTATCACAAAGACCTGGTGGAAAAGAACGTTCAGCACAGCTTGGGGCGTGCTCGCGCACGCGCGCACACACACACACACACACACACACACACACGAATGATAGTGGCTATTCTCCTTGTCTTCTGGTTGGGAGAGCCGAAGAAAATGTAAGTAAAAGAGATAAATCGAGGGGTAAGGAGACATCAGATCAGTATGACGCAGCACTATAGAAACTACAAATGAGTCCTCTGGCAGCATTGGCCCCAGACAGGACTCCTGAGTATTCTTGATGCTGAAAAACTAAGTGAGAACACCCATTTAGTCCACGGGTCTAATTCCCTTATAAATTATGAAAATGGCAGGAAGAGGAAGGAGTATGAGAACTCCAGCTTGCTTTGATGGCAGGATTTCTGCCTAGGAAAAACGTCTGAGGGACTTAATCTCCAAGAAGATCTGTAGGCTGAGAGGCTGGATCATGTCACTAAACTGCTCTGTGTCCTCTGGAAACTACTGCTGAATAAATGTAAGCTAGATACCATCTCAAGTATCCTCAGAACACTCCTGTACATTGTGAAGTAGATGGAGTGATGTCTAGAATAATTCTCAGGAATAGGGCGCCTGGGTGGCTCAGTGGGTTAAGCCGCTGCCTTCGGCTCAGGTCATGATCTCAGGGTCCTGGGATCGAGTCCCACATCGGGCTCTCTGCTCAGCAGGGAGCCTGCTTCCCTCTCTCTCTCTCTCTCTGCCTTCCTCTCCGTCTACTTGTGATCTCTCTCTGTCAAATAAATAAATTAAAAAAAAAAAAAAAATCTTTAGAATAATTCTCAGGAACGGAACGAAGCACAAAGATCCAAAGGTATCAGTTCACGTACCACATGCAGACAAGTCAGACAGTAATTAACATTTATTAAGCGCTCTGATTACAAGCTTATTCCAGACAAGAACTCCAGCTACAACCATGTAGACGTTCAAAAAAATGTTGTCCTTATGGACTCTGGAGCTAGTTTAAGACCTATTCATGTTTTCTCATCGTTGCTGTTGCCTTCCTGTGGTTTCACTGCTTACAGATTATAAATATCAAATACTTACTGTATACCAGACACTTTACATGGGGCACTACTATGGATGGCTTACAGAGGAAGCACCAAAATGTGGACCATGCTTGTAATACATACCAGACACTATACCAAGAACGTGGGAAAAGAGAGATAAATAGCGAAACCAAGGTCCTTTCTCTAAAGGGGTACAACCCAGTTGGTGGGTCAGATGGACAGAGATATGCTTTGACACACAAAGATAAATGCAAATCAGAGTTCAGGACAGGGTAATGTTCAAATCACCAATTGAAATTATGTTTTTGGTAGTTTATCTATGTCCTTTCTCACCTCCCTAAAAAAATTAGAAGACATAATGGTGTAAGAAACAGTTTCATCTGGCCAGATATGTCCCCCTTCCTGGGGCTAGACAGGCTCCAAATATACAGACTCAGGAGCCTGGGTGTTTCTACTCAACATGGGCACATCCTCCCAGAAGGACTTACGAAAGGATGATAAGGTGAAATGGGGACACCACGAGCTTTAGTCAGACAATCTGCGCCTGCCATTTAATAGCTGGTGACAGACTGTAAAATGGGGATAACATGGGACGCCTGGGTGGCTTAGTCAGTTAAGCGTCTGCCTTTGGCTTAGGTCATGATCCTGGCTTCCTGGGATAGAGTCCTACATGGGGCTCCTTGCTCAGCAGGGAACCTGCTTCTCCCTCTGCCTGCTGCTCCCCCTGCTTGTGCTCTCTCTCTCTGATAAATAAATAAAAATCTAAAAAAAAAAAAAAAAAGATAACAATAATCCCTAGTTATTGTGAAGTTATTGTGAAGAATAAAGGATGACATCTATAAACTATCTACTGTGTACGTGGGAATGTTAAGAATCATGTTTCTTTTTTTAAAGATTTATTTGAGGGGTGCCTGTGTGGCTCAGTCAGTTGAGTGTCTGCCTTCAGCTCAGGTCATGATCCTGCCATCCAGTCCCAGGCTTCCTCTCATCTAGAGCCTGCTTCTCCCTCTCCCTCTGCAGCTCCCCCTGCTGGGGCTGTTGTGCAGGCACGCACCTGTGTGTGCACAGGAGCACCCTTGGTCTCTCTCTGTCAAATAAAATCTTAAAAAAAGAGAGAATTAAAAACAAAAGATTTATTTATTTGACAGAGAATGTGCCCCCATGAGAGGGGGGAGGAGCGGGGGGCAGAGAAGCCTCAAGTGGACTTCCTGCTGAGCGCAAGCCTGACCCCAGCTAGATTCCAGGACCCTGAGGTCATGACATAAGCTGAAACCAAGAGTTGGCTCCTCATTCTACTGAGCCACCATGGCATCCCTCATGTATCTTTTACCTTAACCCTAGATTTAGGTAACCAGGGACCTTCTATTAGTGATACTATTATGACACTTAAAAAAAAATTTTTTTTTAAAGATTTTGTCAGAGAGAGAGCACAAGCAGGAGTGGCACAGCAGGCAGAGAGAGAAGCAGGCCCCCCGCTGATCAAGGAGCCCAATGTGGGACTCTATCCCAAGACCCTGGGATCATGACCTGAGGCAAAGGCAGACGCTTAACTGACTGAGCCACCCAGGTGTCCCACGTTATCCCCATTTTACAGTCTATCACTCAGCTAAAAAATGGTCCTGGGATCATGACCTGAGCCGAAGGCAGACGCCTAACCAACTGAGCCACCCGAGCGTCCCCACACTTTTTAGTGTGTCATACATAAGAAAAAAACAAGCAGATTCACAGTCCCCACCCTCTAAGAAGGCTCCTGCTTCCAACCTAAACAAAAATAGTAAAACTTGCTTTTATTATAGATCTACAAGCCCCCTATCCTGGCATTTGACTAAAGGAATTGAATAAGTAGCCACCGCCACTACAAAATGTCAAGGAGCAAAAATGTCACGAGATAGAATCACAATCCTGCACTATCAGCCCAAAGGCATTCTTTAGCGAGTTAAAGTGGAAATCAACTTGAGGTGTCCCAAATTCAACTGTCACCACATCCACTCAAACAATCTTTCACAATAGGAAAGAAAATGACTGAGCAGCTATTACCTATTGTGCACTGTGCCTGGACTCACAAAGGCAGGATATTGTTTCTGAAGAAGGATAATCAGAGGGGTGCCTGGGTGGCTCAGTGGGTTAAGCCTCTGCCTTCGGCTCAGGTCATGGTCTCAGGGTCCTGGGATCGAGCCTCGAGTCAAGCTATCTGCTCATCAGGGAGCCTGCTTCCCCCCTCCGCCCCCCGCCTATTTGTGATCTCTGTATGTCAAATAAATAAGCTTCTTAAAAAAAAAGAATAGAGAGAGACATCAAAGGAGTAGAGAGAGGGCTCTCCAAATTGCTGACGTTGACAAAGTTTTGTTTCTGTTGCATTTCAGCCCTTGATGCAAAATAACTGCCTTTTATTGGACGACACCCAGCTGACCTCACAGAACTTGAGGAAATTATAACCTGCGTGCCTAGCTGAACATAGTAATCTCTATGGGCCATAGGAGATTGCCCTGGTTGGCAAGAATTACTAAATAAAAGCAGCAAAGGTCAGATGGAAAGCTTAGTGTACACTCACATCCTTCTCCTGGATGGTGCACTCCTTACAATAATAGGCATCCGAGACTCCAGGGCCTCCACAGATCACACAGCGCCCCTGGTAAGAGCCATAATTACACTCATCACATATGCGCACCAGAGTGCAGGGACGCACGTAGGAGTCACAGATCACACACTTGCCATCACCTGGGAAGAAGAGAGAATGGAATTACACCCACATACAGGTACCTCCTTAAGTCTACTGACCTGCTTCTGCTATGGGGAAAATACAGTGGTCTCCACCCGCTAGTGACTTTACGACTCTCTATTTTGGTATTACAAAACTCAGCTAACCCTGTGTCCCTCTCAATCCCTTTAACGAGTAAGTTAACCAACTAATATATAAAGAGGTTAGAACATCACCTCATAGACAAGAAGTCTCCATCACTACTGGCAAAGAACGGTGTGTGGGTCGTTTGGGGACAGGGTCAGGCTATCTCCTGGCCAAAGCTACAGATTTTCTCAAAAACCCAAACATAACGTTTAAAATGTGCAAGTTGCAACGGAGAGATGGAGAGGGCTTTGGTTGCAGCCTGGTACTCAATGTTCACAAACTGCCAGGCACATCTACCCAAAACCCTCTTTGTGGCACTGCTGGAAATGCCCGTTTGCTGGCTTTAAACAAACTGTGAGGGGAAGGAGTGGGGTGTTTGGGAGGGCGTGTTCACTCACATTTTTCACACAGTCTTCCGATGGCTGCAAGATCAAAGATGGTAAAGAGTACAATTAGAATTGGTTTTGACGAAGAGGGGAAAGATCCTTGAGTCTGGGGTGGCGACACAGCAGGGACTGCAGTGAGCCCTAAGGGCTCCTATCCATCTAACCCTCACCGTAAGCTTCCATCCGAAGCAAACCCACACCCTTCTCAGACCGCTCCCAGGTCCTGGGCAATCTGAGCTTCCTCGGACCTCACTCCCGCCGCCCGCCTGACTCCCGGCACGCGCGCCCCCGCCCTCTTCGCATCAGAGACCACAAACGCGCGCGCTCCCAGGCTACCAACCGTGAGGCGGGAAACGTGGCGCCTCCGAGGCAAAACCCTAAGGATGAGATCGGAACCTCTGACCACCTCCCACCCTCCAGCTCCTGACACCATCCCCACCCTGACAGCCGGGTGCAGGAAGCTGCCTCACCAACACCAGCCTGCTTGCGGCAGAAAATCAAATCCGGATGATGTTTAGCCATAGTTCCAGCGCAAGCCGGCCACCGGAAGCTTAGAGAACTTCCGTCCGAACTTTAACCTCCATTTTCCAGCCCCCCGGTCGCCGTGATTGGTTCTCCAGGCTTCATCAAGACCCGCTCGCGCTCGCTCTCGCGTGATCTAAGCCTTAAGTTAAAAAATAGAGGAGTTTCCGTCGGGGCTTGGGAGCCAGGTCCTGGCAGATGCATGGAAGTCATTAAAAAAATTGCCTTTCCCAGATTTGGATGGAAGAAACAACTGAAATTTGCCCTTCGATAGCACATCTTTGTGTCTGGTATTTACTTCCGCAAGTGTTTTTTTTTTTTAAAGATTTAATTTATTTATTTGACAGAGAGAGATCACAAGTAGACAGAGAGGCAGGCAGAGAGAGAGAGAGAGGGAAGCAGCCTCCCTGCTGAGCAGAGAGAGCCCGATGCGGGACTCGATCCCAGGACCCCGAGATCATGACCCGAGCCGAAGGCAGCGGCTTAACCCACTGAGCCACCCAGGCGCCCCTCCGCAAGTGTTTTTATGCAGCTCTTTTCCTTTCAGGCCTCCGTTTCTAACACGGGAGCTCCGCCCAATGAGCTCCCCGCGCTCTCGTCCCTCTACCGAGGCCCCGCCTTTACCATTACGCGTTTCTCTTCCAGGCCACGCCTCTGCCCCAAAGCTTTAAATACGCCGTGGTTCACGTCATCTTTACGCGACCTCATCTTTGTCAGTGCACAAAATGGCGCCTTACAGCCTACTGGTGACCCGGCTGCAGGTGAGCGAGCTCAGGGCCCTCTGGGTTCACGAGGGCGGGGAGCCTCCTACTGAGCCTGCGGCTGTGGGCGAGGCAAGGCGAGGCGGGCCCGACCTCCCGCCGACTTTCCGTGGACCTGTCGGGGCCGCGGGCCTAGCGCGGGTGTCCGCTCCTCCCGCGCCCGAGGTCAAGGCGTCCCCGGCTCCGCTCTCCCAGTCCTGCCCCCGCCGCGTGGGAAGCGTAGGTCCAAGCAACGGCTGTCAGGTGAAGAGTGGAGGCACCCCTTTTTGAGGACTCCACTCCGCTCTCTTGTAGGGTGTTTTTCCCTTCCTCAAGGTGAGGACAAGGTGACTGGGGGGCGCGGTCGTTTTGGAGCCCGCTAGGCCCAGAGTCTGAAGGCCTCACTTCCCATCTCTAGGCAGCAGAGCCCTGCTAACCAGGGCCTTCTACGATTGCCAGGCCCGGAGGCTGTAGACGAGATTGGTACCCTGTTCCATTTTTAAAGGATCCTGCAGAACATACAGCCAAGAATGCGAGGGGGCTTTCTTGGCCCAGACATAGTAAATAGTAATGGTAGCAGTAGTCTCTCATTTGTGCAAGATTGCAAGACTGTTTTAATTCCTCATCTTATCATTTAACTCATATAATCATCTGGTGATATAATTCCCATTGGATAGGCTATAAAACTGCTAGAAAGTAGGTGAAAGTTTGTGCTCTCTTGAGTGTCACCGAGGTGCTGTTTGGAGCATCTGCCCTATTTACCCTTTTGTTGTTCATGTCAGCCTGTCTTCTCTAAGCCAGAGTGTGATCCTTGAGCTGACATTGTATTTGTGAGAGTACCAGCATAGAGTATTTTGAGCTCAGTTGCTTTTCATTTAGGAGGTAGGATAAAGAGACTCAACAGTTTGACCTTGACTCTTCTGTTACCAACCATCTAGAAAACTGACTGTGAATGCCAAATGGTTTTCTTCACTCCTAACTTGATAACACGAGGAAGGTGTTAATGGAAGGTTTCAATGTCAGGCATGTATTCTATTAATAAAAATAAAGCAAGCAATAAAGTTGACATTCTCTGACAATCTTTTACATTTAACTTTCTGAATCTGCTTTGAATCAAGTGGCATAGCTTTGATTATAAAATTAAAGAAGTTATGTGCTATACTCTCAGGAAGCATTGTGTTACTAGGGTTTGTTTTTGTTTGTGTTTTTTAATCATATTGCTTAAATTTAGACCATATGGTTTAAAATGAAATCATCATTTGTCTTAAATACTTCTGATCTCTCAATTTTGGACAAAGACAAGGGGTTTGCCCTAATTTTCTCTTTAGAGCTTTTTTTTAAGATTTTATTTATTTGACAGACAGAGATCACAAGTAGGCAGAGAGGCAGGCAGAGAAAGAGAGGGGGAAGCAGGCTCCCTGCTGAGCAGAGAGCCGGATGGGGGGCTCTATCCCAGGACTTTAGGATCATTACCTGAGCTGAAGGCAGAGGCTTAGCCCTCTGAGCCACCCAGGTGCCCCTCTTTAGAACTTTTGATTTTCTAGGTTAATGATGTAGAAAGAAAGGTAGTTGTTTTTTCCTGATCCTGCTGCCCCATGATGTAGTGAAGTCAGGCAATATTATTTGATGGTTAAATGATTACAGATTTAGTGATCTTGGAAGGGAGGACTAATATCACGGTATTTTTTTTTAAAAAGGATTTTGGAAAGCTTTTAGTGTTAGACCAGTATAGAAAGAGATCTGGGCCATAGTTCATATTCTTTCCTGAACCTGTGACCTTGAGCAAATTACTTTGGATTCTAGTTTCCTCACCTGACAGATCATTGGGGATGATCTTCATTGACAAATGCTTACTGAGTACTTGGTTCCATTCAGATTGCTATGAAGTGATAAGAAAATGGAATATATTTGTTTTTGATCATCATGTAGTCCAGCCTCCTCTTTTACAGATGGATAATCTAAGACCTTGGAAGCCTGGGTGACTTCCAGTAGCAGAGTCAGGATTAAAATCCAGGTGTCCTCGTTTGTTCATTCAGCTAAGATGAATGAAAAGCAGTATACCACACTGCCTCTCAGTAGCCAAGCTATCTTAAATAATGGCCTGCTAACACTGTCCTCTGAGAACCTTGTAAACTTACCTTTTTTGTATTTAGCTACATTTGAGAAGTGATGGTACTGCTTCAGTTGTCATGTCTGTAGAACCCTGTCCGTGCATTCAATTTATTCCGACCTCATTCCATGCATATTCATTGAGTACCCACCACTTGCTTCAAATACAATGATAAGCAAAGCAGACAGTTCCCATTCTCGTGGAACTTCTACTCTATTCTTCTACCATACTATATTCTATTATATAGTCAGTGTGTTTTCCTGCAGAGGGCCTTGAAAATCTTTCTCAGCCAAAATATTTTTCTTCTGCCCTTAGCTGGACCAAAGGTGAAGGTAAATAATAGAATGATGGCAGTTTCTACTGCCATTGAGAGTACCTAACATTTACCTTACTGTGTGCCAGTAATCCCACATGATGCCATGAGATAAGGCAGACCTATTGGCTCTAATAGATGAAGAAACAGGATTGGAGAAGAAACACAGTATGATGCTTAAGAACTGGGTTCTCACGTCGTACTACCGGGACCTGAAAGCTGACTCTAATATTCCCCAGCCATGACTGGGCAGATTACTTGACCTCTCTGTACCTGTTCCCTCACCGGTAAGATACAGATAATGATAGTACATCTGGTTTATTTGATTATTGTATTATAGTTGCAAACTAGAACCCTCCCTGTACCTAGTAAGGGCTATATAATTAAGTACAATTAAGCTAAGTAACATGAAACAAATGTGTCTAATGCTCATTAGTCATTAGCAGGTGTGATTTGAATCTGTACTTTTTATTTTTGGTACCTTTTTGATTCCAGAGTCTGAGTTCCTAGCACCTGTGTTATACTGCTTCCCTTTGGCATCAAGACTCAGCTTATCCCCCAGGGTACTGTTAATGCTTCTTCTTCTTCTTTTTTTTTTTTTTTTTTTAAGATTTTATTTATTTATTTGACAGACAGAGATCACAAGTAGGCAGAGAGGCAGGCAGAGAGAGAGGAGGAAGCAGGCTCCCCGCTGAGCAGAGAGCCCGATGTGGGGCTCGATCCCAGGACCCTGGGATCATGACCTGAGCTGAAGGCAGAGGCTTTAACCCACTGAGCCACCCAGGTGCCCCCTGTTAATGCTTCTTCTTCTTCTTTTTTTTTTTTTTTTAAAGATTTTATTTATTTATTTGTTAGAGAGAGAGAGAGAGAGAGAGCGCGCAAGCACAGGCAGACAGAGAGGCAGGCAGAGGCAGAGGGAGAAGCAGGCTCCCTGCTGAGCAAGGAGCCTGATGTGGGACTTGATCCCAGAACACTGGGATCATGACCTGAGCTGAAGGCAGCCGCCCAACCAACTGAGCCACCCAGGCATCCCCCCTGTTAATGCTTCTTTACCTGAGAACAGATCTCCTTAAGTTGAAAGTGTTCCACTGTTTGTTTGTTTTTTTTTTTTAAAGATTTTACTTACTTATTTGACAGACAGCAATCACAAGTAGGCAGAGAGGCAGGCAGAGAGAGAAGGGGGAAGCAGGCTCCCCCTCACCGAGCAGAGAGCCCGATGCAGGGCTCGATCCCAAGCTCAATCCCTGAGACCACGACCTGAGCCAAAGGCAGAGGCTTTACCCACTGCCACCCAGGCGCTCCGAAAGTGTTCCACTGTTTAACAGTGCCTGCCACCAGCTTGTAAGGTTAGAAACAGAGAAAAAAAAAATGGAGGTCAGCATTTTGAAAGGCCCCATCTACTCTCTGGTGTTTATTTTTTATTTGTGTGCACACAACTGTGGATGGTAGATAAAAGAGGTTGGGTGCTTGCAAATATGTTTCTTAGGTCTTTGGTTTTGCCTTGAGGTGCTGAGTTGCTGAGTTCCTCATCATGTAACCTCACACGCAAATCCAAGATGGCCATTCACTACAATGGAGTCTGACAGATTTGGCAGAAGTAAAGTTCTCTGTCAAGTGCTAGGTTGAAACCACCCACTACCTTGGGAATTAGGAAATGGGTCATTCTGGTTGCATGTCACTGTAGTCTGGTCTCAGGTATCCTGTAGTCAGCTGGTGACTGGAGTTGAGTAGATGAATGAATGATTGAACGGATGAGTAAGCAAACTTCAACAAACGTCGAGTCTAAACTTTGGGCCGAGAGAGTAGAGTCACCATCTTGAGAACTAGGGGAGTGCATTGTTGCCTTTTGAACTAGCTGTTTCCAAAATGTTCATTGAAAGCTTTAGTATATGACTAACACTTCTAGACTCTGCAAGTGCCACAGTGAACAAGAATAGTGGATCTTATATATTGTAGTTCTGGGCAAATAGAAGATAAACTAGTAGACAACATTGTAACTACTAAGTGCTACCAGAAAGGTAGATTAGGATCCTGTGGTAGAGAGGGTCAGGGTGGGCATGTGACATGGCTTTAACTGGGGCGGGTGGCAAAGGCCCTACAGAAAAAGGTGACATTTGAGCTGTTACTTAAATGACAAGAAGACAGCCTTCAGTATTTTTTTTTTAAGATTTTATTTATGGGGTGCCTGGATGGTTCAGTTGTTAAGCATCTGCCTTCCACTCGGGTCGTGATCCCAGGGTGCTGGGATGCAGCCCTGCATTGGGCTCCCTGCTCAGCGGGAAGCCTGCTTCTCCCTCTCCCACTCCGTCTGCTTGTGTTCCCTTTCTCACTGTCTCTCTCTCAAGTAAATAAAACCTTAAAAAAAAAAAAGATTTATTTGAGAGAGAGAGAGCATGAGTGGGTGAGGGGAAGGGCAGAGGGAGAGGGAGAAGCAGACTCCCCGCAGAGCAGGGAGACCAACGTGGAGCTCAATCCCAAGACCCCATGATCATGACCTGAGCTGAAGGCAGTTGCTTAACCAACTGAGCCATCCAGACACCCCCAGCCCTTCAGTGTTTTGGGAGGAGAGATTTCAAGTAGGAGCAGCATTTGCAAAGTACCTGATATAGGTATGAGCTTAGTGTGTTGAAGATAAGAAATAAGGACCATATTGGGGCACCTGGCTGGCTCAGTTGATGGAATGTGTGACCCTTGATCTTGGAGTTGTGGGTTCAAACTTCATGTTGGGTGGAGAGATTACTTTAAAATCTTTTTTTGTCTTGTCTTGTTTTGTTTTAAGATTTTATTTACTTGTCAGAGAATGCATAAGCAGGGGGAGTGACAGGTAGAGGGAGCGGGAGAAGCAGGCTCCCCATTGAGCAGGAAGCCCAATGTGGAGCTCGATCCCAGGACCCTGGCTGGGATCATGACCTAAGCCAAAGTAGGCACCCCTTAAAAATAAAATCTTTTAAAAAAGAAGAAGTAAGGCCAGTGTGGCTGAGGAGTTGAGAGGAAGGTCTAAGCAAGAGGTGGGGGCCAAGGTCATGTAGGCTTGGGTTCTACCCTAAGTGGAAGAAAATCCCCTGGAAGGTTTTGTCCCCCTCAACCCCTCCCCGGAAAGTTTTAAGCCAGGGAGTGACAGGATCTGATTTATGGTTGAAGAAAATCATCTTTG
Organism: Lutra lutra; assembly: GCF_902655055.1. Classification (NCBI taxonomy): domain Eukaryota; kingdom Metazoa; phylum Chordata; class Mammalia; order Carnivora; family Mustelidae; genus Lutra; species Lutra lutra. The sequence continues at coordinate 137,542,963 of NC_062285.1, forward strand.
TTGCTGCATGGATGGTGAACCACAGTGGGACACAGGAGGAGGTAGGGAGACCAGTGGAGGCTGTTGGAATCATCCAGGGCGTGGTGATGGTATCTGGGACTAGGGTTCTGGTAGTGGAGATATTTTGGATCGGTTAGACGTGGAGTGTGAGGGATAGGGAATAATTAAGGATGACTCCTAGGTTCGTGGCCTGAGCAGCTGAGGGATGGGTGAACCTGACTTTGGTAGTTACATGTTTGGATAGTACTTGTAAGGTGGCCAAAGTTCATTCATAAATTCTTGATCCTTCCATCCGCTGTCAGCAAGTACCCGTATTTCACAGGTGAGGAAGCTGGATGGAGTCAGGCGTTTTGCCCAGGGGCCGTCCCTCACTTGAGTACGAGCATCATTTCCGAAATGAGCCCTGTTCTCTCTGTTGTGCCTTTTTCTGTTACCTGGTGCCTCCCAAAGGGCATCTGGTCAGTACTTCAAGTGAGTGTTGATGCTTGAGTGGTCTTTGTTGGCTCCGGCTTTCTTTGACACAGTTGTTTTTCCCTGTACCTGGTTTGGAAGGCAGTGGTAGGCCCTGGGCCTCTCAGTATGCAGGACAGGAGGGACTACAGGAAGGCTGCTTGCATTCTTTAAAAAGCACAAAGAATATCAGAACCCTGAGAGAGACTACTTCTGCCATGGACTTAACTATCCTTATCTTAACCTAAAAAAAAAGTGTTTTGTTTTTTTTTTTTTTTTAATTTGACAGAGACATCACAAGTAGGCAGAGAGAAAGGAGGAAGTAGGCTCCCTGCTGAGAGAGCCCGATGTGGGGCTCGATCCCAGGACCCTGACATCATGACCCGAGCTGAAGGCAGAGGCTCAACCCACTGAGCCACCCAGGCGCCCCACCTCAGATTATTTCTGAATGAACCTGTAGACACTGTTCTTTATTTCGGGGGTCCCAGAAGGCATCGATAACGGTTTTCTTGGGTTCGTTCTGCAAAACTTGGATCAAAGGAAAGGGCACCAGTTTTGGAGCGAGGTCTGGAATTCCGTCTTTGCTGTGAGGCCGTGGACAGTGTAGTTAACATTCTAGAGCCTCAGTGTTCTCATCTGTAAAATGGGCTTATTAGTACCTTCTTCCTCCTAGAATAGTTGTGAGTATTAAGTAGGACTGTATGTGTAAAGTTCCCAGGGCAAATCTGGTGCAGGGTACAGATCCTTGGTAAATGTTAGTCTCTGTCTCCAGCCCTTGAGATGGCTTCCAGCCTCCATTGCCTTGGCATTTATCCTGAGCTCTTATGTTTAAAAAAGACTGGCTCATTAAGCATCTTTTTTTTTTTTTTTTTAGATTTTATTTATTTATTCATTCGACACAGAGAGAGAGAGATCATAAGTAGGCAGAGAGGCAGGCAGAAAGGGGGGGGGGGAAGCAGGCTCCCTGCTGAGCCAAGAGCCCGATGCGGGGCTCGATCCCAGGACCCTGAGATCATGACCTGAGCCGAAGGCAGCGGCTTAACCCACTGAGCCACCCAGGTGCCCCTGACAAATAAAATCTTTATTAAAAAAAAAAAAAAGGGGTGCCTGGGTGGCTCAGTGGGTTAAGCCGCTGCCTTCGGCTCAGGTCATGATCTCAGGGTCCTGGGATCGAGCCCCGCATCGGGCTCTCTGCTCAGCAGGAAGCCTGCTTCCCTCTCTCTCCCTCTCTCTCTCTCTCTGCCTTCCTCTCCGTCTGCTTGTGATCTCTCTCTGTCAAATAAATAAATAAAATCTTTAAAAAAAAAAAAGAGGGCGCCTGGGTGGCTCAGTGGGTTAAGCCGCTGCCTTCAGCTCAGGTCATGATCTCGGAGTCCTGGGATCGAGCCCGCATCGGGCTCTCTGCTCAGCGGGGAGCCTGCTTCCTCCTCTCTCTCTGCCTGCCTCTCTGCCTGCTTGTGATCTCTCTGTCAAATAAATGAATGGAATCTTAAAAAAAAAAAAAAAAAGAAAAGACTGGCTCTAGGGAAACTGCTTGTTCCTCCCCTAATCTCCGTGCAGCTGCTGCTGTAAGAGTAGGGAGAAGAGGTAGAAATGAATCTGTCGGCTTCCTGATTTTATTCTCTAAGTTGAAGTGCAACTCTGGGAAAGTGAGCTTTACAATTACTTTTGTAATATATATTTTTTAAGATTTTATTTATTTATTTGAGAGAGAGAGCAAGCGTGGGAGCATGAGTGGGGTGTGGGCAGGGGAGAGGGAGAGGGAGAAGCAGACTTCCCGGTGAGCAGGGAGCCCGATGACGCAGGGCTCGAGCCCAGGATCCCGAGATCATGACCTGAACCGAAGTCAGATGCTTAACCGACTGAACCACCCAGGCTCCCCATTTTTGTAGTATTTTCATCATCAAAGTCTGGGTCCTGGGAGAAGTTGTGCCCAGTGGGAGTATTTCTGCTTCTATCCTGCAGAGAGATACTGGGACAGCTTCTGATGGGGAGCTTGAATTCTGGGGCTGGCTGCAGGAGGACCCAAAGGGGTCTCAGAAGCTCCTCTAATCCCCCGCACTTCATGCTGTGTCGCTGGGTTCCTTCACCTTCTGCTGGACATTCATGTTGTTCTTTTTTTTTTTTTTTTTTTTTAAGATTTTATTTATTTATTTGTCAGAGAGAGAGAGGGAGAGAGAGCGAGCACAGGCAGACAGAGTGGCAGGCAGAGGCAGAGGGAGAAGCAGGCTTCCTGTTGAGCAAGGAGCCCAATGTGGGACTCGATCCCAGGACGCTGGGATCATGACCTGAGCCGAAGGCAGCTGCTTAACCAACTGAGCCACCCAGGCGTCCCCATTCGTGTTGTTCTTAATTGTTCATTGAGGGAGCTGTAGAGCTGGTTTAAGACAAGGGCCCTGCCTGTGGAAGAGCTCATACCTTGGTGGGGAGGAAGTCACTTCCTAACCGCACTACACACTGGCCTGAAGCAAGGAGGGAAGGGGTGAGCTGGGCCATCGTAGAACGTGTCTTGGGACGTGTTTAGTCTGTGCCACACACATCGCTGGTGTTAGAGATACCAGTAGCTGAACTAGGTCTTATTTTACAAAGACTGCCTCTTTTGCCCTTCACAACAGCCCTAAGAAGCGGGTGTCATTAGCCTGAGAACCAGAGGGGCTGAGCAGCTCGTCTGAGGGCACAGCTAGCGTGTGGCCCGGTCAGATTTTGAATGCAGATTTGTTTGCTTGCAGAACCCAGGCTTTTGACCACTCTGCTGAACTGTTTCCTCAGAGTACTCCCCCCGGGGCTGGAGAGTGGAAAGTAGACCTTTGTGGAGGAGGCCGAATGCAGGGGACACAGTTCAGTTGGCTCCCTGCCCTGCTTGGCTCTCTGTTTACTTGGGGCCTTGATTGCCTCCTGCCCCAAATACCAGCCAGGCCTGGGAGGGTGAGGCCAGAGGGCTGAGCCCCACAGAGGCAGCTTTATTCCCTGGAGCCGCGGGACAGCCGCACAGGCCGCCTATTGAGCTCGAAGAAGCCGCCCTTCCTGAGTGTGTTAGTGCGCAGCATTGCCCCCGGGGCTGGAATCGGGCTCAGATTTGTATGCAGTTCACAGTGTGCCTGGCATCTCTGCCCCTGCCACCAGCAGGAAAGGACAAGTGGGCCGATGAGTGAATCTGTCAAACAGTCCCTTAAAGAACCCCTCCCTGGCCTTATACAAGGGAGCGCGCGCGCACACATGAGCACCAGCTGACTTGGAGAAACACAGCTCCCTGCCCCCTTCCCAAGCCTCTGAAAAGGACTGCATCACCTTTTTGTGCCTGCCAGTTGCTTAGCAACCAAGCTAGCTGATTGCCTCCTGGGCGGAGTGGGGAAATTGTTTAGCTCTGGAGAGGAGCCCAGCGTCACCTCCCTGGGGTGGGAGAGAGTTGTTCCAGGCGCAGAGGTGTGGGAAGACGCTGCTGCATTGGAGGGTGCTGACTGACAGGCATTCCTTGTGGCCCACCTAGCCAGAGCCTGCCTGAGGCTTCCCTGCCAGGAATGGCCCTGCTGTTCCAAGCTAACAGCTGTGAGCCTGAAGGCTGCTGAAGGTCATGGTCAGAGGAACCAGGGGTCTTACCCTGCTGAGACTGTGAAGTCATCCTGCTGTTGACGTGGGCTGCCTTGTAAGGTAGCACGTTCCCCCACCCCTGGGCACAGGTTGGACGGCCTCGTGTTAGGGATGCCCGGGCAGCATGAGAGGATAGAGGAGACCTTTTCAGTCCCATTGCTTCGATGTGTGGCCCTGGTGCTTGGGATCTGCTCTGGGACCCCTGGTCTTTGTGAGCTAGGAAAGGGGTAGAGGACATGGTGGGAAACAGCACCGCTTCGTCCTTTCTGTAATACACAGGCAGGCAGTTGGTTAGTAGCAGCATACCCTCCCGGGAGAAGTGAGTGATAGCCTACATGTATTGAATGCCTGTCAGGAATCCAGACTGAACTCTGTGCTTTGCTTATATTTTTTTTTCCTTAAAGAATGTAGTGTATTCATAAAAACCCTCTTTTCAGTCCAGTCCCCAAAGGCAAACACTGATAGGAATTTTGTGTTTTATCATTCTAGATGTTTTTTTCTCTACACTTTCACGCAGTACATTCTTTGTAAATCTCACAAAAACCTCTGCTCTTTTACCCCATTTTATAGAAAATAAAGGAAACGGAGGTTCAGAGAGGTGGAAAACCTTGTCTGAGTTCCTGTGGCTAGGGGAGCCGAGATTGTAAGCCAGATCCATCCGGCTCTAGAGTGGATGCCCTTTCTTTGACTTGGCACGGGTTGGAGTGTTTCCATAGTGGCCCTCGACAGGACTGCATGGGGTTGGTGGCTGCTTTGTCTCTTGCTGAAGCAGTTGCCTCAAGAGACCAGGCATCTTCTAGGAGCCCAGCCTGTTGGGACAGCTCAGCCACTTCTGCTTCTTGGCTTGCTCCGAGTTCTGGTGCTCAGCGACATGTGGCTCCCTAAGGCAGTGCTGGCACGTGCCCTGCCTCACCGGGTGGGTGAGAGGTCAGGCTGGCCTCCTGGCTGAGAATATGTCAGTCTCTTTGGTTTGGACTGTTCTCTTGATACAAATGGTTCCAAGGAAGACTTGTGTCCTTTGGGAAGGGAGAGTAGCATGTCTGACCTTGGCCAGTTGGGAAGGCCAGAGTTTCGAGTGGGGATGCACATAACGTGCCACCGCCTGGGTCCCCTTTCCGTACGCTTTGCTACTGTAAATGGGCGCAGCCAGCTCAGCACCTCGGCTAGAGGCACTCACAATGTGAATTTGAAAGCAGGATGAAGAGGCTTGTGTTCAAATTGTGGCTCTGCCTTCGCCTCTCTCATCACCAAATATTTTTTCAACTTCTGTGTATCAGACATTGTTCTAGGCTCTGAGTATGCATGGTAACGTGACTAGACAGGTTTTCTGCCTTCAGGGAGCTTACAGTTTAGTGGAATTTACTTTCTCATCTGCCTGAGTCTCCATTTTCTCTCTATACGAGGGACTGTGGCACACTTGTTGGGAAGGTGAGAGAAGATAACCTTTGTGATCTTGCCTGGCACAGTTTTGTTTCTTTTCATTTCTTGCCAGGCTCCCCATTGGGGTCCACTTTGGGTATGTTTCCTCCTTCAGAATTTGTTCTGTGTCAGTAAATGCAGGATCAGCGGTGCCTCCCTTACTCCCTTGGAGCCCTGGAGATTTGGATCTTACCCGGTAAGGGAGGGGCACTACCGAGACCCAGGAGCCAGACTCCACCAAAGACACTTTGGTTTAGCAGTTGGGACCAGCACCCCCCCCCCCCACCACTGAGGGCTGGGCCTGCCTGGTTCTTGGGCCGGAGCAGAGGCTGGGAAACACTGCACAGTGAGAAGACCATGGGCTCCGTAGGTTCCCAGCTGTGTGACCTTGGGCCGGCCACTTCCTGTCTCTGGGCCTGTGCATCTTCAGGGCAGTTAGGGAGGCTGAGCTTTGTGCAAGGTTTAGCAGAGTAGCTGGCACAGAGCAGGTGACCGCTCACAGCTATTTACTCCAAAACAGATCTGTGAGCATCTGGCTACTATGGGAGACTCCCACCCAAGTGTAAAATTAGGGAGTTGTTTGGTAGCAGAGGAAATGCTGTGTGGATGCTTAGACTGTTGAAGACACGATTAAGGTTTTCAAGGATTTGAAAGGCTGAAATGTGGAAGAGTGACTAGGTTCATTTGAACTGGTTCCAAAGGGCAGGGCTAGGAAGTGCGGCCTGTCATGTGTCAGGCACTGGACTGGGTCCTTCCTGTAGGTGCTCTTTTTGAGCCCTGACTGCGGCCTGGGAAGGTTAACCCCACTTACAGGAGAGAAGGTGATGTTTAGATGCTAAGTACGGCCTCTCGAGGTTACATGGCCTCTTGGGGACAGAGTCTCCAGTGCCGGAATCTGTGTTTTGATGTGACTGAGGCATGTTTCAGTTCAGTATAAGAAGCATTTGTAGCAGTTGGAAAGTATTAGAACTGTCCCGGAGTGGAATAGGCTTTCTGGAAGAAACTGAGCTTCCTGGTCCCATCCTGTTCAATCAGGGGCTCAGTCAGGGAGGTTGCCCAAGAGAGGTTTCTGCTCAGCGGTGCTCTAGGCTCCTTTGTTCCAGAGGAAGTGGAGGGTGAGGGCTTAGTGAAAGTACCCCTTCTAGATAAGGGCCTGGTATGTACCCATGAGAATTTCGTAAGACCTGAGACTGGGGCTCCAGGTATGGGAAACAATTTTCCTGTTTTCTGGTCGTTGCAACTCTGGGTAGGCCTTACGAGTGGTCTCAGCAATGTTTCTGGGTCGCCAGGCCAGGTGGAACTGAGCATTTGAGTATGTTTTACTTTTGGATTTAGGAAAGAAAAACAAAATCTTAGTAGGTTATTATTAATTTTTTTTAATTTTTTAAAAAAGATTTATTTATTTATTTGACAGAGAGAGATCACAAGTAGGCAGAGAGGCAAGCAGAGAGAGAGAGGAGGAAGCAGGCTCCCTGCTAAGCAAAGAGCCTGACGCGGGACTCGATCCCTGGACTCTGGGATCATGACCCGAGCTGAAGGCAGAGGCTTTAACCCACTGAGCCACCCAGGTGCCCCGGTTATTATTATTTTTTTAATATGCCCACAAATCATCATCCTTCTTTAAATAACACTGACCCAGGGGCATCTGGGTGGCTCAGTTGTTGGGTGTCTGCCTTTGGCTCGGGTCGAGATCCCAGGGTCCCGGGATCGAGCCCCGAGTCGGACTTCCTGCTAAGCAGGAAGCCTGCTTCTCCCTCTCCCACTCCCCCTGCTTGTGTTCCCTCTTTCGATGTATCCACCCCCGCCCCCCCCCGTCAAATAAATAAATAAATAACACTGATCCAGACTACTTGACCCCCAGCCACAGTGGTTGGCTACTGTAGGACTCAGTAATACCTGTTTTTAAGGTAAATTGATTTCTTAACTTTTTTCTTGTTTATGAAGGTAATTACCCATTGTAGGAAACTTGGAAAATACAGAAGTGTAGAGAATATCATAAAAGTTACCTATAAATATTTGTAATACCCCACCTTTACCCAGAGATAACTACTGTTAACGTTTGGTATATGTCTTTCTAATGTTTTTAAATTTTTACAATCCAGATTAAAAACGTGTACAGTAATATGTGTATTTATAATCATAAAAGCAGCAATGAAGAGATTCTTTTTTTTTTCCTAAAGATTTTATTTATTTGAGAGAGAGAGCATGTGCAAGTGCAGGAGCTGGGATGGGGGAGAAGAGGAGAGGGAGGGGGACAAGCAGACTCCCTGCTGAGCAGGGAGCCCAATACGGGGGCTCGATCCCAAGACCCTGAGATCATGACCTGAGCCGAAGGCAGATGCTTAACTGACTGAGGCACCCAGGTACTCCAACAATGGGAACATTCTTATAAACACTTGACCCCCCCCCCTTTTTTAAAAAGATTTTATTTATTTATTTATTTATTTTTAATTTTATTTATTTGACAGACGGAGACTACAAGTAGGCAGAGAAGCAGGCAGGGGGGGGGGGAATCAGGCTCCCTGCTGAGCAGAGAGCCCGATGTGGGGCCCGATCCCTGGACCCTGAGATCATGACCTGAGCTGAAGGCAGAGGCTTAAACCACTGAGCCACCCAGGTGCCCAAAAGATTTTATTTATTTGACAGACAGAGATCACAAGTAGGCAGAGAGGCAGGCAGAGAGAGAGGAGGAAGCAGGCTCCCTGCTGAGCAGAGAGCCCGATGCGGGGCTTGATCCCAGGACCCTGGGATCATGACCTGAGCCGAAGGCAGAGGCTTTAACCCACTGAGCCACCCAGGTGCCCCACCCCCCCTTTTTTAAGTAATCTCTACACCCAACGTGGGGCTCAAACTCAGAACCCAGAGATCGAGAGTTGCACGCTTCACTGACTGAGCCAGCCAGGGGCCCCTGAATACTCTTGATAAAACTAAAATCTTTCTTTCTGCCAGCCTTTTCCTAAGCTTTTTTCCTTCTCCGAGAGTAGCAGTAGATCAGTGTATGTCCTCTTAAGTGCATGTCTGTGTACATACAGTACATACATAAACAGTGTTAAAGCAATTTGCTGTGTTTTATCTGTAACTTAACAGTGAATCTTAGAGATTTTTCCTAAAGTGTTACAGTATTCCACAAAATGGATAAAATGTAACTTAAAAAAGAACATCTAAGTTGTTTCTAATTTTTTTAAGATTTTATTTTTATTTTTTATTTTATTTATTTATTTATTTATTTATTTTTTAAAGATTTTATTTATTTATTTGACAGAGAGAGATCACAAGCAGGCAGAGAGGCAGGCAGAGAGAGAGGAGGAAGCAGGCTCCCTGCCGAGCAGAGAGCCCGATGCGGGGCTCCATCCCAGGACCCTGAGATCATGACCTGAGCCAAAGGCAGCGGCCTAACCCACCGAGCCACCCAGGCGCCCCTAAGATTTTATTTTTAAATAAACTCTCCACCCAGTGTGGGGCTCCAACTCACAACCCCGAGATCAAGAGTCACATGCTCCCCCAGCTGAGCCAGCCAGGCACCCCTAGGTTATTTCTAATTTTTTTTTTCCAAGATTTTATTTATTTGACAGAGAGAGGGGGACAACGAGATAGGGAGTGTAAGCAGGGGGTGTGGGAGAGGGAGAAGTGGCTTTCCGCCGAGCAGGGAGCCCAGCGATGCAGGACTCGATCCCAGGACCCTCACAACCTGAGCCAAAAACAGATGCCCGACGACTGAGCCACCCAGGCGCCCCTATTTCTAATTTTTTAAATATTTTGCTTCATGGGGCAGTGCACGTTCCTGCAGCTGCCTTCTTGTGCGTGTGTGTGGTGCAGGGGTGCCTGGGGAAGCAGACTTGCTCAGTCACAAGTGTACTGAATTCTGGTAGCTATTGCCAGTTCCCACTGACGAGACTTTACTAGTGTTCTCAGATAGCAAAATTCAAGGTTATTCCTTCCTCTAGACTCTTGCTAACACGTTCTGTTGTAAATCTTTGAGATTTTCGCCCATTACTTTTGTATAATGGCGGTGGAGGGGAACAGCCACGTTCTTTAAAAACATCTGCCGGGGGTGCCTGGGTGGCTCAGTGGGTTAAGCCTCTGCCTTCGGCTCAGGTCATGATCTCAGGGTCCTGGGATTGAGCCCCGCATCGGGCTCTCTGCTCAGCGGGGAGCCTGCTTCCTCCTCTCTCTGCCTGCCTCTCTGCCTACTTGTGATCCCTGTCAAATAAATAAATAAAATCTTTAAAAAAAAAAAGGCTGGAAAACCCCTATTAAATGCTATTTTTTTTTAGTCTGCTTGGAGCGTTTCACATACTAATTGCTATTTGAGAGGAACCCATTCATGCCCTTTCTTAGCTCATATAATACACAGCTGTTCCCTTTTTCTAAATGAGGAAAGCAGGTTCAAAGGTGAAGTGAAAGTAAACGGTAGAGCTGGCTTTGAAGCTGGATCTAAGTTCTTTTCACTGTGCTGCTAGTAAACCGTGGGTTATAGTCCCAAATTTTAGGATAGTCAGCCACACCCAAACTGACCTTCCACTATTTCCCGCTTTGTCGATGACATCCTACCCTTCTCTGTGCTTAGTAGCTTTTGCACACTTGACTTAATGATTCCGTATCTTTACGTACTGTGTGTCTCTTCCGGTGACTTCCAAACTCCCGTGCGTCCTCCACAGCCCTGCTCGAAGTCCTGCCCTGGCTCCTCAAGCCGAGGTTATGGTTCCCTCTGCAGCACTCCCGCTTCTGGCCTGTACTTCCTTTTTGCACAGCTGGTTACATTTACCTGCTCGTCTTGGTCGGAGTAAGGTATCTTAGCTTAGGGACTGTCTTCCTCTTCTTGGTGTCTGTTCCTGTTGCCTGGCACATAGTAGGTGTTCAGGTGTCAGAGTGGGTGTGGACACCTCTTTCCTAGAGGAAACAGGTTACAGGATAAGCCACCATCAACCTGTTTTCCTTTTGCCTCTCTTGGATGCATTACCTACATAGCAGCCACAGTGATTTTTTTTTTTTTTTTAATGCAAATCTGATCCAGTCATGATCCTGCTTAAACCTTCTGTGGCTTCCCACTGCTTTTAGGAGCAATTTAAACATTGAACGTGTCCTACTGTAAAGCTCACACACACTTACAAGACAAGGTCAAGGCCTGAATGATTGGATTGGTACAGGTACAGTGAGGCGCTTTCATGTACAGACAGTTCATAACTGACACAGGCAACAGAAGAACAAGCCAAAGGTGCCAGCTCCCTGGGTCCCAGTCCCGCACACCAAGTGGAGCACACCAAAGCTGAAGGAGCCCATGACTGCACACGCGTTGTGGGTACCCTGCTGCAGCTCAGTGTGTTTACATTCTGCAGCTCTAGTCTGAAGGGTCTGGGGCAGAGAGCTTCATACATCATCAGATTCTGGGAGACAGGAGAAACTGTCTCATGATAGTCTCCCAGGGGAGATTAGGAGGCAGGTGGGAGAGGGCCTCACAGCAGCTCCTTTAGAGGCCTCCCATCTTGTGTTCCGGGGCATCAGAAGGTATTCCAGCAGGACTCAGACAACCTGTGGTTCAGGGTTGCTAGGGTACTTTTCTCCTACCCCTACAAGGTCACTCATGATATGTGGGTTCTTTTTACCTCTAGCCTTATTTTCTGTCATTTTTGCTTACTTTGCTCCAGCCAGGCTCGCTTTCTGTCTTCATTCAGTTATAGGTGGTTTCCTGCCACAGGGCCTTTACACATGCTGCTTTGTGGCTCCTAAGTTTCCTTGGACTCCCTCTCCTAAACCCCTTTTATTTGTCTGGCTAACTACTATAATGTTTCAGTTCTCAGATTAGATACTGGTTTCTTGGGAAAGCCCTTCTCCCAGTCAGGTTTAGGTTGTCCCACTTTCTACTGTTACAACTGATTAACTTTTCTTTCATAGCCTCTCTGATGTAGCTGCTTATATGGTCCCTTGAGTGATTACATATCTGTCTTCTCCACAAGCTCTGAATTAGGCATGGGCAGGAAAGTGCCCATCTTGCTTATCTCATTAATTCAGCACAAATTCCAGGGCTTGATAAATACTTGTTGAATGAATCAGTATCACCTTAGTTTAAATTAGGGAAGGAAGTAGTGTGGTGGAAAAAGCATTGACTTGAGAATTGAACTGCGCTCCTGACTGCTGTTAACTAGGTATGTGACCTCCAGCCTTCATTTCTTCATCTGTCAAATGAAGTAAAATACTTGGGGATCTGGGCTCACTGGTGCTTCTGAAAATCTGTGGTTCTAGATGAACTGTTTAATTACCAGAGTTCGGGACGCCTGGGTGGCTCAGTTGGTTGGACGACTGCCTTCGGCTCAGGTCATGATCCTGGAGTCCCGGGATCGAGTCCCGCATCGGACTCCCGGCTCCACGGGGAGTCTGCTTCTCTCTCTGACCTTCTCCTCGCTCATGCTATCTTTCAAATAAATAAATAAAATCTTTAATTACCAGAGTTCTAGAGGGGTGGGGCCTGGGATAAGAATCCCACTGCCTAGTGGACATCTCCACCCCAGTGTCCTCTCCATATGCAAACTCCTGATCTCACCCTCAAGCCTGCTCTTCTGTTGCCTTCCCCATTTCATTGCTAAGCAACTCCATTCTTCAGTTACCCAAGCCCCAAACCCCGTGAGATGTTCTTCACTCCATTCCCATACCCCATGGCCATTCTTTCAGCAAATCTTAACGGTTACTACCTTCAGAATATATGTAGACTCCAGCCCCTCTGGCCTCCACCACTCTGACTCTGGTCTACATCACCGCCATCTTTCACGGGCTGTTGCACTAGCCTTTGCCCTGGTCTCCCTGCTGCCTTCTGTTCTACACGGAGCAACCAGAGGGATCCTTGTGAAGATGTCGGAGCATTGATTCCTGTTTAGAATTCTTCATTAGGTCCTCGTTTAGAGTAAAGTCAGAATCTTTACTAAATCCTGCTAGATCCTGTGCAGTTTGAATCCTTGCTACCTCTTGAGCTTATCTCTTACCACACTTGCCTTTGTTTATTCTGCTCTGGCCACACTGGCTTCCTTGCTCTTTTTTTTTTTTTTTTTTTTTTAAAATTACCATTTTCAGTATACAGTTCATTGGCATCAGGTAATTCACATGGTTGAGCAACCATCACCGCCATCCATCTCCAGAGCTTTTTAATTTTTTAAATTTTTTTAAAAAGATTTTATTTATTCATTTGACACAGAGAGAGAGATCACAAGTAGACAGAGAGGCAGAGAGTGAGCGGCAGCCACGCTCCCTGCTGAGCAGAGAGCCCAACGTGGGGCTCGATCCGAGGACCCTGAGATCATGACCTGAGCCGAAGGCAGAGGCTTAACCACTGAGCCACCCAGATGCCCCATTTTTAAATTTTTAAAAAAGATTTTATTTTATTTATTTATTTGACAGAGAGAGTGAGAGCACAAGCCGGGAGACAGGGAGAGGGAGAAGCAGGCTCTCTGCTGAGCAGGGAGCTGGATTCAGGACTCGATCCCAGGACCTGGGGACCATGACCTGAGCCAAAGGCAGCTGCTCAACCAACTGAGCCAGCCAGGTGCCCCATCTTTTTTATTATCCCATACTGAAACTGTCCCAATTTATTTTATTTTATTTTGTTTATTTATTTTTAAAGATTTTATTTATTTATTTATTTGACAGGCAGAGATCACAGATAGGCAGAGAGGCAGGCAGGGGTGGGGAAGCAGGCTCCCCACTGAGCAGAGAGCCCGATGCAGTGCTTGATCCCAGGACCCTGGGATCATGGAAACTGTCCGCATTTAGACACTAACTCCCAGCCCCGGCAACTACCATCTACTTTCTACTCTATCAATTTGATTACTCCCAGTACCAAATATCACTGGAATTCATACAGTATTTGTACTTTTGTGACTGGCTTAGTCCACTTAGCACCCTGCCTTCGAGGTTCATCCATGTTGTAGCACATGTCAGAATTTTTCAGGCTTTTAAAATTCCTTTTCTCGGGGTGCTGGGTGGCTCAGTGGGTTAAAGCCTCTGACTTCGGCTCGGGTCATGATCCCAGGGTCCTAGGATCAAGCCCCGTATGGGGCTCTCTGCTTGGCAGGGAGCCTGCTTCCCTTCCTCTCTCTCTGCCTGCCTCTCTGCCTACTTGTGATCTCTGTCTGTCAAATAAAATAAATACAATCTTTAAAAATAAATAAATAAATAGGGACGCCTGAGTGGCTCAGTTGGTTAAGCAGCTGCCTTCGGCTCAGGTCATGATCCCAGTGTCCTGGGATCGAGTCCCACATCGGGCTCCTTGATCATCAGGGAGCCTGCTTCTCCCTCTGCCTCTGCCTGCCATTCTGTCTGCCTGTGCTCGCTCTCTCTCTCCCTCTCTCTCTCTGACAAATAAATAAATAAAATCTTTAAAAAAAATAAAAAATAAATAAATAAATAAAATTCCTTTTCATGCATGCCCGGCTGGCTTAGTCAGTGGAATGTGCAACTCTTGATCTCAGGGTTGTAAGTTTGAGCCCCACATTGAGTGGAGAGGTTACTTAAAAATACAATCTTTTATTTATTCCACCGACTGAGCCAGCCAGGCACCCTAAAATTCCTTTGCAAGGAATATTCCGTCATACGTATGCATCACACTTGGGTTGCTGCCACTCTGGCTGTTGTGAAAAAGGCTCTTGTCAGTGGAGGTATATGAATCTCGCTCTGTGTTATTCTTTGAACACAGCAGTTACCACCTCACTTTAGAGGTCCCTTAGATTTTCTGTAGGGGATGTTTTTCTTTCATTCTGTAGGTTGGCTTGTACCTTTTGTCAGGTCATTGTTCAGTGTCACCTTCTCATTCCCCACTATTCTCTTTTAACCCACTGAGCCACCCAGGCGCCCCCCCCCCCACTATTCTCTTTTAAATGGCACCCCCCCCCCCACTGCCCTGGCTCATTTTCCCGTTGCTCCTGCTTCCTTACCTCTCATGACACTTACCAACATCTGACAACGTTTTACTCTTTTCCGTGTTTCTATCTGTCTCTCTGTCCGACTTCCTCTGAGGCCTGGGAATGTTGGTCCCAAGAGGGTCGTTTTGCTCATTGCTGTATCTCCAGTGCCTAAAACAATGTCTGGCCCCCATAACCACTTAGTAACTATTTGATGGGCAGACAGGTGAATGGGTGAATGAGTGAGTAAGGTTCGGTGGTAGGAGGGAAGAGGGACAGAGAGAACGGCAGTGAAGACAGATGTTTTTCCCCAGTCAGCTGTGCTCACCCCTTCTCATATTTCTGGCTGCTACTGCAATTCTTTTTTTTTTTTTTTTTTTTTTTGGGACTCGATCCCAGAACCCTGAGATCAGGACCTGAGCTGAAGGCAGAGGCTCAACCCACTGAGCCACCCAGGCAGCCCCTGCTACTGCAATTCTAAGGGTAAAATTAAAATCTTAGCTTTTTCTTCCACGTGTCTTCTCCAGTGACTGTACCTGCCCCCCCCCCCCCCCCCCACAGGCAGGTATGCTCTGGAGAAGTTGCATGATACAGAACACCAGGATGTGCGCACAGAATTGACGGGATCAACGTGGGGTTGCAGCTGTTAAACCTCTGCAAGTAAGGGTCCCGAAACACCACCTTCCCCTGCTGCGTGCCCAGCAGACCATTATCTGCTATCAGCATCCCTGCTTCAAAGAAAGGGCTTTTTAACGTAAAGGCATAGGAAGGCAAGATTCAGAACAAAAGTCATGTTTTAAATTTAATAAATTAGACTTTATTTTTTTCAAAGATTTTATTTATTTGGAGAGAGAGCACAACGGCGGGTGAGAGGCAGAGGGAAAAGCAGGCGCCTCGCTGATCAGGGAGCCCAGTGTGGGGCTCAGTCCCAGGACTCTGGAATCGTGACCTGAGCCTAAGGCAGACGCTTAACCGACTGAGCCACTCAGATTCCCCATTAAATTAGACTTCAAACAAAACACACTTGCTATGTTGTCTTTATTTTTCTGATTTTCTTGGTGGAGAGTTGTGTGCAGAGAGGCACCAGGTGGGTGGCGGAGGCTTGGGTGCCTCTGGTGCCACGGACTGAACTGAACGCTGCGGAGCGCCTGACAGTGCTCGGCACAGGCTGGGGGCGACCGTGAACGTCATTCTTCAGCTGTTTGGCTGGGACGTTTGTGACTCTTTGTTTAAATTCTATAAGGTGTTCAGATTGCCTATCCTGACCTGTCATCAGGTCATGAAATTAATGGGGTGGGGTGCCTGGGTGGCTCAGTGGGTTAAAGCCTCTGCCTTTGGCTCAGGTCATGATCCCAGGGTTCTGGGATCGAGCCCCACATCAGGCTCCCTGCTTGGCAGGAGGCCTGCTTCTCCCTCTCTCATTTCCGCTGTTTGTGGTCCCTCTTCGCTGGTGTCTCTGTCATAGAAATAAATAAAATCTTAAAAAAAAAAAAAAAAAGTATTGGGGCACCTGGGTGGCTCAGTGGGTTAAAGCCTCTGCCTTCGGCTGAGGTCATGGTCTCAGGATCCTGGGATCGAGCCCCCACATCAGGTTCTCTGCTCACTGGGGAGCTTGCTCCCTGCCCCCACCTACTTGTGATCTCTGTCAAATAAATAAATAAAAATCTTTTTAAAAAATTAAAAAAATAAAAATTAGAGCATGTGACTCTTGATCACAGGATCATGGGTTCGAACCCCACACTGAATGTGGAGGCTACTTAAAAAAAAAAAGTATCGGGGCGCCTGGGTGGCTCAGTGGGTTGAGCCACTGCCTTCGGGCTCGGGTCATGATCTCAGGGTCCTGGGATCAAGTCCCGCATTGGGCTCTGCTCAGCGGGGAGCCTGATTCCCTCTCTCTCTCTCTCTGCCTGCCTCTCCATCTACTTGTGATCTCTCTCTGTCAAATGAATAAATAAAATCTTTAAAAAAAAAAATCAGCGTGCATTGCACATGGTGAGTGTCGTTTAGTGAAACTTGTTTTTATTTTTATTTTTAAAAATATTTATTTGACAGAGAGCACAAGCAGGGGGAGCAGCAGGCAGAGGTAGGGGGAGAAGCAGGGTCCCCACCAAGTAAGGAGCCCGATGTGGGGCTCAGTCCTGGGATCATGAGCTGAAGGCAGACACTTAACCAACTGAGCTGCCCAGGCGCCCCGTGAACCTTGTTTTAGTTACGCCACCCTGGCAGTACCTTTGGCCTGGATCACAACATAAAATGTATTTTGTGTGCATGTGTGTTCTCAGTCAAAATGTGAAAGCCCCTTCTCTAAGGCTTCTGTTAGCTCAGAACATCCCATGGCCAATGTTTGAAAGTTGCTAGGACCGTCCCTCTGAGGTGACTACACGAGGATACAGTGGACTTTGAATGACTTCCTCCTTCTATTATGACTCCACAAATGCCACGTGATTTTAAGTGAGTCATTCTGTTTGGCTTTTGCATCTGTAGCCAATTTTTTTGAACTTGAACTCAAACATGACCTTGGAGAAGGTCTTGGCCTCTTGTTCACTTGACCACTCATATTTCTGTGCCTTCGCTGAACCTTAGACCTAATGTCACAAGAGCAACTTTAATAGGACCACACTTAGTTTCTGTGTCTGTCTTACCCCACCAGGTTGTGATCCTGCCTGTAGGGACAGCATGGGGGTGTTCTGGAATTTAGTGGGTACAGTTAAGCTTTCCTAAGGTGCGCTCTAGCAGATAGGACATGGGTGTGCCAAGATCCTGACCCCCCCCCCCCCCCCCCGCCCCAGGTGCCTTGCAGCAGCAGCCTAGTCTGTCTGCCTAACTGTGATGTCCAAAATGAGTTACTTTGTTCGTGGGTTTGGGAACTGTGCGCTAACAGTGTTCGGCACCTAGGAAGGTGTTCATTGTTAAATGAGGTGGTCTGGATGGGGTTATTCTCCCTTATTAAGATTTTACAGCAGAAAGAGTCAGGCGTTGGGCCAGTCATCAGGGGCCAGTGATGAGCAGGTAGTTTGCTGAGCGTGTAGTGCTCTCTGGGCCTCCACGTCGGGCTGGGTTTCACGTGCGCGCACACAGCTCCCCATGGGGAGGCGAAGGCCAATGCAGAAAAGCCTGAGCTCAGGGGGTTTTCCTCTCTGGTACAGGTGCATCTATTCTGACATTGCTGCATTTTCCTCTGGGCCTTTGGGGAACACTCGGGCTTCTCTGAGAGCCCGCAGGCTGGGGAAGAGTATTTATAGAATCTGCCCCGGACAGAACTTTGGAGAACATCTAGTCCAGTGGTTCTCAGACATGGCAGCAGCATGAGAATGACCTGGTTGTCTCCATCGACGCTTGGGCTCCACCCCGGGTGATTCTGACGGACAGGTCCAGGCGTGGCACAGCCGAGAAGCTGAAACCTCTCAGGTGGCCTTAAGCCACTGGAATGATCCACTTTTCCTGTTTCATAGAAGTGGAAAAGGAGGCACAGAGAGACGAGATTATTATAAGGGTACCTGGTGACTGAGCTAGGAGGCCAGGTCCCTGGACTCCCATGCCTGGAATTTTCCCTCTCGTCACGTGGGGGCTTTCACTGTTCTGTCTGCACATGGGGAAGTGCCCCATGGGGCAGGCTCGCCCCGGCTCTTCGGGCCATCTGAGCATGGTGCCCTCACTGGAATGTCGGATTGCAAAATTGGAGTTAGGGACAAAAATACAGTGACACTAGGGGACTTCAGCTCTCTCTATGCCAGCTGAAAACAGCTTGCTATCAATCTCTTTTCCACACATCACCTTAATACAGATTTGGGGAATTATAGGAGAAAATAATTTTCCCTCTTAACCCAAACATTTTTTTTATGATGTTAGTGCATTTCCTTTTGTTTTTTTTTTCCCCCGTGAACATGAGTTTTATAGCATTGTAGTCCGTGTGTATGTAAACCTGATTTTTCATATATCATTGTATCATAGACAATTTCCTGCATTGCTACATAGTACTTAAAACTATCATTCCTGGGGTGCCTGGGTGGGTCAGTTGTTAAGCACCTGCCTTCAGCTCAGGTCATGATCCCAGGGTCCTGGGATCGAGCCTTGCATTGGGCTCCCTGCTCAGCAGGAAGCCTGCTTCTCCCTCTCCCACTACCCCTGCTTGTGTTCCCTCTCTCACTGATTCTGTCTATATCAAATAAAATCTTTAAAAAAAAAAAACCAAAACGATCATTCATGTTTAGAATTATTTCTCCAGGGTAAGAGTTTCAGGAATTGCTGGCTCAGAGGGTGTAGGTGTTCCTGTGGGTTTCATATTGACAAGCTGCTTTATGAAAAGATCAATTTGCTTTTACTCTACAGCAAGCAGTCTATAGGAATATTTATCTTTTGGTTTTGAGCATTTAATTTTTTTAAAATTTTTTTAAAGATTTTATTTATTTATTTGACAGAGAGAGATCACAAGTAGGCAGAGAGGCAGGCAGAGAGAGAGAGAGAGAGGGAAGCAGGCTCCCCGCTGAGCAGAGAGCCCGATGCGGGGCTCGATCCCAGGACCCTGGGATCATGACCTGAGCCGAAGGCAGCGGCTTAATCCACTGAGCCACCCAGGCACCCTCAAAATATTTTTTTGTTATAAATATTTACACATAAGGAAAAGTTGGGGGCGCCTGTAGTTCAGTCGGTTAAGCATCTGTGTTTGGTTCAGGTCATGATCCCAGGGTCCTGGAATGGATCCATGTGTCAGGCCTACTGCTCAGTGGAGGGTCTGCTTCTCCCTCTCCCTCTGCCTCTCCCCCCTGCTCGTGTGCTCTCTGGCTCGCTCTTGCTCTTTTCTCAAATAAATAAATCTTTAAAAAAAAAAAAAAGGAAAAGTCGAGAATAGTAGCAAGAACATCCATATACATACCTACCCTCTTCCTTAGTAACGACAGACTCCTGTAAATTAACTTGCTGAAACAAAGGGTTTGCACATTAGGAAAAAAAAAAAAATGACACAGAACATTGTTGATTGTCAAATTGCCGGTAAATGATTGTGCTGTACCACTGCACAGTCAGCATGCTTTCTGCATCTATCTGCCTTGCTCCTTCTTTTTTCCTGGTTGCAAAAGGAACTCCTATCATGTCACATTTAAAAGTTACAGAAAGGGCACCTGGGTGGCTCAGTCGTTAAGCATCGGCCTTCAGCTTGGGTCATGATTGCAGGGTCCTGGGATTGAGCCTGCCTCGGGCTCCCTGCTCAGCGGGAAGCCTGCTTCTCCCTCTCCGACTCCCCCTGCTTGTATTCCCTCTCTCGCTGTCTCTTTCTCTGTCAAATAAATAAAATTTAAAAGTCTTTAAAAAAAATAAATGTTACAGAAATACTTGGCCTAGAAGGTAAAAGTGCCCATAATTCTAATCCGTAGAGATAATTGCCAGGCACAGTTCAGACATTTCATTTGTTAACATATCTACATGTGTGAATTATGATTTATTATTCTATAGAAATGATCTCTCATAATACTATCTTGCTACTTAATTTTTTCCCCTGAATGTGTCATGGAAGTTTTTCTCTGCCAGTAAAGGTAGATCTACCTTCTTTTTTTTTTTTTTTTAAATTATGGTAAAATGTATGTAACATAAATGTTCACATTTTAACCATGTGTAAGTATTCAGTTCGGTGGCAGTAATTACTTTCACAATGTTATGGGACCACCACCTTTAATTCTTTTTTTTTTTTTTAAGATTTTATTTATTTATTTGACAGAGAGATCACAAGTAGGCAGAGAGAGGGGGGGAAGCAGGCTCCCCACTGAGCAGAGAGCCCGATGCAGGGCTCGATCCCAGGACCCTAGGATCATGACCCGAGCCGAAGGCAGAGGCTTAACCCACTGAGCCACCCAGGCACCCCTCCTTTTTTATTTTTTTTAAGTTTTTAATTATTTAAGTAAACTCTGTACCCAATGTGGAGCTTGAACTCAACGACTCAGATATCAAGAGTCACAAACCAGCCAGACACCCCTCAAGTTAATTCTTTTTAAATAGCTGTAAGATGGCATTCCTTGGTAGATGAACTAGAATTTATTCAATCAGTGCCCTCTTTTTGGACAGTTGGGTTGTTCTCTTAAGAATGGTGCTGCAGAGAATGGCCTTGCCTGTCTCAGTGCTCAATTATGTGAGCATTTTTGTGAACTAGCTTTCTGGAATTGAGGAAAGCTGGTTAAAAAGCACAAACATTTTACATTTCAATAGGTATTACCTAATTGTCTTTCAGAAATGCTGAACCTGGGGGCCCCCGGGGGGCGGGGATGGGGGGCTCTGTTGGTTAAGCCGCCAAGTACCTGACTCTTGATCTTGACCCAGGTCTTGATCTCAGGGTCCAGGAGTTTAAGCTGTGTTGGGCTCCAGGCTGGGCGTAGAGCCTACTTAAAAAAAAAATGTTGACCCTGTTTATATTCTAACCAAGAGTGTCTGAGTCTGGTAAATTATTGATTTAACTGTTTGCTCTCACAATATTTACCAAACCTGCTCTGTATTTAACCCTGTTCAGTATGGTTCAGTGGTTAAACAGAAGCAAGTCTTGGTTTAATTGATATTTATGTATCAGACGTAGTGTTCAGTCATGGGATATTTATTATGAATAAATAGACATGTCCCTCGCTGGTGGAACTTACAGACTAGTGGAGACAGATACCGTCTCACAAATGAATGTCAAGAAGTTATAAGGGGGCGTCTGGCTCAGTGGGTTAAGCCTCTGCCTTCAGCTCAGGTCATGGTCTCAGGGTCCTGGGATCGAGCCCCGCATCGGGTTCTCTGCTCAGCAGGGACCCTGCTTACCCCCCTCTCTCTGCCTGCTTCTCTGCCTACTTGTGATCACTCTCTCTGTCAAGTAAATAAAAATCTTTAAAAAATCTTTAAAAGAAAAAAAAGTAATAAGTAGGCATAGATGATAGGCGTTGGTTGGGCTGGGAGTTCAGGAAGGATTCCTTTCCTGTCCCCCGATTTGGAACTTGAAAGTTCAGTAGGAGTGACCTAGACAAAGCACAGATTGGGAATGAGGGTAGGCAGAGAACATTCTAAGTTGCGCTAGCAGCATTTACAAAGGTCCTGTGGCAGATCACTTTAGAATTTTTACTGGCCAGCGAAGTTCAGCATGTTTGGTGCCTTTAGAAAGGCACGTTCTAAATGACTGAGACCAAATAGGTGAGACCCCACCGCCAGGACCCCATAAGCAGGAAGGATTTCAGAGGGATGAGGGGCTTTTCCTAGGCAAATTCTGACAAAGTTCAAGTCATCTACAGGAGAGAAGGAAGAGATACACCGAAAGACATCAGCTTAGATTTTTGGGATAAGTTGGTGAAAGCTGGAGGGCAAGTAACCAAGGAGAAATTATACAGCCACTGGAATACATCAGAAGAGGGTCAAGAATGCTAAAGGCCCAGACGAGCTCAGTCTTCTGAAAAATGCCGATCTGCTAAAAGAGCCTTTAAAAGCTGTGTTGTTGGGGCACCTGGGTGGCTCAGTCAGTTAAGTGTCTGACTTTGGCTCAGGTCCTGATCCTGGGGTCCTGGGATCCAGCCCTGCATCGGTCTCCCTACTCATCAGGGAGTATGTTTCTTCCCCTCCCTCTGCCCCTCCCCACTGCTGGTGCTCCTTCTCTCTCTCAAATAAATAAATAAAATCTAGGGGAAAAAAAATCTGTGTTTGTAGTAAGCAAACGAAGAGGCCCTTCTGCCAGCATCCAGAGAAGGAACACAGTTTCACATTTCATTCTGCATCTGTCTCCTTTATGGAGGAAGATAACACTAGAACATGTAATGAGCAGGATCTGTGCCAAAACCCAGCGTATTAAGTAGTGTTATTAAATAATAACACTGTGAAGTTTATCTCCATTTTCTCTCTGGGGGAACGAAGTAGGGGAGGCAAAAAAACTTGTCCAGGGCCATAGCAGTTTTTTTTTTTTTTTTTTTTAAGATTTTACTTATTTATTTGACAGAGAGAGAGATCACAAGTAGGCAGAGAGGCAGGCAGAGAGAGAGAGAGAGGAGGAAGCAGGCTTCCTGCTGAGCAGAGAGCCCGATGGGATCATGACCTGAGCCAAAGACAGGCTTATCCCACTGAACCACCCAGGCGTCCCGGGCCACAGCAGCTTAATGGTGCTGCAGGGCTGAGCAGTCTTGAGTACAGATCCTCAATCCAGACCAACCATCACACTGTGCCACCTTCAGTGAGAAAGGGTGGGCTGTGAGGGGTGAGAGAATGGCAGAAGCCAGGGGAGCAGACCCATCTCTGGAGACAGACCTGAACTTGCATCCCAGATTCCCTGCTCTCCGCTTACCAGTATGTGACTTCTGGCTTAACCTTCCTGCTCTGCAGTTCCCACATCTGTGAGACCAGAAGAGCAGTGACCTGGCCCTGTTGTCATGGGAATTCAAAATTAGGCACAGAAAGTGCTTGGCACAGAGCAGGTGCTTAGTAAGTAACAGCTGTTTTATTCTTATTCCAGGGGGTGGGGGGATGGACATGTGGCAGTCACCCAGAATGTAATCTTCATTTTTTTTTTTAAATTAAGATTATTTATTTATTTATTTGACGGAGATCACAAGCAGGCAGAGAGGCAGGCAGAGAGAGGTGGGGGAAGCAGGCTCCCCGCCAAGCAGAGAGCGCGACATGGAGCTCGATCCCAGGACCCTGAGATCATGACCCGAGCCGAAGGCAGAGGCTTAACCCACTGAGCCACCCAGGCGCCCCTTTAATCTTCATTTTACATGTGAGATTTGTGGGGTTCGTGAATGATTGATACGTGATATCCTTGCCTTTGAGGCCCGTCTCTGGGGTAAGCATCTTGTAACGTGGGGCTCTCCAGAATTTGCATAGGACATTTCATGCACTTTGGCCTCTCACAGCACTGAAGGGGGAGCAAGGCTGAGATTTCACCTGTTCTGGGTGTGAAAAACTAAGGCCTTAAGGGATGAAATGAATTGTGTGAAGGTCTCATGGCCCAAGGAGCATCTTTTACTTTTTTGGGGGGATCAGTAATTAGTTTTGTGAGCATGAGTACTGATTTCTGCAGGGAATTCGATCTGTCAGGCAGGCAGTCCCTAACAGCAAAATAAACAAGGCCTGAGTGACAATGCACTGAGGTGGCTGTTGGGGCACGTGGCTGGCTCAGTCCACGAACATGTGACTCTGGATGTCAGGTCGTGAGTTCAAGCCCTGCACTGGGCATGGAGCCTACTCGAAAGAAAATACAGTTGGGCAGCTCTTGCAGTGGATGAAAGACCTGGAGAGTTGCTCAGAAGACCTGCAGACTGGCTAAATAGACCACTGTTGACCTGACCAGACGTGTGCCCTGGGGAGCCCAGCCTGGAATGGGTCCCGTTGAGGCTTGGATGAAGAGCCTGGGAATTGTGCTGTGTTTGTGACTGACACGCACCGGGAACGCCGGCCTGTCAGGACGTGGGGTGGCTGACCAGGGCTCCTGTAGACTCCAGGGGCAGGAGGCAGATAGAAACAGATGATGAGATTAAATCAAGAGGAAGGTAGAGCTTTGCAAAGAAAACCAAGCCTCCAAGTACCGCGAGGCTCTGTGGTCTAGGAGGAAGATGGTTGGTCGGGTGTTAGAGCGTCTGGAAGCGAATGTGTGTCCACGGTGAGGTGGGCTCTCATAGGCTGGTACCAAGCAGCCTTGAACAAAGGCTTTACCCTCGGCCCAGGGCAGGGTAGGGCTGTTGTGGAATTGGGAAACCTGCCATGTAAGGGGATGGTTGAAAATAACTCTGGGTCCCCTTGGCCAAGATGAGATATTAAGATGACAGGGTGTGGTGACTTCAAGTAGGTGCGGGACCCCACCCAGGAGACAGAGTCATTGACGTGGGTATGGTGTAGGAGTCTTTTTTTTTTTTAAGTTTTTTTTTTTTTAAATTTGACTGAGATCACAAGTAGGCAGAGAGGCAGGCAGAGAGAGAGGGAAGCAGGCTCCCTGCCGAGCAGAGAGCCCGATGCAGGGCTCGATCCCAGGACCCCTGGGATCATGACCTGGGCCGAAGGCAGAGGCTTTAACCCACTGAGTCACCCAGGCGCCCCAGATCTGTATTTTTTTTTTTAAAGATTTTTTATTTATTTGTTTGACAGAGAGAGATCACAAATAGAAGGAGAGGAAGGCAGAGAGAGAGAGAGAGAGGGAAGCAGGCTTCTTGCTGAGCAGAGAGCCCGATGTGGGACTCGATCCCAGGACCCTGAGATCATGACCTGAGCCGAAGGCAGCGGCTTAACCCACTGAGCCACCCAGGCACCCCCAGATCTGTATTTTTAACAGACTCAGGAGATGGTGATGCCTCTGAGGTCTGGGAGCCATCGTCCTGAGGAAGAGAGCGGGGTCCCCGAGGGTGGATGCCGGCTAGAAAGCAGACCGCGTGAGGACACAGAGCTGGGCTGAGCGTGCTGGAGAGGACTCTGAAATCGTGCAGGAGTGGCTTGGGTGGGCGTGGTTGTGCGGGCTGATGAGCTCCTGGAGTGAGGAGGTGTGTGTGGGTGGCGCTCCCAACTTAAAAGCATAAAGGACCTTTATAGAAAAAGGGCTTTAAGGAACACGCGAGTTGTTCGGGCTTCCGAAAAAACGCTTTCGCTCCTTATTAGTATATAAACCTGAGCCATCCCATGTGGCAGCTTCCTTTTAAGTTCATTAAAATTGAATAACATTGAAAGCTCCTGAGCATCACTCACCACCCCCCAGGGTGCTCTGCAGCCCCGTGTGGTCAGCGGCCAGGGTACTGGCTGTGCAGATCTAGAACGCGCCCGTTGCTGCTGGAAGTCCTCCTGGCCAGTGCTGGCTGTTGTGCCCAGATGTTTGGAAAGCAGAGCCCATGGCAGTCAAGGGCTGAGCAGGCGGTGATTTTCTCTGTTACTAACAACAGAGTTCACCTCCGTTTTGGAGGGAAGGCTTAGGGAGTTACGTAACATGCCCAGGGCAAGGGCAGGTAAATGGGTCGGTCAGGCTGGAATCCAGTCCTGCTTGCTACTCTGTGGCCTTATTGTTGCAAGCCTCAGTTTCCTCATTTGCAAGATGGGCTAATCGTAGGCAACACTTCACCGGGTGGCTGTGAGGGTGAGAAGATGGAGCGCTTGCAAAACACTTAACAGCGCGCTGGCACCACTGGGCGTTAATAATTTTCTCTTATCCATTACCCGTAGTCTAGGTGAGAACATCTGATTTTGTCCCTTTTTTCTCCAATTGGCATTGTTTCTTTTTTCTTTTTTATTTCTTTTTTAGAGAGAGAGAGAAAGAGCATGAGGCGGGAGAGGGTCAGAGGGAGAAGCAGCCTCCCCACTGAGCAAGGAGCCTGACGTGGAACTTGATCCTAGGACTCCAGGATTTCATGACTTGAACAGAAGGCAGTCGTAACCAACTGAGCCACCCAGGCGCCCTGGCATTGTTTCTTAACCCTAATATTTTTGGGGGCTCCTGGGTGGCTCAGTCATTAGGCAGCTGCCTTTGGCTCAGGGTCCTGGGATTGAGCCCCGTATCAGGCTCCCTGCTCAGCTTCTCCCTCTCCCACTCCCCCTGCTTGTGTTTTCTCTCTTGCTGTTTCTCTGTCAAATAAATAAATAAAATCTTAAAAAAAAATTAGTGCAGGTAGCAGGGTGGGGGTGGTTGGGGAAGGGGCAGAAGGAGAGGGACAAGCAGACTTCTGGCTGAGCCTGGAACCTGACACAGGGCTCCCACGGCTCGTCAATCCCACAACCCTGCGGTCGTGACCTGAGCTGAAATTGAGTCGGATGTTTAACCGACTCGGCCACCCGGGTGCCCCTTTATTCTTATTTCTAAGGAACCTAAAGCTTAGGACAGTTAATTTATAGAAAGAAAGATAGATCTGTATGTGGACATTGGAAAGGTGTCTGAGGTGTGTTGAAAATGAGAAGAGCGAGTTGCAGAACAGAACAGCTTGTGTGGTTTCTCTTACGGGGGTAATAATAGAAACTGTGCCAGTACTTTATGTAACTGCTAATCCCCACAGTAGCTCTGTGAGGAAACGAGTGCTTAGGGTAAATTGACCGAGATGACTCCATAGTCACTGGCCGCCAGCTTCAGCCCCGCTTTCCCCAGTCCCCTGCTGTGCAGGGGCCCCTGGCTGCTGTCGCCCGTGTTCTGCCCGCAGGCTGTGCGTGCAGGCTGTTGAGAGTCTTTTGATGCACCACTGGTGGATTCTTCATACCTATCCCCTGAGGCAGATAGTGAGGATCCCCTGGGAGGGGGCAAGGGGTCTGCAGTCTGCACTAGGGAGGACCCTCCTGCTGGGGTGGGTGGTGGTTGGGGTGCCGTTTCCTAACGGGGTGGGCTCTCACTGATGAGTGCACCTGTCTTGGCTCAGATGCCAGGGTTGGCAGAGTTTGGCTCTAAATGTTCGGGTGACGTAGAGAAGGGGGCCTGGGGTAGTGGCTGGAGCTTTGCCTCTTCCCTTACCTGTCAGTATGACCCGCAAGACCAGGAGCATCACCTACAAGGGAAGCAGCCATCCCTTTCCCTCTCATTTTTGGGGTTCCTTTATTTTTCCCCGATCACAGTGCACCCTATAAAGGTTGTTGCAGTTTAAAATGAACTAATAGGGTGCCTGGGTGGCTCAGTGGGTTAAGCCGCTGCCTTCGGCTCAGGTCATGATCTCAGGGTCCTGGGATCGAGTCCCGCATCGGGCTCTCTGCTCAGCAGGGAGCCTGCTTCCCTTCCTCTCTCTCTGCCTGCCTCTCTGCCTACTTGTGATCTCTGTCTGTCAAATAAATAAATAAAATCTTTAAAAAAAAAAAAATAAAAAAAATAAAATGAACTAATAGGGGCGCCTGGGTGGTTCAGTGGGTTAAAGCCTCTGCCTTTGGCTCAGGTCATGATCCCAGGGTCTCTCTGGGATCTCTCTGCCCGGTGGGGAGCCTGCTTCCTCCTCTCTCTCTGCCTGCCTCTCTGCCTATTTGCGATCTCTGTCAAATAAATAAATAAAATCTTAAAAAATAAATAAAATGAACTAATATAGACCTCATCATAACAGCCCCTTACCTATGACTGCAAAACAAAGTGCCCCCTCATTTAAAGACTTAAAACAATCAAGATTTCTCACTCACAGTTTCTGTGGACCAGAATTTGGGGGCAGCTCGGCTGGGTGGTTCTAGCTTGGGATCAGTCAGGAAATTTCAGTCAGGTGTTGCAGTTACCTGAAGCCTGGGTCTTGGGCTAGAGCACTCACGTGCAAGGTGGTGCTGGTTATTGGCAAGAAGCCGCGGATCTTCTGCGAGTGGACCTCTCCGGTCCTCCCCAGCACTGCGCAAATGTCTTAACGCAGTGACTGTCTTCTTCCAGAACAGTCAGAGAGGGCTGGGCAGAAGCTATCCTTCATTTAATTTTTTAAAGATTTTATTTATTTATTTGACAGGGAGCAAGAGAGCACAAGCAGGGGGAGCAGCAGAAGGAGAGGGAGAAGCCAGCTCCACCGGGCAGGGAGCAGGTGCAGGGCTCGATCCCAGGACCCTGAGGCAGACACTTAACTGATTGAGCCACCCAGGCGCCCCAAGAAGCTATTTTTTATGATGGTTTTATCCTTTACTCTTTAGGACCAGTCTTGGAGGTCACGTGGCCTCCCGCCTCATTCTAGTCATTAGAAATAAGTCCGTCTGCTGCACATTGAAGGGGGCCTCCTTTGAAGGGATGAGGAAACATCAAAGCTCATGCACAGGGTTTCTCTCATTTTTTTCAGCCATTCAGTAATTATTCTCGAGTCCACTATGTCCCAGGAGTCCAGATACAGAAATGTAAGACAAATAAGGCTTGATCTCAACCCTCGAGGAGCGTGTCGTGCAGGTAGAAGGACAGCTGTGGTTCGGGCAGTGCTTTACAGCCTTATTGAGGACTTTCATGTATGTTCGTATTTAACCATCCAGTAACCCGGTGTGATCGCTGTGGCCAGCGGTGACCCCACTACCCGTCTCCTCCAGGGGTCAGGTGATGGGGGGGGTTTCTTTTTTTTTTCTTTTTTTTTTTTCTTTTTAAAGATTTTATTTATTTACCTGACAGAGAGAGATCACAAGTAGACGGAGAGGCAGGCAGAGAGAGAGAGAGAGAGAGGGAAGCAGGCTCCCTGCCGAGCAGAGAGCCCGACGCGGGCCTCGATCCCAGGACCCTGAGATCACGACCCGAGCGGAAGGCAGCGGCCCAACCCACTGAGCCACCCAGGCGCCCTGATGGGGGGTTTCTTAAGCTGATAGCACTTGACTTTGGTCGCAGCAATTCTGACGACAAATCTCTTGCGCTCTCTGCTGCCACGGGCTGTGTCCATGGCTGCTGGGTCATCCCCTGCCTCAGGGGCGGGCACTGAGGCTACAGTCCCTGGGGAGCTCTTGCTACTTCCACCTCATTTTTTTCACCACACGGAGCCGTCCTCCAGGGTAGACAGGGTCCTAAGTACTCCATTGACAGTCACCGTTGTCTGTCTTCTTGCAGAAAGCCCTGGGTGTGCGGCAGTACCATGTGGCCTCAGTCCTGTGCCAACGGGCCAAGGTGGCCATGAGCCACTTTGAGCCCCTTGAGTACATCCGCTATGACCTGCTGGAGAAGAACATTGACATTGTTCGCAAACGGTAAGGGGTAAGGCTGTGGGGGGCGGGGGGCTGTGGAGACTGCCTCAGGGGGCTGCTTCTGCTTCCTGCCCCTTTCAGGCAGCATGGGAGGTGCTTGGCAAAGGATGGCTGGTGACGGCGATAGGTCGAGGCCTTTGGGGTACGAAGTTCCCTGCCGAGGAAAGGCATTGCAGATTGGTGATGGGCCTTGGCCTTCTCTGCCAGGGAAGAGTCCGTCAAGGAGCCTGGTGATTTGGGCTCTGCATAGGGAATGTCTCAGACGCTCTTTGGCGCTGTAGCCTGAACCCTCCAACAGCCCTTTCCAGGGCAGACCACTGACCCTGAGCCAGCCCCCTGGGATCCGCCTGGCCCAAAGGCTGCAATCCGTATTTCCTCTTCGGGGTATAGGTCTCGAGGAGCGCTCAGGCTTGAGACCCAGAAGGAAGCTCAGGTGGGGTCTCGAGCATATCTTTTTTTCTGGGCCTCTCTTTCCTCATTTGGTGGAATGGTGGCCATTTTGCACTGCTGTCCTGTGTGCCAGGTCCTGCGCCAGACGCTGGCACCAGAAGGATGCATGTGACACCACAGGAGGATGAAGGGGAGTGCTGGTAGTACATAGCAACCAGCACTGCCCCCGAAGCTCGAAAGACTATAGACAGGACTGGGTTCTTCCCCACCTAGTGACCATGACCCTGGGATTAAGAGAGAAAAATACGAGTCTATCCATTTATAGCCAAGGAACAGGCTCGGGGGAGAAGCAACTTGCCAGGGGCACACAGTGAGTGAGCAGTGGGACCTTGTCTCCCTGCCCTCGTCCAGTGCTCCAGCCGCCATCCCACGCTCCCTCTCTGCTGCTACTTGGTCTCCTCTTTACTGGTGTCCTCATTTCGGTTTTGAGTGGGGAGAGACTATCACAGTCTTCATCTCCAGCAGCCTTCAGCCAGGCGTCACCTGATCAGAGTAAGAACTGAGGAATGTTCACCAGGGATGGCTGTGGGAATAGTAGCTGCCCGTGTGTCTAGTTCGTTCTAGGCCCTTCATATACCTTCTTTTTTCTCAGCAACTCCTATAGGTTGTTGTTATATCTGCCTCCCCATTTGCTGATAAGGACATCGAGTGTCAGACTGGGGCAGTCCCCAGTCTGAGGTCATAGATCTTTTGAGTAGTTGGACCCAAACTCAACCCAGGTCTGTCTGCCCCATTGCCTTTCGCTGTTTGTTCTGGCATTGTTGTGGTTTCGTCTAGGGTGCCCAGTAGAATCATCCTGGAAGCTTTTTCTTTTGTAAGACTTTATTTATTTGAGAGAGAGAGAGAGAAAGAGAGCATGAGCTGGAGAGAGGCAGAAGGAGAGGGAGAAGCAGGCTCCCCCCTGAGCAGGGAGACCAATGTGGAGCTCGATCCCAGGACCCTGAGCCGAAGGCAGATGCTTAACCGACTGAACCATGCAGGCACTACCTTGGAAGCTTTTTTTTTTTTTTTTTTTTTTTTAAGATTTTATTTATTTATTTGATAGAGATCACAAGTAGGCAGAGAGGCAGGCAGAGAGAGAGGAAGGGAAGCAGGCCCCCTGCCGAGCAGAGAGCCCGACTCAGGGCTCGATCCCAGGACCCTGGGATCATGACCTGAGCCGAAGGCAGAGGCTTTAACCCACTGAGCCATCCAGGCGGCCCACCTTGGAAGCTTTTATTCATCTATTTTTAGAAGATTTTATTTTTATAGGTTTTATTTATTTTATTTTGAGAGAGAGCAAGAGAGTGCATGCACAGGCAGGGGGAGGAGCAGAGGGGGAAGGAGGGAGGGGGAAAGAACTCAAGCAGATTCCACCCTGAGCTGGGAACCCCATGTGTGGCTGGATCTCAAGACCCTGAGATCATGACCTGAGCCAAAACCAAGAGTTGGACGCTTAATTGACTAAGCCACCCGGGCGCCTCTAAAAGATTTTGTTTTTAAGTAATCTTTCCATCCAGTATTGGGCTCGAACTCACAACCCAAGGTCAGGAGTCCACCAATGGAGCCAGCCAGGCACCCCACCTCAGAAACTTCTAGAACTACCGACACCTGGGCCCCAATTCTAATTCAGTTGGTTTAGGCCTGACTCCTCCAAACGTGGTCCGTGAGCAAGCAGCACCAGCCGCACCGTGGGAGCTGGTTGGAAGTGAGGCTGTTCAGAACAGAGTTCAGTGGATGGAAATGTGAAAAAGGCCGTCGAAGGCCGGGCGACGTGCAAAGGGACTCTGCCTCCACCTTGCGTTCGTGACAGAGGGGGCCCAGTTCTGTTCTCGGGAATCCAGGTCTCTGTCAACCAGTAAAGCCGAGGGACAGATGGACGCAGAGGCCCCGTTTGGCCATCCCTAGTTAATCCTTAAGGAAATGCTGTCCTGAACTCGTCCTTCGGCTTTTGTCATTGTCAGGCATTTTTGTATAGCTTCAGGCATTTGCTGTCAAGGTCTTTGGTTCTAAAGCCCATGTGCTATTTTTCGTCTCCCCTGGGGCCGGAAAGGGGCTGTGCTCCGTGCCGTGAGTCGCTGCCAGTACCCCAGCCTTGTAGATGCTGCCACAAAAGGGGGCAGGCTGTACCTCAGTCCCGTGCTATTTTTACTCCAGGTTCGCATGGCGGCAGAACCGTAGAGCTTTCCAGAGTTGCCGGTTGCTCAGCTGTTGTCCACAGAGCCAGCTCCGTAGGCAGCTCCTGCTCTCGGGACTAGATCAGTGTGGGAGTGAGGGGCTGGAGCCTAGGCCGTCGGACAGAGTGTCTCTGCTTTCCCAGCAGAGTCCTAGCTGTGCGGGCCCTGAGAGTGCGAGTGATTGAGCACTTTCCAGAGCCTGGGCCTGGTTCTGGCTTCCATGTGTTCCGGAGGGAGGCATGGCTGGGCCGTAGTGCTCGGCTCTTGGCGTCCTGGCTCTGCCGCTCGCTGGCTCGTGCCCGGGGCGGGTTCCTTCCCCTCGAGGCGGGACGGGCTCCCCGTCCATGTCTTGAGGAGCCAGAGGCTCGAAGACATTAAGGCACTTAGAGCCATGCTGAGCTAAAAGGATGTGCTGTGAGCAAATGAATCCGTGGTGACAGAAGACGGGTCACTGGTTGCTCAGGGCATGGGGACAGGGGATGACAAAGGGCCACAGGAAAACTTTCGGGGGTCATGGATGTGTTCTTACCTTCATTGCAGTGGAGCGTTCACAGGCGTGTACGCACGTCAAGACTAACAAATTGTGGCGGCGGCGGGGGGGGGGGGCGGCACCCGGGTGGCTCAGTTGGTTGAGCGGCTGCCTTGGGCTCAGGTCAACATCCCAGGGTCCTGGGATCAAGCCCCGCGTTAGGCTCCCTGCTGGGCAGGAGGCCTGCTTCTCCCTCCCACTCCCGCTGCTTGTATCTCTCTCTCGCTGTGTGTCTCCCTCTGTCAGGTAAATAAAATCTTAAAAAAAAATAGTGATCATCATGCTGGAAAAGCAGGTATCCTTAGAAAAAAACAAGCCTGCCCACTTCTTGGGGTATTGTCACTTACTCATCAAGTGATTTTTGGAGCACCTGGTGAGTGCCACGTGCCAGAAGGACCGCAGCGAGCAAGACGGATTCGTGCCCACCGGCATGGAGCGCAGGGGCCCTGCCCGTGCCCACCGTCAGGGTCGCCGCGCGGCAGAGAGGGCGTGGCTGTGGGTGGGCCGGGGCTAGTGCAGCCAGCGCCCCTCCCTCTCCCCCCAGATTGAACCGGCCTCTGACCCTCTCAGAGAAGATCGTGTATGGACACCTGGATGAGCCAGCCAAACAGGAGATCGAGCGGGGCAAGACGTACCTGCGGCTGCGGCCCGACCGCGTGGCCATGCAGGACGCCACGGCGCAGATGGCCATGCTGCAGTTCATCAGCAGCGGCCTGCCCAAGGTGGCCGTGCCGTCCACCATCCACTGCGACCACCTGATCGAGGCCCAGCTCGGGGGTGAGAAGGACCTGCGCCGGGCCAAGGTGAGCGGAAGGGGCACCGAGGGCCAGTGCGTGTGGCCTGGGACGGAGGGCAGAGCCCTCGAGCTAGGCTCTTCGGTGTAGTCTTGTTTGAAACATTTTTGCT
Organism: Lutra lutra; assembly: GCF_902655055.1. Lineage (NCBI taxonomy): Eukaryota > Metazoa > Chordata > Mammalia > Carnivora > Mustelidae > Lutra > Lutra lutra. The sequence continues at coordinate 137,575,905 of NC_062285.1, forward strand.
CTTTCCTAACTCTGAAAATACCATTTGCTTATTCTGAGGATGTTAGAAAATACAGAGAAAGCCTTAAAAAATAAAAAGCTCAAAACCCCCCAAATCCCTCTTAATCTTCCCACATTAAAGGCATCTTTTTGTGGTCATTTTTCTGTTCTGTTGGGAAAATCATGCAGCCACCAGCTTCTGGTATATCTTGCTGGCTGCTCTGGAGAGGGTGACTTAAGCTTCCCCTCCCGCCAGCCTCAGCTGTATGCTCCCGTGTCAGCTGATTCTGGAGGACCCCGGCCGGGAGGCACGCAGGTGGTGTTGCGGTTTGTAAATCCGAGGGGGCCGAGGCCCTGTGCAGGGAACCCCCCGTCTTGAGTGCTCTCACTGATGGGCCTCTTTGGGGGCTCTCCTCTGGGAGTTTGCTTCACGAGGTAGAAACAGTTGTGTGCCACGTGGAACAGTTTTTTTCCTTGACTTCCCAGCCTTCCATAAGGAGTGAGATTGCCGCTGCTTCCCCCAGCCCCTGCCTGTGGTACCTTTGTGTGTGGCTGCCCTTGACCACAGCAGATCTCTGCCAGCTCTGGGCGCCACCCTTTCCGCCCCCTGCACTGGAAGTGGACACCCCTCTTGGGGGGCTGCTGGCAGGAGCTGAATGCTGGCAGGGCTGCCATTGAAAGTGCTCTGGCTCCCAGGGTCAGCACAGCTCACAGAGCCTCTCAGACCCATGGGAAACATTCTTGTTTTCCCACTCGAGCCCTCCCTGTCAGTCTGGGTCCTGGCTGCCAGGAGCTCTTTTTCTGCTCCGTGGAAAAAGCCCAGCCTGCCGGCCAGAGGTTCCCAGTTAACAGCAGCTGGGGGTGTTGGGGGGCAATGGTATAGGGGCCCCTGCAGTGCCGGCAGCTGGCTGTGGCCAGGAGCAGGGTCCTCTGCAAGCCTGGGAGTGACTGACCGCTCCAGGCCACCGCCTTCAGGGTCTGGCTGTCCCTTTACTTTATGGATTCCGAATCTGCCTTCTGGAAATGCGATTCACAGGATCACGGGATTTCAGTGTTTATTGACCACTAGTGATGTGCTGGGTGCTGTGCTAGACGCTGGGGTTGCAGTGTGAACAAGACAGGGGCCCTGCCTTCGTGCATCTCAGAGGCTGGTAGGGAGACAGATGCTAGACCATCACACAAGCAGGTCATTGCCGATTTGGATGTATCTTACGAAGGGGAGACAGGATTCTGAGAGAGTATAGGAGAGAAGTGTAATTTAGACTCTGAGGGGAAAGGGACAGTCTCTTGGGAATGTGATATGTCAGCTAAAACTCACACAGATAAGCTGATATTAACTGGAGGAAGAACATTCTAGGCAGAACAGTGTATATATAAACCCTGAGGCAGGAAGCAACTTGCATTTGTGAAGAGGGTGGTGTGAGGTGGATGGGGGCAGGTGGCCCTGAGGGCCATGGGCACCATCCTGGGAGTCCCCGAAGGGCTTAAGCAGAGGAGGGTGATGGTCAGATTTGCATATATTTGTGGAGTCCCTGTGGTTGGGGATCAGAGTGGCAGAGTGACCTATCCAGGGTCACACAGCCAGAGAAGGCTCTAGGCTGAGTTAAGGCCGAGACTCTGCTCCACCATTCTGTCCCCCTCCACCACTGCTACCACTTGCCCAGACATGAGAACACGCACTCCCACAACCACTGCCTCCTGCCTGTGGTGCCAATGTTATATAAGTGACTGATTTGAATGAAAAAGCTGTCTTAGTAATTATTAATCAAGAGAGATGACTCCAGGGGCCCAAGTTTTTTGTATGCTATTTGTTTGCCTGGGGCTACTGATGGAACTCAGAAGGATGCATGGTTAGTCTGGAGTTTAAATGAAGGAGACTTTGTGGCCTTGAGGGTCTCTGTTGAGGGCCTGGGAGCTGACAGTGAGTCCCTCTGCCTTGGAGCGTGGGTCTCCATGCCCAGAGGCCAGCCCATGTCACTGCCTGGTTCCTCCTTTGGGACTCTGTGCAGTCTGCCCCGGTCCCTTCCCTTTTGTGACTGGACTCTCCCCTGTCCAGGAAGACTCTTCCTTTAGTCTTCCAGATAAACCCTGAGATCACATCAGCTGTGCTGGGAAGCCTTCCCTGCCCACTGAGGAAGCTGCCTTCCAGTTCCAGGCAGAGTGGGCATGGCCTGTCCTGTCGTGTTGAAATCTGCATTTTAGCACATGGTCCATCAGAGTCTTTCATTTGGGGACCATCAAATGTATTACCAAATTCTGAGCACCTAGAATGTGCCAGGCGCTGGTGTTCCTAGATGTCCTCTTCCTTATAAGGGAGGTAGCTCTATCTTATGTTGGAATGTAACTCTTGGGTTATGTGGCGGCACAGACCTGGTTTCAAACCCTGGGGTTTAATTCTGGGATCTCCAGCAAGTTAGATCATCTTTGAGCCTCTGTTTTTTGCATCTGTAAAATGGCCTCAAAGACAGTACCTTCCCTCTTCGGTGGGAGGGACTGTGAGCATGTGTAGTGCAGTGGGCATTCAGTAAATGTCAGCCAGGGTTGCTGACGTTGCCTTAAATGAGGCATCCGAGGCTTAGGTGGAGAAACAGCCCCTCACGTGAGCTACAGTGGGACTGGACCCCACACTTAATCCCGGGCTTCCCTTAGCCCCCTTCCCCCAACACTATATCCCAGTTAGACGGTCCTGTGGTGGTGTGCCCCTCGCTGCTGGCCTTGACGGAGGACTTGAGTGCCAGAGGGACCGTTGGAGGTGATATAGCCAAGTTCCTTCTACAAATAAGGAAACTGAGATCAGGGTAGGGAAGGGACTCGTGCCAGACCCACTCCCTGGCCAGGTGTCACAGAACTGTGTCTGCTCCCTTGCCTTTCTCCCTAGGCCAGCCCGCTGAGACCGGGCCAACATCCATGCCCTTTTGGAATTACTTGTAGAAGGCCTCCGGGAGAGGGCCTGTCTTCACAGCACCAGCATTTCAGAGTCGGGTGGCGGTGGGGGGGGGGGTCAGCAAGGGTCATCCCAGACACACACCGTGTTACTAATGTTCTGGTTATTGATTTGTCTCGATAGGACATAAACCAGGAAGTGTATAATTTCCTGGCAACTGCGGGTGCCAAGTACGGTGTGGGCTTCTGGAGGCCTGGCTCTGGGATCATTCACCAGGTAAAGCTGGGCTTGGCCTGCCTTTCTGGGAGAAGGGCCCTTCGGGAATCAGAGCGCACCTCCTGGCCTACAGGAGCAGAAGGCCAGAGGCTCAGGAGGGGGGAGGGGGGTTGTATTGTTTTTTTGGTCTTGTTTTTTTCCCACGAGTGTTACTCCTTGTTGCGTGGACAGCTGACATTTGACGGGTGTTCTGTGTGCTGGCACTAGACGTAGCACTTGACAGCTAATAACTTACATCATTGTTCACCACAACTCTGTGAGGTGCCTCCGGGGGTCTGGCCCCAGAGCCAAAGCTCTGCCCCGTGTGCCGCAGGGGCCTCCCGTCACACCAGGTGTTCCTCCCACCTTGGTGCTCGGAGCGCTTCTTAGGGTCTTTCTGGCCCTTCTGGCCCATGATTCTGCAGGATGGAGGTACCCGAGGTCACACGGCTATGTTAGCCAGGGGTTCTTCCGGGCTTTCCTGAGGGACGGATGATCTTTTGATGGGCGATTTTGTCTCCGTGAGTGCAGGTGTGTGCCTGTGTTTCTGGGGAGATCGGGGCTTCACTTTCACCCAAGGTGACTGATGTCTGGGGTGTGCACTGGTTTGCGTGTCCATTTGCCATCCATCCTGGATGTGTGAGGCCTACCTCTTTGCACCTTTCCAAGGTGACCCTTCTCCCCACCTCTGTCCCAGGCCTCTGTCAAGACGAGCTGAGTCAGGCTGTAATCTGACCCTGCTCCAGCACTGCCCCACTCCGAAACCAGAGCCCACGGATCACTGCTCTGCCCTTTCGAGCCATTGCCCTTGCCAGGAAGGGACTGCCTGGGAATGGCAGATCACAGCTGTCTGCAGGGCGTAGAAGGCCTCTCTTGGCGGCAGGGCTGGGGAGTCAGGGAGATCCAACTTTGGACTTTAATCGTGAAGGGCACCCTAGTCCAAGGGTCTCCCTTTCTACCCCGTTAGAAACACACTGGCCGCCAGCTAAGTGTACAGCGTGATATATTTTTCCTTTATTTTAAATTGCTATTTTATTATTTTAAAAATTTTTATTAAAATATTTATTTAGACAGGGTTGGGGGAGGGACAGAGGGGAGAATCTCAGGCAGATGCCACACTGAGTGTGAGCCCGACCTGGGGCTTGATCTCAGGACCCAGAGATCATACCTGAGCCGAAATCAAGAGTCAGTTGCTTTTAACTGACTGTGCCAGCCTGGCACCCCGATTTTTTTTTTTTTTTAAGATTTTATTTATTCATTTGAGAGAGAGCAGGAGAGAGCGCTCATGTACACATGCAGGGGGAGGGGTGGAGGGGAGGGAGATGCAGACTCCCCACTGAGCAAGGAGCCTCCATTCAAGGACCCTGGGACCATGACCTGAGAGGAAGTCAGACGCTTAACTGATTGAGCCACCCAGGTGCCCCTAATTTTTTCCTTTAAAAAGAAGATTCCCTTGAAGCGTGTGATCTCTGTGCAGCTCCGGTTTTTCTCTCCCCCTTGATGTCAGGCCATCAGCAGCTTTCACCCACCACGTCCAAACCAGCCTTAACCCCTTCCCTCCACCTTGAATGTCCTGTGCCCAGGCCCAGCACATCCTTCCTCCCCATCTCTGCCTTTTGGTTAACCTCTGAAGGCCCATTGCCTTCATTCCCGGCATTAGAGCCCCCTTGTGTGACCCTCTGTGGGTCCTCTCACATTATGACCCCCGTACGTGCAGGTGCTTACGCCCTAGACCATGTGCTCTGGGGACAGAGACTGCACTTCACCGAGTCCTCTGTAGCTCTGGGCCTGGGGCCAGGTGGGTACAACTAGGTCCTCGGTATACACATGTGTGGATGGATGGCTAACGGACACTTCTCTTCCTCTCCTCCATCCACGTCCAGCTGCCTGTGGAGGTCATAGTCACAGCCAGCTTCATGGTGACACTTTGTACAGTCCTAGGGTCTGCACTAACCCCTTCCTTTTGGACAGGGACCATATGAGTGGTTTGTACTGTGTAGACCACACCGAATTCTGTGTGTCTGCTCTACATGGATCAGACCTGCAGAACCTTGAGGAGCCTTATCTTAACGAGTTTTAAACTTCGGCTTATGGCTGGGGCCAGGAGGCCGGAGGAATGAACCAGTTGAGTGGTGCCCTGTCCAGCAGCTGTTTGTCCAGGATGTCCTCTCTGTTGGCCCTCTCTCCCAGCCACTTGCCACCCTCCCGGGGAAGGAGCCAGCCCTTCTAACTGCTGGCAGTCCTGAGAGGCAAGACCCCCTCTCCTTGCTGAGTCTGCTGGGAGATGTGTAGCCCAGCGCAGGGGTCCTGGGGTTTCTATAATGTTCCATGGAGCCTGTCCACCATGAGGCAGGCCCAACCAATCATGGAGCCTTGCACGTCTGTGACCTCCTTTCCCCTTCCCAGCATCTGAGCGTGTGCTGCTAAACAATAAATAGAAATACTGCCTCTTCCAGTAATACACACGAGCACATGGAGTTACCACTGTGAGCACTACTGGCTGTTTCTGTCGATGTGCAAACAGGTCTGGAAAGTGAAGTGACTTGCCCAAGTTCCCACACCTACCAGCAGGCGGTGGGGCTGGGGCTCAGGCTGAGGGCCCCTTGGCCGGGGCTTTTCCAGCAACATCCTGTGGGCTCTGATGCCTGGATTGGGGTCAGGGCTGCTCTGGATAGCTGGGATTGCTCTGGGATAGCTGCACCTCTAGAATCAGGTGTCTGGGGAAATGCTCACTGCCAGCACCTTCCCAAAGTTGGGAGGAGGCCCCGGATGAGGGAGCCCCCTTGCGGACACTGGAGCCAGGTCCTGAGGGAATCGTCCCTCCTAAGTAGCCCAGTGGGCACGTGCCACGAGGTGGGGAGTGGTGTCAGGAGCTCCTGTGGACAGCCACACCTGTCACAGAACACATTCCTGTATCCCTGCTTGTCTGGTTCGTACTGTGAGTCCACGGTCAGGGCAGTATAGGCGTTCTTGGTACCGTGTCACAGATATGGATACTGGGGCACGAGGAAGCCCTTGCAAGCCCCAGTCAGACAGTCCAGGACTGTGGGAGCTGGTCAGGAGCCCGGCTCCCTGTCTCTCTTCGGGCCACACTTGAGAGGCCCGTCCTGGAGGGGTGCCTGGGAATGGCCCAGGGAACAGCTTTGCTGACCCCTTTGGTCCCTACCTCCGTTTTCTGATGAGGGCTTTTAGGCTGAAGATCTTCGGGTCTTTTTCAGATCATTCTGGAAAACTATGCATACCCTGGGGTTCTTCTTATTGGCACTGATTCTCACACCCCCAATGGCGGTGGCCTGGGGGGCATCTGCATTGGAGTCGGGGGTGCCGATGCAGTGGACGTCATGGCCGGGATCCCCTGGGAGCTGAAGTGCCCCAAGGTAAGGAGTAGGGAAGGGCTCTTTTGGGGGTGGCTGCTGAGCGGTGGTTGGTGGGGAGGCGTGGGGCTGCTGAGACCGGGTGGGGTGAGGGAGTTCTTCAGACTTAGATCTCTTTTCGAGAGGCTCAGGGTAAATAATCTGGAGTGGGAACCCAGCGGCGGGCCCTTCGGCTTCCCGGTTGGGGTATGACACGTGGCGCCTGTAACTGCTGTCTCGCTCTGCCTGTTCAGGTGATTGGTGTGAAGCTGACGGGCTCGCTCTCCGGTTGGACCTCCCCCAAAGACGTGATCCTAAAGGTGGCGGGTATCCTCACGGTGAAAGGTGGCACAGGCGCCATTGTGGAGTACCACGGGCCTGGTGTGGACTCCATCTCCTGCACCGGTGAGGGGGCGGCCATGGGACGCGGTCGTCAGCCCGTGTTGGGCCTGATGGGGCCTAGAGTTGAGCCATGGAAGCAGGGAATGGCCTTCCCCTGAGAATCCATCTAGTCTGGGGGACGTGGGTGGACACCTAGAGGTGGGGAGGATATTATCTAGTCAGGGTCACTCAGTAAACTTCAGCTGCCATGGCCCTGGGCTTCCTTGGGTGATCCAGAAAGGGAATCCCAGAGGTGGTGGTGGCAATGGCGAGTCAGAGCCAGGGCTTCATTCATGAAGCAGCCCCCTTCCCACATCTTCCCGGGACCCTCACTCATTTCCCTGGAATTAGACTTACCACCTACTGGACTACAAGATTAGTAAGTAGGAGCCAGCATCTTCTACCCATCACTCCAAGTGACCTGGCTTCAATGCCTGCGTGCTCCGGGATGTAGGAAGACTTGGAAAAAGCCTTCCAGGTGGTCCAGTCCAGACTTCTCAGCTCCACGGCAGCCCCAAGGGGCTTGTACCCCTCCAGAGATGGGGGCTCGGTCTTGTAGGGAGCCCTTACTACATTGGACAGTGCACTTTGGAAGCAGATAGCAATCCTATCCCCATGCCCCAGCAACCCCAGGAGACTAGTATCCTGATACAGTCAGGATATCTGTAGGCCTCCCCGGTTCTGTGTGAGGCTCTGTGGTCCAGACAGTGGATGTCCTTCCAGTCTTGTTGCTGGAAAACCTGAGACCCAGAAACATTTCCACATAGCGCCACAGTGTGGCTGAAAGGAGGGCAGGCCTGGACACCAGGCAGGTAGGCTAGACCTGAATGCCAGGGCCAGCACCCGACCTTGGACCTCTCTGAGCCAGCTTGCTCACCTGCAGAATGGCCACAGTAACAGCTGGGCCGTCTGGCCAGGTCAGCCTTTGGTACACAGTGACTGTCCCGTCTGCCGAGCAGGACCGCCAGGCCCAGATGTGGAACCCGACTGGGAGGGGCTGAATCTTGTGTTCTCTTTGCTGGCCCTTGTATTAACCCTGGGCAGCGAGGGACGAGTCTGCCGGCTGCCAATAGATGGCTGTGTGAACAAGGGAACGAGTGACACCAGCTCCCCGGGGTGGGGGGGGGGGATGTGTGTGCCCGCCCAGCAGGTGTGTAGGACCCGTGTCCAGCTGCTCCGCCCGCCCCCCTCACGGGCTCTGTTTCTCTCCAGGCATGGCAACAATTTGCAACATGGGCGCAGAAATCGGAGCCACCACATCAGTGTTCCCGTACAACCACAGGATGAAGAAGTACCTGAGCAAGACAGGCCGGGAGGGTGAGCCGGCCGGGCTGGGGGAGTGGCGGGACAGTCGGGACAGTCGTGGTGCAGGGAGACCCTTGAGCTAAACCTTTCCCTTCAGGGCCGGAGTCTTTAATCTCGTGTTTCCAGACTGGCTTCAGAGGGCTGTGGAAAATTACGTGTGTGTGTTACTGTTGCGGAGTAGGGTGTCTGCAGCTCCAGCAGCCTCTCGAAAGGCCTGTCATCTAAGTTTGTGATACCTTTGCCTTGGGATTGGAATTGAGTTCCACCTGAAAGGTTGGCCAGGCCCAGGGTCTTTTTGGTCTGGTCCCTGGTGCCCCCTACAGGAAGCTCTGGAAATGACATGGTTCTGGTTTTGCTCCTGATTCCTGCCCAGTAGGAGGAAAAACATTTGGAACCAGAATCACTTTGCCAGTCTCCCCCACAATTTCCTTGAAGTTCTAGCCTGGCTTCTTTGAAGCTCAGAGGAAGAAATCGGGCCCTTGGGAGGGGTCGTTGGAGCCATGAAGGGAGATGAACAAGGGTGGCTGGCAGAGCGAGAGGCCAGGGATCGTGGGGAGAGCTTGTCCAGTTGCTTCCAGGCGCTGAACACATGGGAGTGCTGCCTGGCAGTCCCGTCCCTCTCTTTCCTATCAAGTACCTTCTCCAAAATTCAGTGCTTCTCATTTCCAGGAAGCATTCCTGGGCTCGGAACCTCGGTTGTTACTTCTGTGTTCCCTGTTCCTGTGTGTCTTTTGTATCGTAACGTAACTTCCAGCTCACTGATCGCTCCTCCATTAGATTCCGTGCTCCTTGAGGGCAGGGACTGTGTCCTGTGTTGTTTTCATCATTTCTTTGTTTGCTCAGTCAGTGCCATGGTCCGGTTTAACAGGTGCCGGGGAACTGGCTTGAGTGGGTGGGTGTGTGCGTGGATGGATGGATGGACGGTTGGACGGTTGGTTGGACGGTCTCATGACCAGGTTCTGTCCCGCATGCTTTAATCTCCCTCCCTTACTGGTTTCAGACATTGCCAAACTAGCTGATGAGTACAAGGATCACTTGGTACCTGACCCTGGCTGCCATTACGACCAACTGATTGAAATTAACCTCAGCGAGGTGAGGAAGGCAGTTGGCTCCAAGGAATTTCTGTGGGTGGCGAGTTCAGGCCCCATCTGGGGACTCCTAGGGGACCCTGCCTGCATACCCAGCAGGGTAGTTGGGCCTGTGGTTCCCCAGTGCCCCTGCAGGCTGCTGTCCCCTCAGGCTGCGGTCGGGTGGGAGAGGTGGCTGGGGCTGGTGATTCAGAAACGTGCTCAGTTTGCCTCCACCTCAGCGTTAGCAGAATCCAAGATTCTGCCTTGGAGTTTGCTTTGTTGTCTCAGCTCAGAGGTCACAGCCCACGACTCCCAGGCTTGGGCAGTGTTTGGCACGCTGAGACCTGCAGACCAGAGTGAGCATCTGGAAGGCCGCAGGAAAGGAAGTGGCCAAGTAGATTGGTTGAGGGTTTAGGCCGGTCTTTATGAGTTCCAGTCAGAATTCCTGACCCTGCCAACTTAAGCCTGTGACCTTAAGCGAGTTCCTCAACCTCTTTTGGCCTCACTTTATCGTGTGTAAAGTCTCAGTTGGCCATGGGACTTAAATTCACTGATAAATTCACTTAATAGCTGGCCAGGGACTTAAATTCACTCATTCATGTAGTAATAATTGGGCACATTGTACTGAGAGCCACGTGCATTTTGCCAAGTTTTTTGCATTTATTGGTAAGTATTATCATAGACAAAGCACCTGGCTTTAAGTCTGCTTTTGTGCTGAAATTGATTACGGAGCGCAGCGTAGGAGACAGACTCATGATGCTGATGTCCTTCATTTGTTCCACACTCTTGCCATCTCCTACTCTGTGACCTTGAGCGACCTTGGGCAAGGCACGCCACCTCCTTCATCTGCACAGAGATAATATGCACCTGGCAGGGCTGGAGGGATCCGGAGCTGACACGTGTACAGAGCCCACCGCTCGGGTGTTCCTGGGTTTGAGCTAGAAGTCAGCCTCCCGGGTCTTCCATGGGGCCCTGGGGGAGAGGGAGCCACGCAGCCTCTGGAGAACAGTCTTAAGATTTCCACCCTCCACGAGTTGTTCTCTCCCCTGTTTCTTCAGCTGAAGCCTCACATCAATGGGCCCTTCACCCCTGACCTGGCTCACCCTGTAGCAGAAGTTGGCGCCGTGGCGGAGAAGGAAGGGTGGCCCCTGGACATCCGAGTGGGTGAGTCGCTCCCCCCCTGCCAGCTTCGGAAGGCTGGGACCAGGGCCTGCCCGGGGCTGCAGACGCCTGCCTGCACCAGGGGCCACTTCCTAAAGGTCCCAGGCGCTTTCTGAAAGAGTCTGTTTCTCCTTTAAAGGCTTTTTTTAGAAAATTACTTTTTTTTTTTTTTTAAAGATTTTATTTATTTATTTGACAGAGAGAAATCACAAGTAAGCAGAGAGGCAGGCAGAGAGAGAGGAGGAAGCAGGCTCCCTACTGAGCAGAAAGCCCGATGTGGGGCTCGAACCCAGGACCTGGGATCATGACCTGAGCCGAAGGCAGCGGCTTAACCCACTGAGCCACCCAGGCGCCCCAGAAAATTACTTTTTATGTAATAACAAAAAGAAGTATGTGCTCATTGTAGTGGATAGTCACAAACAAATGAATTTTATTTTATTTTATTTTTTTTTTTTTAAGATTTTATTTATTTATTTGACAGACAGAAATCACAAGTAGGCGGAGAGGCAGGCAGAGAGAGAGAGGAGGAAGCAGGCTCCCCGCTGAGCAGAGAGCCCGATGCGGGGCTCGATCCCAGGACCCTGGGATCATGACCTGAGCCGAAGGCAGAGGCTTTAACCACTGAGCCACCCAGGCGCCCCAAACAAATGAATTTTAAAAACTCCTCATCTTAACCCCCCAGCCAGAAACCAGCTCGAGGAGCTCCTAGAGGGGTTCTTTCCACAGATGTGTACATCTCGACGTGTGTCTGCTTTTGTTTTACGAACGTTTCACCAGCCCAAGCCCGTTGCCTGATTTCCGTTCACACACTTTACATGTACAGACACGCTGACGTGTCATTGTGACTAGCCCCTGCTCTTGCCACTGGACAGTGTGACTACAGTGTGGACCACAAAGCCAGGTGGCCTTGGGTACCACAGAGCTGGGTGGCCCTGAGCAAGTGACGTTACCCTCCTGTGTGCCCGTTCCCTTTCTGGAAAACAAGGGTGATACTGTGTTTACTTGTCAGTGTGGGCAGGGTGGGGGGGGCCAGTTAACGCGGGCAAAGCGCTTTCCACAGTCTGTCACAAAACAATGCCATGGGCTGTGTTCACACTCAGCAGTTGAAGCAAATGTGAAAAAAACCAGTGGTGGTTTCATTAGAAGCAAAATTGTTAAACTGATGAGTCAGACTATCTTGAGGTCTCAATAATACATCATCCAGTTTTGACTTTTTGAAGAACAGTCATAGACTTTGAAAAAAATTCTTTTTCTCCCTGATTATAAAGCAATTAAAAAGGGAGAGAATACTCAAAAGTATAAGAAACTTTTTTAAAAAGATGTTACTTATTTATTTGAGAGAGGGGAGAGAGCATGAGGGGAGAGACTCAAAGGGAGAAGCCACTAAGTGGGGAGCCCAATACAGGACTCGATCCCAGGACTCGGGGATCATGATCTGAGCTGAAGGCAGTCACTTAAACTGAGCCACGCAGGCGCCCCTAAAAGAAGAAACTTCTAACTATCTCCTAAAAGCCCTGATCCAGCTGTGGTCACGGATGGTATTCTGGAGTGAGCCCTCTGACTCCCATCACTGGCCACATCGTCTTCCCCTTAACGGCTGGGCCATGGAGCAGCCTGTCCTGTGTTGTTAGAGCTGGACTGCTTCCAACTCGTCTCCATGAAGAACAGCCACAGGCCTGGCATGGTTGGCGAACTCTTGACCAGGTCTGGATAGTTGAGGTCAGGTGGAGACCTCTGGTCCTGACCCCTGGCCCCACCACCCACAATGCACCAGGTCTGATCGGCAGCTGCACCAACTCCAGCTATGAGGACATGGGGCGCTCGGCAGCCGTGGCCAAGCAGGCGCTGGCCCATGGACTCAAGTGCAAGTCCCAGTTCACCATCACACCAGGCTCTGAGCAGATCCGTGCCACCATCGAGCGGGACGGCTATGTGAGTGCCCACACACCCTCCCCACTGCTGCGCAACCTGGCTTGTCAGCTGGGACCGGCTGGGACGGGTACAGGTCCCCCCCACAGCTGCCCCGGGGCTCCAGAACGGCTCTTTATCACTCAAACTCCTGACCCACCCTTGCTCATCAGCCATCAGCCTGCCTCTGACCGTGCCTGTCCTCCTCTCTCTGCAGGCACAAATCCTCAGGGAAGTGGGCGGCATCGTCCTGGCCAATGCCTGTGGCCCCTGCATCGGCCAGTGGGACAGGTGAGAGGCTCACCACTGACAGGACACCTGGGCCCGGAGCCCCAGGTATTGAGGGGGGTGTTACTGGGTGGAGAGAAGAGACTCAGACCCAGGCCTCTAGCTTCAGGAGCTACTGCACATTAGAAGACTTTTCTAGGAAGGACTGGAAAGTTGGGCTGGAAGTGAAGAGAAGGAGCGGCCACCTGGCTGAAGCCAGACGCAGGCCAGGGGCTCTGACGGAGCCATTTGAACGGAGGCAGTGGCCCCCAGTCAGGAAACTGGGGTCTTAGTCTGGGCTCTACCTGCCTTACGTGTGGTCCCAGCAAACCTCTGTGATCCCAGGCTCCCTCCTGTGTCTGCATGAGTCCCAGGGAGGAGGTGGCTGTTTCGGGGTCCTTCCATTGACCTGTTCTCTGTTATAAACCAGGTGCGATGGGCTTGGTGACAAGGGCAGACAGTGCTTAATTTAACTGTCTCCTCTGGCCTGGCAGGAAGGACATCAAGAAGGGGGAGAAGAACACAATCGTCACCTCCTACAACAGGAACTTCACAGGCCGCAACGACGCGAACCCCGAGACCCACGCCTTTGTCACGTCCCCAGAGGTGAGCCTGCCCATCGGGGCTGTGACCCGGGACTGCCTCTGGGGCCCTGCCGCCCCTGGCTGGTGGGTGGGGGATATGGAGCCTGGGTCCAGGCGTCTGACCCTGTGGGGCTGCGGCGGGAGGGCTGGTATTGCAGAGCAAGGGGCTATGTGGGTGGAAACCAAGAGCCCCAGGCCTCAAGCGTCACAGTTACGGTCACGAGCCGGTGCTTGGAGTCACTGCCCGGGAGAAAGGGCAGCTCAGCCTCTGCCCAGTTGTGTGGGCTTGGCCATGTCACACTGCTCTGTGCCGAGGATCCTGTTAGGGTCACAGGACGAGGATGGAAGGCGCTTGACCGTCTCTGCCGGGAAGGCGGCCTCTGTGAAGAGCGCTGTGCCAAGTGCTCGGGGGCTCAGCGGGCTTTCAGCCTCGACCATTGTCAGCGCACGGCCAGGCTTTCTGGCCTTTTTGTCTTTTATTTAGATGATTTTAAGTAATCTCTACACGCGATGCAGGGCTCGAACTCACAGCCCTGAGACGGAGTGACATGCTCTGCCGCTGAGCCGGCCGGGCAGTTTCTTGACTTGAAATGAGTGTTCCAGAAATACTTATGTTGGCTAAAAATGACTGGAGAGGCGGCGCCTTCCTTCTGTCTTCAGCTGCCCGTTTAGGAAGATTTTGTTGCAGCAGCAACTCATAGTGTCTGTGAGGGGAGGAGACTGCCCCCGGGAGGGTACAGAGGCCCAGGCCTGCGGCCCAAGCCCCCAGAGACGTTCTTGTAGCTTTGGCCTCTGGGGAGGACTTACATGGGGAGGACTCAGGTGTACCTGCTCCGGGCTCTGTTTCCGTCTGGGCTCCTGCTTGGGGGGGGTGACAGGAGTGGTGTTGGCTATTAATCAGCAGTGGGCCACCTCCATTCCAGATTGTCACAGCGCTGGCCATCGCGGGCACCCTCAAGTTCAACCCAGAGACTGACTTCCTGACGGGCAAGGACGGCAAGAAATTCAAGCTGGAGGCCCCAGATGCGGACGAGCTTCCCCGGGCGGTGAGCAGGCGCCGCTGCCCTGTGCTCTCGGCCGCTGTGGGCCGGGCGCCTTGGGCCCCCGCCACTCACTCCGGGGCTAAGACCCTCCTTCCAGGCATGCCAGCATCCGGGCCCTGCCCCTCCTGGGCACGCAGGACCACCCTGGGAGTGAGAATGAGGCAGCTCCGTGCACCAGAGGGGAAGGCAGGGGACATGGGAGGCTGCCTTCTACAAGCACCTCTACGTGGGGACTGAGGACTCAGCCCCCAGCACGTCCCAATCTTCTGCAGGAGTTTGACCCTGGGCAGGACACCTACCAGCACCCTCCCAAGGACAGCAGCGGGCAGCGAGTAGACGTGAGCCCCACCAGCCAACGCCTGCAGCTCCTGGAGCCTTTTGACAAGTGGGACGGCAAAGACCTGGAGGACCTGCAGATCCTCATCAAGGTCAGCATCAGCGACGGGGGGATGGGCAGGGAGAACAGCCCTGGCTCGCCTGGCCCTGCCCTCAGAACCACAAGTTCTCCCCAGGGCCCCAGAGGGAAAGGTCAGGCCTGGGGCGGGGGCCTCCACAGCCCAATGTCCCCTTCTCCTTCACCCCCTGTGCTGGGCTGAGCTGGGTCTGGCCGGCGGTGTCTAGGGTGCTCCGCAGCCACTGGTGAGGGCCACCAGCAGCGGTCACAGGCAGTGGGTGCAGTGCGGGAAGGACCAGAAGGGCACCAGGTCTCCACACCTCTGGCTTACCACATGGTCTCCAGAAGCCACGGAGCCCTCTGCTCCCGCGGTCGGGCGTCAGTCAGCCTGGCCTGTGTTTGGGAGCCAGGCAGACGCAAGCCTTTGTGGTGTGCTCAGAGGCCTGGGACCCACGTCAGCCATGATGTCCTGCTATTGATGGAGGGCCTTCAAGCAGCGGCAGCCAGTGTTGCCCACATGATAGATAAAAGTGGTCACCAGCCAGGACACCTCCTCGGACTCCTCTGGGTCCAGCCTGAGGTCCATAGCCAGTCTTCCTGCCGGGGCAGCACTTGTCTGGGGGCCTGGGTCTGAAGACTGAGCGAGCAGACCCACCTGTCCAGCCCCTGCCCCTGAGAGTGTCCTGTCCCAGACCACTCACTGAGCAGCCCAGGGCCTTCGAGGGGTTGGGGACGGTCTTGCCTGAGCCCTCGTGGTCAAAGTGTGGCAAGGCCAGGGCAGCAGACTGTGTGTCTAAAGCCAGACCTGCTGCCCTTGTCCCCTTCCTGGGTCGCAGTTGCTGGGCCCGCTGCCAGCCTCTAGAGGGCTTCTCCCTTGTTCCGCCTCCCTTGTGCCATGCCCTGATCTCCGTCCTCTCTTCTCACAAATCCAAGGTCAAAGGGAAGTGTACCACTGACCACATCTCGGCCGCTGGCCCCTGGCTTAAGTTCCGCGGGCACCTGGACAACATCTCCAATAACCTGCTCATCGGCGCCATCAACATCGAAAATGGCAAGGCCAACTCCGTGCGCAATGCTGTCACCCAGGAGTTCGGACCTGTCCCTGACACTGCCCGCTACTACAAGGTGGGTCCAAGTCAGTGGTGGAAGGGGTGCTCTCCCCCCAGGAGCCCACACCAGTAGCTGTGCAGTTGAAGGGTCCCCTGGTCCCGTGGGGCCCATCCTGTGTCCCCCCATCATATACTCCTGGGCTCTGCTCTCACCCTGTGGCCTTCCCCCCACTCCTGCCTCTGTCCTGAGCACGTCCCTAGGCCCCTTGCAGAGTCAGGGCCCACATCTGATCCCCTCCGTCCCCTCAGGGCCTCATTGGGGCCCAATTCACCTGATTTCCCAGGCAAGGAGGAGCCTCTCTAGCCCCTTGACCTGTGAACCTCAGGAAGCCCAGGGACAGCAGGCGGGGGCCAGTACCCCTCATAGTGGCCTCACTTGCCTGACAGAAACATGGCATCCGGTGGGTGGTGATCGGAGACGAGAACTACGGGGAGGGCTCGAGCCGGGAGCACGCAGCACTGGAACCTCGCCACCTCGGGGGCCGGGCCATCATCACCAAGAGCTTTGCCAGGATCCATGGTAAGGTGGAGCCCAGGTCCAGCCACATCCAATTGCCCTCACCAGCAGCCCGTGGTCACCCGACCCCCCTGCGGCAGAGGCAGGCCTGGAGCCACACGCTTGGTTTCCACGCCGTGTCCACGGCTCCCGTTTTCCACCACAGTCTCCATCCCTTCTGAGTTCGTTGAGTCTGAGTCCCACAACTTCCTGAAGTGGGAACTTGCTTCCAAACTTGCAGACCCAAGCAGCAGCTGATGTGAGGGTCTGCGGGGAAGCCAGCGGGTACCCCAGCCGGCACGCTGGGATAGGCTCTGGTGGAAGGTACCCCGTCTCCGGGGCTGTAGCCATCCAGTCCTTTCAGTTCTGCTCCGTGGTCTCCAGATGGCAGGACCAGGTGCCTCTCTGTCCCAGCGCCCTCGTTGGGGTTAGAAAAGGAAGCTCTTAGGCTGGTGAGGCTTCCTGAGCAGAGAAGCGGGGACTGGAGCTCTATGGACTCCGTGTGTCCTTTGCCTTCTAGAAACCAACTTGAAGAAGCAGGGCTTGCTGCCCCTCACCTTCGCCGACCCAGCCGACTACAACAAGATTCACCCCGTGGACAAGCTGACCATCCAGGGCCTGAAAGACTTTGCTCCTGGCAAGGTCAGGGGGCCGGGGAAGGAGGGTGGGTCGGGGACCATCACCTTGCTTCTCCTCCTCCACCTGTTTCTGGCCCCAATTGCTCCTCCTCCCATGAGCCTTTGTTTCAGCTGGAAGGGCCCTTAAATTCTCCAGGGATCCCCCTTGGAGGGAAGAAAGTACCTTCCCAGAGACAGGGTGGAGCCAGCTTAGGCCCCCCTCGTTAGCTCAGGCCAAGAGCCTGCGCAGAGCAGGACCCTCTTGGCCCTGGGAGTTATGCCATCCACGTCTCACTGTGGCCACCCGAGCCTGGGCCTGGCCTCTGGCCCCCCAGTTTCACCTTGAGTGTGCCCCACCTTGCAGACCCTGCAGCAGGGCCATGTTCCTAAGAGCCTCCACCTCTCCCCATTCCCTGCAGCCCCTGAAATGCATCATCAAGCACCCCAACGGGACCCAGGAGACCATCCTCCTGAACCACACCTTCAACGAGACCCAGATCGAGTGGTTCCGCGCCGGCAGCGCCCTGAACAGGATGAAGGAGCTGCAGCAGCATTAGGGCCCGGCCCCGCGCCCGGCCCCGCGCCCGCCCGCCCGCTCCTCGGACCCGCTCCGGGATGCCCGTGCGGCCCGCGCCTCATCAGAGCTGGATCCGCCCCGATCCAGCCATGGCTTCCTGCCCCGAGATGGTGTGGTCAGGCCTCCTGGCCTCCCCGCCCTCAGCCCACCGAGTGACCCATGGTTGGGGGTGGGTCTTAAAAGAATGTTCCAGCCCCCCTGCCTTCCCATTTTTAGTCTGATTCAGACCTTGAGCAGCTCCATTCAACTGTATTTATTTTTATGACGAGACTCCCATCTAAAGTGTTCTCCTGCCTCATTTCACTGGTGGCTCAAGGATTTTAAAGAAACTTTTGCTCTTGCAAGGAAAATAAGAATCCAAACTCAGTGACTGTCCCTGTGTGTGAGTGGTGGTGTCCGTACTGTCACCGACTCCGCGGCTCAGGGAAGAAGGGTCTTTGTAGCTGGCAGAGCCCCCCCCCCCCCCCCCGCTAGCCACGCCACAGCGGACCCGCCACTACCGTGAAGGACACATGAGACGGTAGCTTTCCCGTGTCTTCTCGGCCTCCCCTCCCTGTACTCCAGCATCTGCACAGCCCCCCTTGTGTGCCAGGAGGCTGGGCCTGAGATGGTACTTCCCCTGCCCCTGGGCACGGAGTTACCCCTCCAGACACCCTGAAGGGGGCCCAGACCCCTTCTTACAGGCCACCTCAAGGCCACGGCTGGGCAGGGATGGGCGCCGTCCCCTGCCCTATGGCACCAGGCCGTGGCAGGCGTCGTTCTGCAGCTGCTCCCCACACCCACCCCGTGGAGATGCTCCACGGGCAGGACCTACACCTCCGCGCCCTGGTGCCTGTGCGAGCAGAGAAGGCCAGAGCAGGAGGCGGGCTCCGAGGAGGGGGCCCTCCTCAGTGCGAGACTTGCCTGACAGAAACACCGTGTCCAGTGAGCGCCATAAAGCCGGGCCGCGGGTTCTGCGGAATCGAGAGGAGAGGTGGGAGGTGGGTGGCAAAGCCCTTCTGCCGAATAAACAAGGCGGTGTTTGCCCTCGCCCAGGGTTTGGTGTTGCCAGCGGGCCCACAGACGGTTCCTCGTGTGGCGGAGGTCACAAGTGACCGCTGTCCTGCTTGGGGACAGGGATAAGACAGCTGGTCACCAGCCCGGACCTCAGGCCACCTAAGCCCCCGGCCTCCACTTTCCTGACAGGGCTGGCTTGGCTGAGTGCAGGCTCCCAGCTTCGCCCGCTGGTGGGGGAAAAGGCGGTTGTCCCTAAAAGGTCAAGACTTGACCATAACTAGCAGCTACCCCAGGCCAGCCTCTCGCTCACTTTAGAGAGCACCAAGTTTAGCCCAGAGCCCAGCCTGAGGCTGACACTCTGTCAGCCCCCAAGCCCTGCCAGGGTGGTGTGGGAGCGGGAGGGGTGTCACCTACAGAAGTGAACCGGGAGCGGAAGGACATGTGGTCCTGCTATGGCAGCTCAGTGACCTTCAATCACAGAGACAAGGGTGGCTCTTCCCTGACGATACCATCTGTTTATTAAAAGTCTGTGCTGTTGCCAAGAGGCAGAGGTCCAGAGAGACAGTGGGAGTTTGGGGGCAGCTCCAGCAGGGACGGGGCCAGGCTGGCGGGGCGCACACTCTGCTGCTCGGCACCTGTGGGAGCAGCTGCCGTCCTCACCGCTAGCTGCTGGTCCACCAGGAGAGAAGGCCCAGGCCCGGCTCACTGATGGATCCCTGTGGGAGAGAAAACGGGCACATTCCATCTGCCTTCAGGGCTTAAGCCACCTCGGGAGATGAAGGGACCAGTGGAGCCAGCACACACCAGCCAAGAGGATGGGGGGACATCAGGGGCCACCCCAGCATGCCTGGCTGGCACCCGGGAACACAGCCCATCTCCCCTCTCCCGCCCCAACCTCTCCTGAAGCCTCTAAGGAAAGCGCTGGTTCTCTAAGGGCATGGCCTCTGATCTCAAGGCCTCAGCTAGATCCGGTTCCCTTCCTCGCCCCCAGGCCCTGCCCAGACATGGGCACCGGCAGGCCAGGCCTGGACATGCTCTCAGTCCGGCCAGGAAGGCCCAGTGACCCTGCACCCCAGCCTCCAGACACATATGGGGGACGGGGTGCCCTTGGCCACCCAGATTTTGACAAAGCAAACCACCCGCAGCACACATTATCAAGGAGACCCTACTAGCAGGGCCCAGAAATGTGTCCCACTTCATCCTGCATCGCTGTCACTTCATGAAGGTAGACAACCCAGGGAAGCCCAGTCAAATTGAGTCGCGGATCCCCTGCTACCCTGGGCACACGCCTGCTCGGTAGGGGAGCCCGACAGAGGGTCAGCCCTCCCTCCCCGCAGCCCCACCATCGTGCCTGATGCCCTCCAGCAGCCTTGTCACCCGTGTGGGCTCCATCCTCTGGCCGGCAGGAGCCTGTGGCTCCCAGTGTTGGGCCGTGCCTGGCCTCTGACACAGAATCCCTAGGGCGAGGTGACTAAGAACACCCCAGGGACCTGCGCCCTGACCTAGGGGAAAGGCCCCAGGCTGGGAGCAGGTCGACGCCCCCGGAAGCCGCTCCCGGCCTGGCTTCTCCAGCGCCCCCGCTGCCCTCAGTCTTGGCCACAGTCTTGGCCGCGGTGTCAGCGTCTCACCACAAGCGTGTACGGAGCCTCCTTCTTTGGCAGCTCCTCGCTGGACGACGCGGCCTCGGCCGAGCTGGGCCCCGTGGGGGACGTGTCCACGAAGCTCTCGTCCACCACCCGGAAGCGGATCTCCTCGCCGGTGTCCATGTACAAGTCGTGCGCCCCCTCCTCCGTCTCGTACTCCCACACCCACACCTGCTCGGCCTCGTCGCTGGCGGGGGGCTCAGGGTCAAAGGCAACAACCAGGTGGGAGGGGCCCACGGGTGGGGGGATTCCTGCCCCCGGGGCAACCGATCAGGGAGACCACCTTGGCTGGGGAGTCGAGGAGAGGCGGGCCCACGCCACACGGAGCAGCCAGGCTGGGCAAGATCCGGGCCGCGGAGGGGGGAGCAGGAAGTCTGGGGGGCACAGGCTCCCCCACGCAGCCCCACGGCCAGGTGGGCACAATCCTCGGCCCCAGAGCAGGAAGGAGGCGCAGCAGCAGGGCGAGCCCCACCTCTCGAGGCCTCTTGCGGCCCGGGGTGCGCTCCCTGCTGGGTCTGACTCGGCCCACGTGTCCTCTCGGGGCGGCTGCCACGCTTGGAGCGGCTGTGCCTCGGGTCCCCCTGTCCGCAGAGACTGTGGCAAGGCCTGCCCTCGCGGGGCTGCAGTGAGGGGGGCAGGAAGCAGCGCACCCAGAAGGTGCTTCCCGCGGGACCCGCCCGGGGGGCCTGGAGAGCCGGCCGGAGCAGGGCTGTGTCCCCCGCACGTCCCACCCCGCAGCCCTTCCCGCTGCGCCCTGAACACGCAGCACAAGGCCCAGCCGGCCAGGACCGGGTTCCCTGACTGGCCCTGGCGTCCCACGCAGGCCGGGCCTGAGCGCAGCACCCGGACCTCCCGGCAGAGCCCACGTCCTCCCTCAGCCCACACCGCGGCGCCACAGCGCCCTCTAGTGGCTGTCACGCGCAGGGTCGTGCCCCAACCCCTGGGAGCCAGGGCCCCTACTGGGCCGCAGGGGACACAGTCCTGACCAGATGGGGTCCCGTCCAGGGAGCATTCTCAGCGAGGACGCCCCAGAAACACACAACCCCAATGCTGCTGGGCCAGGGCAATGGGGGAAGCCAGCAGAGGGGAATAACCCAGCCCAGGACCAGGCAGTCAAGGCCTTCAACCGTGTCCACACAGCAGGGAGGGGGAGAGGGAGCGAGTCAGGGCAAACCTCCCCACGGCGGGGATCTCCGAGATGATCCCTGAGACGACAACCTAAGCCAAGCAAACAGCACACCCCCTACAGAGCCTGCGCGCAGACGGGCACCGGTGTGGGACGCCACGGGAGCCCCCACGGGGGCACGGGCAGGTCAGCACCACACATGTGCAGGCCCGGGGGTGGGGGTGGACACACAGGTCAGCAGTGTCAGATCACAGGCCCCAGGGTCACCCCAAGGAGCGGGACTGTCCTTTGGAAAGACCCGAGCTCCTCTGTGACCCACTTTAACCTTGGGAGGATACAACTTGGCCGGCTGCTGCAGCGACTCAGGGGGAATGAGGATGTCATCGAAGAACCCTAGAGAGACTGGAACATGTGAAGAAAGTGACAGCATGGGACCAGGGCGGTTGTCGCCATGGAAATCTGAGCCCCCCACCCCGCTCGGAGCCCCGCGCCTCTGCCTATGCCTCTCAGCCCCCAAAACCTGCAGCGACACCACACAAAACAGGGGCCAGAGGGTGCCGGGGACCCCGAGCCCCCTGAGTGCTCGCCCCGAGGTCCTGAGTTACGGCCTCACGGTGAAGCCCAGAGCTGGCCGAGGCCTTCCCTGAGCACTGAGCACGAGGGGGCTGCGTATCACCCTCCCTCCCCGGCTTCCCTGACAGCGTGGAAGCTTCTGCATCCGACCCCTCCCCTGACCTGTGGCCCAGCACAGAAGCTGAAGGCAGGCCTGCTGGTCTGACCACTCGCCCCAACGTGCTCCCAGCTTCGTCTGAGGAGTTGGGGCCGCCGTTACCGTGCACTCCCTCCGGGCTGCAGCCTTTGATCTTGCCAATCAGAATCTCATCCAGGAAGGGATGGAACACCACGTAGCGAAAATGGACTGGAAGCGAAGGAAGAATGTCAGGGACGAGCCGGCAGGTGAGGGATGGCCGCTCGGGGAGGCCCTGGCTTCCCATGTCGACCGGACTCGCCAGACCCGGAGGCCCTGCGGCTAGCTGGGAGTCTGCTACCCAATACCCCTGGGGGTCCAGACCCACCAGCGGAGCTGGAGGGACCCACACGCTGTCCCCTCAAGGCCACAGTGCGGCCCCCACAACAGGCCAACAGCAGTGGCCCTGAACGGAGAGCTGGCCCCCAAGCCCACCTGACAAGTCACTCCTGAACCCGGATTCTGGGCCACGGATGACTCCAAAGCCAACTCGACCCTCCCTCTAGACTCACTCCCTTAAATTCTAAAAAGGAGAGAAGTAATGGGCAAAGAGAGCCAGGTTCAGGATCAAGTTCGCAGTCTCCCTCTGATGTGAAAGTTTGCCCCAGGCACAGCTCTGATCTGGAACAGGAAGTTAAAAATGCCCTGAAATGGAGGGGGCCATGGGGAGGCAGAGGCTCGGGGCCAACAAAAATGCCTGGGGGTTCTCATGCGCTGCCTTTGGTGGTCCCCACCCAGTAGACCCCCAGGAAGTTGTCAGGTCAGGTCCGTGCCCACATCACAGACAGACCCCCCAGGACATGGCAGAAGTCATTGCCTCGTCACTCCTGCCCCTGACACCCCCAAAGGGGTGACCAGCTCTGGCCTGAGAACCGTGAGGCCACGTCCTGCCAGTCACACGGGGCCCATCGTGGCCCACCCGTGTCGGTTGTCACATGTCCCCACTGTGAAGACGGGGAAGCAGCTCCAAGGGCTGCGTCACCTGCTCCCAGCCACACAGCCCTTCCGTCCTGCTGTCCCTGGGGAAGACGCCGAGTCTTTCCAGACCACCGGACAGGGCACAAGGGGACTCTACCTTCCCCGGTCAGCTTTCATCCCCATGCAGGCTCCCACCACTGGCATCCTCGGCCGCCCGCTCTGCCCATCCTGCCCTCAGGCCAGTTGGGCTCACAGGGGCCCCCAGGTCCCTGCCAGGCGGCCTCTCTGGGGCCCCGAGAGGCAGGAAGCACGAGGGAAGAAGAGGGGGCAGCTGCTGTCCCCGCCCTCCTGGTGACGAGAGCCTCATGCTGACCCTGCAGAGAGCAGCTGGGGGCAGCCAAGGGTCACTTATCCACAGGATGGAAAAGCCCTGTTCCCCATGTGACCCGACGTTCAGTTCAGCTTACCAAATGCCCACAGAGCCTCTACCGAGTCTGTGCCAGGGCCGGTGTGGGCACCAGGCTTATGGGGACAGTGCAGCACGTGGGCCCGCACCCAGGGAGCTCTGGTCTGGAACCACCACACAGGTTGGCCAACCCAGGCGTCCATCAACAGACGAACGCAGAAACGAAGTGTCCCCACATAACGGAACACCACTCAGCCTTCGGAAGGGAGTTCAGACACCCGCCACGACGGGGATGAAGCTCGCGGACATCACATCACATGGAATGAGGCCACAGAGAACCACATACTGCGTGATTCCATTTACACGAAATGTCCAGAAGAAGCGAATCCAGAGACAGAAAGCAGATCAGTGCTGGCCAGGAGCTGGGGGAGGGGAGAACGAGGAGCCACTGCTGACAGGTACAGGGTTGCTTTTTTGAGGCAGGGAAAATATTCTGGAATTAGATCGTGGGGATGGTTGCACAGCTCTGTGAATATCCTAAAGAGCTACTGAGTGGTAAGCTCTCAAAGCGTGAATTTTATGGCATGTAAATTAGATGTCCATTAAAAACAGGAGGGGCGCCTGGGTGACTCAGTGGGTTGGGCCTCTGCCCTCAGCTCAGGTCATGATCCCAGGGTCCTGGGATCAAGCCCCGCATCGGGCTCTCTGATCGGCAGGGAGCCTGCTTCCCCCCACACCCCGCCTGCCTCTCTGCCTGCTTGTGACCTGTCCAATAAATAAATAATTTAAAAATAAAATAAAATAAAAATAAAATAGGAGGCCACAGACCAGCGGGAGAGCCGGCCGGCCGAGGCTGTACTGGGAGCCTCGGGGTGCGCAGCGGGCAGACGGGAGCCGGGAGAGGCAGCCAGGGTGGGTCCGCAGGACCAGCGGGGGAGGACCTGCTCTCAGGTGCGGGCTCGGGCCAAGTCCCGGGAGAAGCGGGGCTGCCTCGGATGCACTGAGTTTCTGCAAAGGGCAGACACGAGATGACAGCACCTGTATGAAGGACCCCGAGTGGTCGAATTCACAGAGACGGGAAGTGCAACGGTGGTTTCCAGGGCCTGGAGCGGCGACTGCGGGACAGGGGCAGAGCTTCAGGCTGGGAAGGTGACAAGGCTGGGGGTGGCCACACGGCCATGACTGTACTCGGTGTCACTGAACTGGCACGAGAAATGGTTAACACGGTGAATCTTGTATTTTACCACAACTTACAAAAAGAGAAAACAGAACAAAGCAAAGTCTGGGCACGAAGACAGTCCGCTCTGGAGCTCCGAGCAGGCGGGGGGGGCTCCCCCAGGGGGCCGGGGCCGGCCGGCTTGTGGGGCAAGGGGAACACGGCACTGGTGTCACGTGCAAGTACCCTAAGTGACAAGAGCTGGGGCTGCACACCTGGGCGCAGTGTCCCAGTCACGGACGCTGATGTCCTGCGAGCACCTTCTGAGAGAGGAGAAGCGATCCAGCCCAGGGAGAAGGGGTACAAGGCAACAAGCAAACCAAGAGTCCTCAACGCAGAGGGGGAGGCGTGGTGCTGGGGCCTCCTTCCGCGCGCCCCCGCCACAGCCCTGGGTGAGGCAGCGGCATAGGGGGCAGCAAGGACGGGGCCCAGCATGGAGGATCGGGCCTGGAAGCGTGGCCGTGGATCCCCACGGCAGAACGTCACCCTGCACGGTGCTCCGTGACCACACGGGCTTCACGGCTCCAAGTGCTGACCCCATTTTACAGATGATGAACCCGAGGCCAAGATAGGCAGAGTTACCTGCCTAAGGTCCCCATCCGGCGGTGGGGGTGGGGCAGAGCCAGAATTCAAATCCAAATCCAGGTCCATGTGACAGGTCTGACAGGCCCTAATCCTCACATCTCATTCCCAAGGAATGAGGGGGCCCAGGGCACACGGGGGTGTGGAGTGGGGGGCAATGAAAACCCACAGTGAAAATCTTACAGAATCTTATAGAATTTATAACTTTTTTCTCCCAGGTTTCCTTGAAGTTCTGGTGCCTCTTACCACTCGTCCCCGGGACAACCGTCTAAGGGCAGAGGCTGGGCTCAGCTCCAGGGCACCTTTCTCTGTAAACAGAGGCCCCGTGGTCTTGTTTTCACGTCACCCGTTTTATTTTTCCGCAAAGTGCTCTCAGTGCGTACACATTCAGCCTGTTTCCTGGGGCTGTCCACAGAGCACCGTGACATCTCCGTGAACTAATTACGTCTCTGGATTCCAGGACACAGACACCAGGCAGCCACACGGCACGTTCTGGAATGCTCGACATCTCTGTGCCCAGAGGCTGACCAGGACAGGCTGGGGCCGGGCTCCTGACACTTGGCCTCATGTGAGAAACCCCGGGCTCCTTGCTAAAGCGCGGGCCGCGGGCTGCGCGAACCACCTCAGAGCCCCGCCTTGCGCCCGGCTTCTGATCTGGCTGGGTGCAGGGAGGAGAGAGAACGCCCCACTCCCTCCCTGAGAACCCTAGCCAAGGGGACCGTCCCTCTACACGGTCCAGGACTGGTAACCAACCCGCCCTGCCCTTCCCAGGGTGCACCCCACTTTGCTACTGGATGGGAGTTCCTCCCATCGGGAGGCGGGGTCTATCTTCCCCTCCCTTGCCCCAGCCTCAACCACGTGACCTGCTCTGGCCAATGGGCTATAAGCAGAGGCTTGAGAAGTTGCTTGTAGGCTGGACCAACGGCACTGGTATGGGAAGATGGGACCACGTGCTGCAGAGATGAGCCCTCCCCAGGAACCCCCTCCCCACCAGCTAGTCTGCCAACCACCGGACACATGAGGCCATCTGCCCCCATCCGGCCCGGGACAGGACAGGCTAGCCCAGAAGAACCCATTTAGAGGATCGACAGAATCAGGAGAAACAGTTCAAATCAAGGAGCCACCGAGCCCTTACTGTGTGCCGAGAACACAAGGACCGAACCTAGGACCTTTGCACATATTAATTTAGTATTCTTACAACAGTCTTGTAATATAAACTCTATTGTTAACTACATTTTATAGGCAAGGAAACAGCAGCACAGAAAGATTACATATTCTGCAAAGGACACAGAGCAGTAAGTGGCCAAGTTGGGATTTGCATTCAGAGGCTACACTTAACCGCAAAGTCCCCCACCCTCAGCTAGCCTCCTCCCCAAGCGACAGATGCACTCAACTCTGCTCTCCATTTTTAATTCTTTTTTTAATATTTTATTTTTAAGTAATCACTACACCCAACATGGGTCTTGAACTCACAGCTCCCAGATCAAGAGTCACCTGCTCTACCAACTGAGCCGGCCAGGTGCCCCTGCTCTTCACTTTTAACGCAGCAATGACTACTCCAAGTGACCCCACCTGTCTGGCCACCCCCCAACCAGACTGAGCAGCCTGAAGGCCAGGCAGAGCAGAGCTCAGTAATAAATGAGACCAAAGGGAGCACAGACACAGAGCCACAATCGCAGAGCGACAGAGGCCGCCAGATGTCGGGCATCTGGCTCAGTTGTGTAGCGACAGACTCTTAGCTCAGGTCTGGATCTCAGGGTTGTGAGGTCGAGCAGGGCATTGGGTTCCACTTTGGTAAGGAGTCAGCCTTTCCCTCTCCCACTGCCCCTCCCACCACTGGCACATGCACACTCTCTTGCACTTGCTCTCTCTCAAATAAATGAATAAAATCCTTAAAAAAATAAAAAGAAAAAACACTCTCCTCATCCACCGTTTCTTACAGATGAGGAAACCAAGGCCCAGATGGGAAGATTCTGCCCACCGTCACCTGGTCAGTTCCTGGCAGAGTCACGACTAGGCTTCGGGTCTCCCAATCCCTAGGCCAGGATTCCCACAACCAAAAACCAAACCCCAAGAAACCCAATGCCAAAGAGGAAAGGGCAGGCCGCCCGGGTGGCTCAGTGGGTTGAGCATCTGCCTTCGGCTCAGCTCATGATCCCAGGGTCCTGGCATCAAGTCCGGCATCGGGCTCCCTGCTCAGCGGGGAGTCTGCTTCTCCCTCTCCCTCTGCTGATCCCCCCCCCACTTTTGCTTATGGGCTCTCTCTCTCTCTCAAATGAAGAAATAAAAAAATCTTAAAAAAAAAAAAAAAGGAGGAACGGGCACCCACCTTTGGTGTGCGACGCGCCATCCCCTGGGAACACGTAGGCGTCCTCCAGCTTGGTGATGTCGAACAGACAGATGCAGAGCCCCACGTTGTACACGACCTGTGTGCATCCGTGGACACACACATTGTGACACTGAGGTCCAGCTCCCCAGCATGCTCTCATGAGACCCTCACCACCCAGGGCCGATACGATTACCCCCGTTTTATAGCCAGAAATGAGCTGGGGCACCCTGAGGTAACCATGGGTCGGGGCCTCCCAAGGGTGTGGAGCTCTGGAAAGAGCGGGGCATTTGTCACAAGGCAGATCCTGGTTACAGTGCCAGTTCCACCACCCACTGCATGACCACCAAGGTCACTTCTCTGAGCCTCAGTTTTCCCCATCTGCAAAAATGGACCTCCCACACTGCAAGCTTGTTAAATAAAGAGAGAGAATGGATGTGAAGCCCCATGCCAGTGTCTGGCTCACATGTTAGAAGTAATCATTGTCAACCATGGGTCACTGTTATTAGTCAGGATCACTGATAAGTAGGGAACCCTGGTTTAAACCTCCACGTCCCAAAGTCCCCAGATCCACGCTGGAACTCACGGCTCCGTGTCAGAGTCCTGGCTAATCCTCACTCTGCACACAAAGAAGGAGACACAGTCATGGCCACAGGGACTGCAGCTGGCAGAGTGACACATGGCCAAGGGCCCAAGACTAGGCAGACAGCATCCCATGCCCCCATCCCCACAGTGCTCCAAACCACTGACCCGCTTGGTATCATCTTATCTGCCACCAGTGTCATCACCTCCCAATTACAGATCCTGCAGACTGTTCAACGATTAGCAAGAAGCTCAGAGAACTCAGGGTCTGGGCCAGACCTCACCACCACAAGATCTGTGCCACTGGCTGGACCACGGACCTCTTCTGTGCGGCCTCCTCTCAAATGACTCAAATACAGAAGACTCATCTCGGGGCGCCTGGGTGGCTCAGTGGGTTAAGCCTCTGTCTTCGGCTCAGGTCGTGGTCTCGGGGTCCTGGGATCGAGCCCTGCGTCGAGCTCTCTGCTCAGCGGGGAGCCTGCTTCCCCCTCTCTCTCTGCCCGCCTCTCTGCCTGCTTGTGATCTCTTTCTCTGTGTGTCAAATAAATAAATAAATCTTTTTTTAAAAAGGGGGGGTGCCTGGGTGGCTCAGTGGGATAAAGCCTCTGCCTTCAGCTCAGGTCATGATCCTGGCGTCCTGGGATCGAGCCCCACATTGGGCTCTCTGCTCGGCAGGGAACCTGCTTCCTCCTCTCTCTCTGCCTGACTCTCTGCCTACTTGTGATCTCTGTCAAATAAATAAATAAAATCTTAAAAAAAAAATCTTAAGGGACGCCTGGGTGGCTCAGTTGGTTAAGCGGCTGCCTTCGGCTCAGGTCATGATCCCAGCGTCCTGGGATCGAGTCCCGCATCGGGCTCCTTGCTCAGCGGGGAGCCTGCTTCTCCCTCTGCCTCTGCCTGCCACTCTGTCTGCCTGTGCTCACTCTCTCTTACAAATAAATAAATAAAATTAAAAAAATTAAAAAAAAAAAATCTTAAAAAAAAAAAAAAGAGACTCATCTCAACAGGTCACTGAAGGCCCCAAAGAGACTTCATTTCCTTCTTGGACTTTTCACAGCTTCTCTCACCACGATGCTCGCACTTCATCCCGCCACAGACCCCTTGGCCTTCTAACTCACAAAGCAGCCAGAAGCCATCCACTAAGGACTTCATGAGTTCTCTCCACCAACAGCTCCCCAGATCCATACACTTCCCTTCTATGACCTCACTCTAAGGAAAGGACCGTCTAAAGCCAACCAACCTTCCTCTTGGCTGGCTCCTTCTAAGCCTATCACCTCCTGCTGGTCTATGGATGAAGACCAGTACCACCATGATATCCTGCAGGCCCGTGCAGCGTGGTTCCTGCCACCTTTCCAGTCTTCCCTGCCCTCTCTTCCTCTGCCCCGGCCACACCAGCCTCCTCCATGTTATGATGGGTGAAGTATTCCCTCCTGCCACGGGACCTTTGCACATGCTGTTTCCTTTGCCTGCCCAACTCTTCTCTCTGCACAGCCCTATCCCACCCTCAAAAATGAATCCCCTCTTCAGCATCATCTCTCAGCTCAAGCTCAAATGCCACACCCCTAACAAGGCTGCTCTCTCCCTCATTGTAGGCAGAGTTCTTGTGAGAGACCTGTGAAGGCCTGTCCTTCACAGCACTTACCTCAACTTGTCATCACATACTCAACTGTGGGTCCCTCTCATTCATATCTGCTCTCCCCATACTACAGGGCAGAACCTTGTCTGATTCATTCAGTCAGTCAACAATTATGGAACATCTGCTGTGTGCCAGGCTCTGGCCAAATATGAAGGTACCATGTGGGGAAGAAGACAAAGGTCCCTGCCATCATGGAGCTGGAAAGAAAAACCATAACCATCTAAGAAGGAAACAGTGATACGACACAGAGTAACTGAGGGAGGGTTACTTCAGAAAAGGCAGTGAGAAGGCCCCAGACCAGCGGTCACTAAGGCATGCAGGACCTGGCACATAAAAAGGTGCACAAACACTTTTCTGCAGGAATGAATAAATAAACCTCCTGACCGCTAACTCTAAAACACTCTGTCCATCTTCACAAAAACAGTGCGCAATTAGGCGACCATTTTTATTTCCATTTTACAAAGGGAAACTGAGGCCCAGCGGGGATAAGTGACCTGCCCAAGATTGCAAAGTAATCTGGCAGTGTGGAATCTAGCATTTCCCAGTCAGAATGGCCTTTTTCAACCCCAGTTTCTTTTTTGATTCCCTCTAATATCCCATATGCAGGGGGATTACCCCCATCCCACCTACAGATGAAGAAACCCAGTTCTGCGACGTTAAGCTACTTGCCCAAGGCCAAGGTTTGGCACGACCAAGGCCAGGCTGCAGTGGGCAGGTGGGCAGTGCTGGGCCCTCCGGTGCCAGGGCCTGTCAGCGACCCCGTCGGCCCAGTACCTTGTTGGCCAACTTTTTGTTCAGCTCCTCCGCAATGGAGTCGTTGAGCTTCCTTTCAAACTGCCACGGGGGGATCCGCACAGTGTCCACCATCTCCACCAGGACGAACATGCCGGCCCGCGTTGGGGCCCTGGGAGCCGGAGGGTCAGTCGCGCACCGTCTGGGGCCGAACCCCCTCCGCCCCGTCCCAAACGCTGAGACACCCCCGACCACCACCACCAAGGCCGGCAATAGGGCTGCGCGGTAGGGCACCCGGTGCCCCGTGCGGGGCGTGCTCAGCTTCTGCAAAGTGAGGAAACTGGGGCCCAGCGGCAGAAGCCCTTACTCGGGTGGGAGGGGTGCGAGCACCCGCCGCACGACCCCGCGCTGCCCAGCCACAAGCCACGCGCCGCGGCCACGCAGCACGCTCCCACACGCAGCCGACTCAGGGCGAGATTCCGAGTCCCGTCGCTTCCGGAGAACAGACCAATAAGAAGCCTTTTCCCGCCCCCTGACGCGGCGCGGGGCGGGGCGGGGCGGGGCCTCCCCTTCTGCCGGGGCGGAGCTGACGGTCCTCCGACTGCGCTTTCTGGTTGCTAGGCGACCTCGGTCGGTTCCGGACTTCACCTGCTGGGCGGGTGCTTTACTCTCTTATTCCTGGTCTCAGGTGGTGCTCTGTGCCACAGCCAGAGGGAACCTTCCAAAAGCCGGCACAGGATGCTTAGACCCCTCAGTACCCCGGAGGCGGGAGAATTAACTGGAAAGGGGCAGGCGGAACCTTTCTGGGGGTGATAGAAATGTTTCGTATCTTCTAAGGGGTGGGTTTCACAGGTGCATGCAATTGCAGAGTGCCTGGCTGGCTCAGTCGGCAGGGGATGCAACCCTTGATAGCAGGGTTGTGAGTTCAAGCCCCAAGCTGGGTATAGAGAGTACTTAAAAATAAAATATTTTTAAAAATCTCATCAAACTCAGCAGTTAGGATCTTTGCATTTAATTGTAGGCAGATTATATCTCAATTGAAAAGTGGCAATAAATTGGGACCAAAAAGCAACCTCGGTAGTTTCCCATTAAACTAATAATAAAGGGACGCCTGGGTGGTTCAGTTGGTTGGACGACTGCCTTCGGCTCAGGTCATGATCCCGGGGTCCCAGGATCAAGTCCCACATCGGGCTCCCAGCTCCATGGGGAGTCTGCTTCTCCCTCTGACCTTCTCCTCGCTCATGCTCTTTCTCACTCTCTCTCA
Source organism: Lutra lutra (assembly GCF_902655055.1). NCBI lineage: Eukaryota > Metazoa > Chordata > Mammalia > Carnivora > Mustelidae > Lutra > Lutra lutra. The sequence continues at coordinate 137,607,462 of NC_062285.1, forward strand.
AATAAATAAATAAAAAATCTTAAAATTCTAAAAATAAAATAAAATAAAATAATAATAAAATAATAAACTAAATATATAAAAATAATAATAACTAATAATAAAGTCTGAAACTTGGCTGGCTCAGTTGTGGAGCTGGTAGCTCTTGATCTCCAGATTGTGAGTTCAAGCCTACAACTTGGGTATAGAGATTACTTAAAATAAAACCTTTTTAGGGGCACCTGGGTGGCTCAGTGGGTTAAGCCTCTGCCTTTGGCTCAGGTCATAATCTCAGGATCCTGGGATTGAGTCCCGCAGGGAGCCTGCTTCCCCCTCTCCCTCTGCTGCTCCCCCTACTTGTGCTTTCTCTCCTTCTCTCACTCTCTGTCAAATAAATAAATTCTTAAAAAAAATAAAACCTTTTTAAAAAACCTCATCAAACTCAACAGGATCTTTGCATTTAAATGTAGGTAGAGGGGCGCCCGGGCGCCTGGGTGGCTCAGTGGGTTAAAGACTCTGCCTTCGGCTCAGGTCATGATCCCAGAGTCCTGGGATCGAGCCCCGCAGTGGGCTCTCTGCTCAGCGGGGAGCCTGCTTCCTCCTCTCTCTCTGCCTACTTGTGATCTCTGTCAAATAAATAAAATATTTTAAAAAATAAATAAATAAATAAATGTAGGTAGATTACATCTCAACTGGAAAGTGGTAATAAATTGGGACCAAAAAACAACCTCAGTAGTTCCCCATTAAACTAATAATAAAGTCCGAAACTTGGCTGGCTCAGTTGCGGAGCTGGTGACTCTTGATCTCCAGATTGTGAGTTCAAGCCTACACCTTGGGTGTAGAGATTACTTAAAATAAATAAACTGGGGCGCCTGGGTGGCTCAGTCAGTTAAGCATCTGACTTCGGCTCAGGTCATGATCTCAGGGTCCTGGGATCCAGTGTGTGTGTTGCTTTTCAAGGAGTCTGTTTGTCCCTCTCCTTCTTCCCCTCCCCGAGGCCCTGCTGGTGTGCTCTCTCTCTCTCTCGAATAATAAATATCTTAAAAATAAATAATTAAGTCCAAAACCTTTATGATCTCTCACAAGACCCTGTAGGATCTCACCTCTACCCTCACCTCCAGCCCCATTTTGTTCTCTCCCTGCCGCTCCTGCCAACCCCACTCATCTTCCTATGATGGGTAACATGGGCTTGGGCTAAGATAATTCAGCAGCTTGTCCAACATCGCGGGCTGTGGTGCGAGCAGGCCCATCTAAACCTCTGCATTGCCTCTAAAAGTTGGCGGGCTGTGGAAATCTACTGCTGTGTGTTTAAACCACATAAAAATTTGAAAACTTAAAAAAAGTCTTGGGGTAGAGGAGAGACACACTCGGAAATGCACGCTGCTTCACTTTGCAGATTTTACACGTGTAGCGATATCTGCGTGAGGCTGGCTGCAGTGAGACTTAATTTGGCCTTCTCTGCATCCATATTTTTATTTTTAGGTCTGTCCGCCTCTCCTAGGGTTTGAGCTACTTGAAGACAGGGGGAAATGCTACTTCAGCTCTTTAGTCCCATGATCCCCTAATATGGTTTCTAGAAGGCATTCAGGAGACGTCTTGAAGAGATGATATTAAGTCTTTCCCTCAATCTCTCAAACCTCCTTCTTCATTGCATTTCCGCTGCTACTGCCCTGGTTCAGGCCTTTCTGTAGCTCTGCTGAAGCTTAGCCACACCCCTGGCTCCTGGCCTCAGTCTCACATTGTCATGAAAACCCTCCCTTCATGGTCTGGACCGAATGCAGCCTTTCTCTCCAGCCTGACCTCCCTTCTGTCCTCCAAGCACGGGGGTGGGGCAAGTTCTTTTAGTCCCACCTCGAACACTTCTTTACCTGGAAAACTCCTACTCACCCATCAGAACCCAAACACAATGCCTACCTCATTCATTCATTTCATTCATTCACTCAACATACTGTGTGCCCAGCTTTGGAGAACCCCGGGTCCTGCTTCAGCCCAGAGGGGTTGCAGGGAAGAAGGGGAGAGGGATGGAATTTGAAGCTCTCAGAATTAAAAGTATTACAGCTGATTTATAGGGAGATAAGAACCAGTGAGATCAGAGACCTTAGGAGGGTCTGGATCACAGGGGCCTTATCATTATAATATTCATTAAATTTAATCCTCACAACAGCTATATAGTAGGGTCTATAATTATCATTACCTGATTTATCTCATTCTCATTTATCTCATCTCATTTTGCCTCATCTAAGGCAGAAAGAGGTTAAGTAGGTCGTTCAAGGTCACACAGCTAATGAGTGGCAGAGCTGGGATTCAGGCTCCAGAGCCCATGATCCTAACCACTGGGCTGTGCCAGGACTTTATTAGCCCAAGGATGGCAAAGGGAAGCCTTAGATGGTAACAACAGGGGAATGACACAGACGTATCAGCAGGGTGGACCGTGGGTGGGAAGGGGCTGGGGTGGATACGTGAAGACAAGGGAGGGAGTTACTGGAAGGCTCCTGTGAGAGAAGGCCCGAGTAAGGCTGGTAGCCATGCAGCGTGAAGCTGGGCAGAGTCCAGAGGTTTCCAGGAGGTGGTCTCCACCATAGAGTGGGTGACCTAGGGACGGAAGGGGGAGGAGCCAAGGCAGGAGGGCTTCGGGGCCTGGCAGGCTGGTGGGCCTTTCACTGAAATGGGAACCTGGAGGGGGGCCAGTCTGAGGGGATGGGGCCGGCCTTGCGGCGTTAATGTTCTGGGTTCCCAGGCTTCTTTTATGGCATTCAGCTCACAGGACGGCAACAGGGATTTGTTGGCACGTTTGGTTTCCTCATTAGGAAAAACAGGGACCGGGCTTCTTTATTCATTCTCTGCGTTGTTCCTAGGAAGCTCTGAGACGGCTCGCAGACACACACAAAGGGAGTTTGTGAGCTCAGCGGCGGTGGACCCCGGCGCCATGTGCCTCTGCATCCTCTGGGCCTAGTCCTGTGTCCGTCTTGTAAATATGGGAATGAACAAAAGGCTAGCCAAATCATTGCTAAGTGGAGGGAGAGACAGGGCTGGAAGCTAATCCAGGAGGAGGAGGAGAGAGCAGGGAGTGGTGAAGGGCATGGAGTTCCCACGCCACTGCACGGGGGCTGAGCGAAAGCCCGAGAACCTCTCAGCGCCTCAGCGGTCTCTCTGTACAACAGAGATAATAATAGAACCGATCTCAGACGATTGTACGGCATGGAGGACAGGATAGAAATGAGATATGGTGCCTCACAGAACGGAATAATACGAAGCCGTAAAAAAAAGGACGAGAAGGTTCTTTGTGTGTTGCTGTGGAATGAGATTTGGGATACACTAAGTATAAAGATGCGAGGCGCAGTGCCATGTGTATGGGACATTCCCGTTTGCGGGAAAAGGGGGGAAATAATACTCTGTGGGCACGCGGCTGATTCCGTCGGGGGGCCACGAGAGGAACAGAATGGCTGAGGGTGTGGGGGAGGGGAAGGAAGGGGAGTGAGATTACCAAGCGGCCTTGCCCTCTGGAATCTTCGATAATTAGGATCATGGGAATATATTACCCATTCAGAATTTAAATTTAAATTGAAAAAGCAACTAAGATTTTTCACGTCTTAAAAACACCCCTCTCTCAGCCCTCCAGCTAGTGGCCCACTTTCTGCTCCCTTTAGTGGCAAAACCACTTGAAGGTGCCGTCCCAGTTGGCGGTCCCCAAATCCCCTCTTCTTGTCCTTTCTTCAACCTGTCGAGTCCGGTTCTGGCCCCGCCACGCAGCCCACAGCGCTTTCTCTGGGTCACCGATGGTCTCCACGTGGTCCAATCCAGGGCTACTTGTCAGTGCTCAGCAGTCGCGGGCCCCCCTTCCTCCTTCCTCCTTCACACACTCCTTGGCTCCCAAGGGTCCCACACTCACCCGGGTCTTCCATCCATTTCTGACTGTTGGCGGTCCCGGCCCACTTTGCAGCCTCATGTGGCCTCGAGGCGGTGATGAGCTCTTCCCCCGACCCAGGCTCTCCCGTGGCTCCCTCGTGGCTCCCTCGTGGCCCTCTCCCCGTGCTCCAGATTCCCCCACTGCCTGCTGCACATCCCTGTTCAGCCTCTCAAGTTTAGTCTGGGCCTGAGTGGCCGCCCCAGTCTTCGGATCTTAGAAACGGACTCTTCCATTCTCGGGTCACTCAGGCCCAAACCTGGGGATTAGGCTTCCTTGTCTCTCACCACGTCTTCTAAGCACCTGTGAACAAATCTTGGTGTTTCTACCTCTGATGCATCCTCAGTCCAGCAGTCCCGCTCACCCCCACTGCAACCCTTGGGGCCCAGCCCCCTTCTCCCTGCACCCCTCCCCCCATGCCCCTCACCTGGGCCTTTGCTTTAGCCTCCACGCTGGTTTCCTTGTCTTGGCCTCATTCCCCCACTGGCTCTGCTAAACACAGAAGCCGGAGAGACACTGTTAAAACGCTGGCCAGAAATTCTCGCTCCACCTCTCCAGACCCTGCAATGTTCCATCTCATAAAAGCCAGGCCTGGGGCACCTGAGTGGCTCAGTCGGTTAAGCTTCTGCCTTCAGTTCAGGTCATGATCCCAGGGTCCTGGGATTGAGCCCCACATACTTGGCTGGGAGCCTTCTTTTCCGTCTCCCTCTGTCTGCTGCTCTCCCTACTTGTACGCGCTCTCTCTCTGTCAAACAAATAAATAAAAAACCTTTTAAAAAGTTTTTTCCCTATAAATAAATAAAAGGCTTTAGGGTGTCCTTCACAGCCCATGGGGTCCTCTGCCCCTCGCCTCTGTGACTACATGTCCCATCGATGTGCCCAGTGGCTGTTTCTGACACCTCAGGCCCACTCCCCACTCAGGCCTCTGCCTCTCCCCAGAATGGTCTCCCCTCCTTGTGTCTTCATTGCTCAGCTCCTCCAGACCCTTGCTTTTTTTCTGTGAGGCTTTTCCTGAACCCCTCATCTCGAGTTCCCCCCATTTTAAATCTCAAGCCCCCAAGCCAGCAGCCCCCACTCCCTATCCCACTTACCAGTTTCCCGCAGCACATGACCTGCTTCACCAGGTTCTTCTCTCGCCCCCTCCCCTTCTTGACTGCGAGCTCCATGAAGACAGACATTCCGTCTGTCTTGTTCACTGTCAACCCCCGCCAACCTAGAAAGGTGCACAGTCACTCCAGGACAAACGTTTGTTGGATGATTGAATGAAAGAAGGGAGGAAAGAAAAGATTAGCCCTGAGACACCCACCCCCATGGTCTGGAAGCTTGCTGATGGTGGAGGGATTTGGCTCAGAGCTTTCTAGCAACCACAGCCAAGAGGAAAACATTTTCAGTTACAATCTGGAAACTCACCAGGTGTCGGTAAAGTCCAGATTCTCTCAGTTCTGAGCCCCAGAGACCTCCCTCCGGGTTCTTAGGAATGGAAGCTCTGATGAGCAGAACCAGGAACAATTCTCGTTTGGACACTCTTTAAAATGTCCTTCCATGGTGGGGGACACCCCGTTGGCTCAGTAGGAAAAGTACGCAATGCTTGATCTCAGGGTTGCGAGTTCGAGCCCCACGTTGGGTGTAGGGATTACTTAAACTTTTTTTTTAAGACTTTATTTATTTAACAGAAAGAGGGAGAGAGCACAAATAGGCAGAGAGGCAGGCAGAGGGAGAGGGAGAAGAAGACTCCCCACTGAGCAGGGAGCCAGGCCCCCGGGATCATGACCTGAGCCGAAGGCAGCCGCTCAACCGGCTGAGCCACCCAGGCGCCCCAAAAATAAACTATTAAAAAAAAAAAGGTCTTTCCGGGGCGCCTGGGTGGCTCAGTGGGTTAAAGCCTCTGCCTTCGGCTCAGGTCATGGTCTCAGGGTCCTGGGATCGAGCCCCACATCGGGCTCTCTGCTCAGTGGGGAGCCTGCTTCCTCCTCTCTCTGCCTGCCTCTCTGCCTACTTGTGACCTCTGTCTGTCAAATAAATAAAATCTTTAAAAAAAAAAAAAAGTCTTTCCATGGAGGCAAAAAACACAGCTGAAGTACTACTGGGAATAGTGATTCTAGAAGGGACCTGGAAACAGAGTCTCCTGGTATGTTGCTCTCTGTTCTGGCTTGAGCCAAAAGCAAAGTGCAAAAAATCAAGAGGTATTTATTGGGGGCCCCTGATGGGAAGCAGGAAACAGATGTGGGAGCTCATTCCAGGCATTGCTATGGAGAAAGGTCACATGCATACTATGACAGTGAGTGACTAGAATTCTAGCCAGGACAGTTAGGGACGGCCTCACTCAGAATGTACACGGGGGGAGGAGAGCCTGAATGTTGAGAAGACACGGGGTGTTCAGGAATGGGTGTGCGAGGGAAGCCTGGCCCACACCTCCTCCCAGCCCTGGGTTTGTGGGGAGGGTCAGCCTGGCTGCTCTAGCCCTGGGGTCTCAGGGCAGGGTGCAGAGGGGGCCCGCTGTGGGCAGGGACCCCTTTCCCCATGATGGAGAGCGCTTTCCAATGACTCAAGGGGATTTAAGCGTCAGGAAACTCTCACCTGCAGACCACAGGGTCATCTCTAGCCCTGGGGCCGGGGCCAGGGGACCCCTCCATCTTCCTCAGTCTCCTGCCTGTGTCGGTCATTACCCTGGATGAGGCTGTGAGGCCGCTGGGGGTACTGTTTGCAGGCAGAAGCGCGTCACGCCTTCCTATCTCATTTCAGATGAGGAGCAGACCTATTGCCAGCCCCCCCCACACACAGTCTGACCCTGCCCTCCTCTGTCTTTCCTCATCCAGCCACATCAGTGACTTTTGGAACATGCAGCAGCCTTTCCTGCCTCTGGGAGTTCAGTCATGCTGTTCCCTCTTTGGGAAACACTCTTCCCCTGCTTTTTACAAGGCTGGCTCCTTCTCACCCTTGGGGATCAGCTTGCAAGGGCCCCTTCTCCTTCTCCAAGTGGCCTCTCTCAGCCCTAAGTGGGTAGATTCAGTCCTGCCTGTCTCCTTCTTCCCACCCTGCTTCTGTGCTGTCTTCATAATTTGTGGTTATACATTTATTCGTTTGCATACTTGGTACTATATCTCTTCCTAGATAAGACATGAGCTTTATAAACTCAGGGCGTGTGTCTGGTTCACTGCTGTGTTCCAGCCTAGACCACCTGAGGAGTCAATAAATATTTGTCAGATGTTTGAATGAATGAACGAAGGACGTGGTCCAAGCTGCAGAAATAGACCTTCTCTGGTAGAAGGGCAGTGGTCGGACTGGACAAGATGGCCAGGGGACAGGAAGAGAGGATGGAAAAGCCACTGTTATCTACAGGGCAAAATCACTAGAACCCGCTGGAGAAGAGTCCCATGGCCAAGGAGATGGGCATCCAGGGAACCAAAAAGACATCTTGAAGGCAGTGTAGTGTAGCAGAAGGAATGAGAAGGTAATGAAGCCAGAACTCCTGAGATTTAATCCCAGCTCCATCACCAGCTGTGTGATACCCGGCAAGTTTCTCTACCTCTCTGTGCCTGAGTTTCCACATCTGTCCAACGGGTGGCACCCACGTCTTAAGGATGGATGTATCTTAAGGCATTCTATGATTCAAGGCCAGGGTGGCCCAGGCCTGGCCCCTGTGGGTGGGCTGACAGCGGGTCACAGGGTGGGAATTGTGAGTCAGAGGGAATCAGTAGGCCTCGGGCTATTCTGCCCCTTACCCACCTCCAGATTCTCTGAGGCGAGGAAGGCTTTCGAGGAGATGAGCTTTTGAATTCTCAGCGTTTCACAAAAATAGCCGCAGCGGCAGAACCCCTGGTTTCAAGCAGACAATTTCTTTGTTACTCAGCGTCTGGTGGGTGGGTGGGTGGTGCCACGGGCTGCTCATTTCCTGAATGAACAGCTGTGCCCTCTCCTCATTGTCGAGAATAATCATAACACTACTTCAAACCTCGGCCCAGCCTCCTTCATTCACGGCTCTCAGGGTACCTGGAAGCCCCCACTCGTGTCTGCCGGTGGCGGGTGAGCCCTCCAAGAAAGGCCGGCCACAAAGTGAGGGTCGGGCCCGTGGCCCCCGCTTTGTCCTTGTCCACAGCAGACCAGGCCTCGGGCTCTCATATGTGGCCTTTCAGGCCCTGCCTCCTGGCCTCCAGTCTCCTATCCTCCCCCTCACCTCCCTCACCACCTCCAGCCACACCAGCCTCCTCTCTGGATTCTGGCAAGTCTGGCTCCTTCTTGTCACTTGGGGCTCAGCTCAAACATCATCCCCTCAGAAAAGTCCCCCCTGGCTGCTCCCCATTCTTGACCCATCATTGGCTTGTAATCCACAGCTCGGCCACCAACAGCCAAGGTCCAATCTCCGCCAACTCAGGAGCTATGCGAAGAGCCGATCTTGGCATTGACGTTCCAACCCAATTCCCGACTCTGGCTCTGATGGGCTGCTGGGGTTCCTGTGGCTCAGGAGAGAGAAGGCATTCCCCAGATGAAAACATGGGGCCATTCCCCCCAGAAGGGACAGTGGGTGGTGGGCGGGGAGATCTCGGGCGTCGACCCCAGCCCTGGCCCTTCTCCTGGAGCGTGAGAACATAATGGGACCACAGCCTGTTCTGTCACTCTGTCGCTTCCGCGCTGGGTGACTCAGCGAGGTCCCCCATCTCTCCCAGCCCCTTTCCTCATCCAGAGCTGTTACAAGCAGCATGGGAGCTGGTGCTCGAGTGGGCCCTTTGAAAACTACGATTCTCTTTGGAAGAGAGGAAGACCAAGAGGGAAGAGAAGGGTTCAAGCGGGATGAGGTTCCACTGGGAGGGTTCTCAGTCTAGTGAGTGGAACAGAATCAGAATTCCAGGCCTCGGGTGCGGATGGGCCACCTCTTGTGCAGGATCAGAAACCTAGACTGTCCGAGCCTGATTGTTCTGGGAAGTTCTGGAAGAGCAGGGATATGTGGTGGCATTGGACAACCCTGGGTTCACTATCCTTCTAGCCAGATAATGAACACGGGCAACTCCCTCCTCCTACCTGAGCCTTGCGTCCTCAACCGCAGAGCAGGGGTGATGGTCATAAATGGCCGGACCCCTGTGGGCCTTGGGTGAGGCAGAGCCCACTGGGAAGCCCTCAGTGCGTCTTACTGGCTATTGTTATTTGCATTTTTCTCGACCATTTCCTTTTTGACTCCTTCCTCCTTTTGATTTTAATAAGACTTCTGTTGAAATGCCAGCCTGCCTCAGGAGGATGAAGGATGCATGCGGGAAACCTTCCTTCTTTCCAAGCTGAGGCCTAGGAGAAGGGGTGGGGAGGAACAGAAACCCCTTGGTGGAGGCCTCTTTAGCGGGGCCTGAGGCTTAACCGCAGACTGCTCTGCAAACACCAAGCATCGCTGAGAAAGGGCCTTCTTCCCTTCTTTGCAGAGAGGCTGCGGAGGATCAGAGTCAGTAAAAGATTTTCCCAAGTGATCAAGGCCCGGGAGTGCTGGAGTGGAGATCCACACCCAAGGCCTCTCCGATGTGGAGACGGGGAACTGGGAAGGGTGCAGGGGCTGTCCGTCCTAGAGACAGAGAGATAGAGAGAGAAAAAGAGAAGCAAGCTTTTCACCCCCTAAGGGGCTTCTCAATTCAATTCAATTCAATTCAATTCAATTCAATTCAATTCGATTCAACAGAAACACCATCTACTGTGGGCCAGAGAAGGAGAGGAGCTCCCATAATTGCAGACAAGGATCTCCACCAAGCAAGGGGTAGACCTGAGCACAGTGTCAGCGCTAATGGAGGCCGGGGACACTGAGGATCCAGAGGGCAGAGAAAGGTCTGAGAGTCCCCAAAACAGGGCTCGCCCCGCCCTTGTCTGGGGCTCCCTCAGAGAGGGCTCCTCCCCCTCCTCTGTTCTCCTAGACTCACCACTCCCCCCGGCCCAGACCCCGTGGCCCCCAGCACAGTCGCATGTGCACCCCCACACCCACCCGCACGCACACACGCCCACCCACCAGCTCTCTAAGTGCCAGGAATGCAGGCTGCTCCAGCTTCTTCCCCGCAACCCCACACCCCGCCCCACACCCCCCTGCATTCCTCAGCAGCCACTCCCACCTGGCAGGGCAAATTATACCCCAGCCTGGCAATAAAAGCCACCTTCCAAAAAAAGAAGCTTTAGGGCCGGGAGAGACGCAGCTAAAACTCCCTCACCCCGGCCGCGCCTGACTCAGGAGGCGGTGTCTGGCCCCGAGGCAGCAGGGCCCTGGGTCCCTTTAAGCAGGGAGTACAAATTCCCATCCCAGTCCCTCCCTCCTGCTCTTCCTGACGTCAGGAGGAGGGCGTGTGTGAGTGAGTGAGGGGCTCGAGGTACCGCACGCTCACACACACACACACACACACACACACACACAGTCGTACACACAACACATCTCAGACCCGGCCCCTGCTGGCCAGCTCCGAGGGCCAGAGAGAGGCAGACTGCTGAAGGCGGCTGCGGGAGGCGGTGGCTGGACCTCGGCTGCCCCGGAGAGGTAAGGGACAGGACGGGGCGGCGAGGGCACACCAGCTCGAGAAACTGGCTTTGGCAGGGGCCAAGCGGGGAGGTAGGACACGCGGGGTTGGGAAGGTGGGTCCCTCCCCTGGGGCTGGCCCAGCCTCGTTCAGTTTACAGAGGAGGGTGTTGGAGGGTTTGTGGATGAGCCCACCCGGTCCTCCCTCCTCCCTACCTCCCTCCCTCCTCTAAGCCCCCAAGGGAAGCCCAGGCCGTGTGGCTCCCTGTGTGTGTCTGTGTGTGTGTGTCTGTGTGTGTGTCTGTGTGTACGTCTGTGCGTGTGCGTCTGTGTCTGGGACTTGTGTCCAGCCCAAGAAGCAGAGAACAGCGGACACCTGCCAAGCCGCAGCCTCCCGTCTGGGAACCGGGGGAAGAGAAATGACTGGGGAATAATTGTGCTCCTACCAGATGCCAAGAGGGGAGCTGCGGCAGGGGGCATGTGTCTGTCCCCCTGGAATTTGGGGCTGGGGCCCGGGGACCGATCATTTAGGGCAGGCAGACAGTTGGACCTGGAGCAGCTGTGTCGTCCTGACTCTATTTCGTCCCCAACGCGATGGGGATAATTGTGTTAATGGGCTTGGAGAGGCGGCTCCTTGTAATTATCTTCGCCTCGGAGCAGCCCCCACCCAGAGCTCTCGCCTCTCCCGAGGCCACTCCTCTCCCCTGTTTGCTGGTCTCGCTCTGACCTCCACCCTTGCCGGGGAGCAACCCTGGGGCGGCGGGGTGGGGGGTGGAGAGGCGAGAGTGCTGAGCCCGGGGCTGCTGGCCCCCAGCTGCGGGATGCGGGGACTCAGGGTAGCCTGGGCTAGCCCCGAGTCCTTGAGTGGCCTGCCTGGGCACAAGGAGTCCGGGCAGAGATAAGGGTTGATGCTGGCACCCGCAAGGGAGACAGCAGGTTCCTGCCAAGCTGCCAGCCTGCAGGCTCTTCCCAGGGAGAGGGGAGGGACGCGGAGCGAGAACAATAATAAATACAGAGTGTGAACTGCTGCATCCGCTGGGGCTGGGGGAGGGGAGGAGGAAGTGGGCCCGGGAGGAGGGTGGGCAACCTCACTGAGAGCCTGGCACCGTGCCCACCTGGATGTGCTCCAGAACTGGGCTCTCGATGGGGAGGGGCAGTCTGCAGCCCCTTGGAGAACGCGGAGCCAGTTCCCCAGAACTGACTCCATCCCAGAGGCCCCTCCAAATTCTGGATGTTTCCTTCACCCAGACTCCCCCACCCCCACCCCCGCCTACCCCAACCATTTCCTTGAAGTCCTTTCCAGCATCTATTTCCCATATCTGTCCCACCCCTCTGGATCTGTTTGCCCTCCACTCCAAAAAAAAAAAAAAAAAAAAGATCTGAGCAGGAACTGGTCACAGAGAGGCCTGGGAAAGGCCGAGGGACAGTTTGGGTCACAGAGTCCCCTCCCAGGCCTGGCAATGTTCATGGATGCCCATTGGCCATGGAGGGGCTCTGGAGGGAGGAATAGGGGGACCTACACAGCCAGCCTGTGGGGAGGGGACACCCACGGGCGGTCTGGAGGGAGGGCCCCAAGATTGGCACCAGCAGAGGGCGCTCCGGGCTTGGGTGACAGGGTCGCGTCTGTGGGGGGGGGGGGTCACCACCAGCTGGAGCCTGGTGGGAAGGGGGCTTGGTGCAGTTGGGGCCCGTGTCCACGCAGAGCAGCCAGGTAGGGAACAACAAGTAGTGGGGGGCTTCTCCCCTGCTCCAAAACCGGTGGTATGATGGTCACTGGCGTGGCGGCTGGCACCCCGGAGAGCTCTGGGCTTTGAGGTCACACTGATTTGAGTTCAGCTACTCTAAGTGTGACTTTGACCAATCCTTTCTTCTCTCTAGGGGGCTCAGAGTGGGAAAGTGACTTGCTCAGGGTCACACAGCCTAGCAGAGATGGGATGTGAGCACGGCTCTTGCGAGGCCCCTTCTGGCATCTTTACCCTCACTGGTGCCAAGGAAGCCCGAAGGCCTTCATCAGGGCGGCCCCTCCCCCAGGCAGTAGGGGCATGTGACAAGGAGAGTGAAAAGGTTTTCATGAAGCTCAAATATAGGCTGGGGCAGCCCCTAACCCCATGCACGCGTGCACGCACACACACACACACACACACACACGTGCGTGTATGCACGCGCACGCACACGCTGTAGGAGGGGGAAGAACCAGGTTTAATTAGGTCACCTCCAGCTGCTGGAGCAGCTTTGGCACTGAGGTATTTTAAGGACTGTCTGGGTGGCTGGGGGAGGGGAGGGGCTGGGGAAGTGCCAGCTTCTGGCTGGTGGTCCTGAAGCTGTTTCCTCCTGCTCCTAGGACCACCGACCGACCTTAGATAAGATCCCAACTTTCAGAAAGCCCTCCCACCGCCATCCAGTGCCCTGTGTCCTTCCCCTTTATAAGCCACTGTACCCTCTCCTGCCCCTGGCTGCTCCTGCACATGGGGGCTCAGGGCTGGGACATACTCTCTGGGGGAGTTGTTTTTAGGCTTGCCAGAGTTGGCAAGTGATTCACCCAAGGTCATAGTCTGAGTCGGCACAAAGCCAGAAATAGAACCCCAAGGCCTGACTCCCCAGTTTTTCCACACCCCCGTTCTTCCTTCACCAGCGGAGGGCAGGAGATGTCAGGGAGCTTTCCTCCCCCCTCCCACAATCTCACGTGCAGAAAGCACCGCCCCTGACCAGCTGTGTGACCCCAGGTAGCTTCTTTCCTTCTCTGGGCCTCAGTTTACTCTATTGAAGAATGGGACTAATAACAGTCATTGTCACGTAGGGGTGTTGTGGGGGCCACCTGAGGAAATGGGGCCAAGGACTTGGCAGAGCACAGCCACGTGGCTAACGATCTATATGTGGTAGGCATGCCTCGTGTCACGTTCGGACTTCCCACGCTGTGCCCTGGTCAGTCTGGTCCTCCCCCTGGACGCTGGGGCTCTCTCCTCCCGTGCCTGTGGTCCCAGTGCCTGGCATGCAATTTCCTTGCAGTTATGTGTGTTTTTTTGAAAACCTCAGAGGACAGTTGGACTGACCTTCAGTAGGCATCTGGGCCAGTGATGATTCAAGCAGCCGAGGAGAAAAGTGAGGCTGAGAGAGGGTCAAGGGCGGGCCCCAGGTCACACAGCACTGGGGGGTTGATCCAGTTGGCTTTCCCTACTTTGCCCCAGACAAGAGACATTCGCACAGTCAAGAGAGGTCTCTGACAGTCATTTCCTGCCCCATCTTTTTGGGGTATCTGAGAACTGGAGAAGCCCCAGCACCAGGACGATGGTCACCTGCTGACAGGGCTGAGTCACACTGTATCACAGCCTCGCCTCAGGTTACCTCTGAACAGCCCTGATGTTCTGGTTTTACCTCCCCTAGTCCTTCTGTCCGCAGAATGGCCAGGTTTGGCCTTCATGCAGGGAAATGAAGACAAGCGTGGCCGGGAGGGTCAGAGCCAGAACACGTGGACAGGGAGACGTGCCCTCACAGGTGGACTGTTGATACAGCGGCCCCTCAGCCCCTCCCACACGCGGGACAGGTGCTACTAATAGCCCTCGGACAAATAAGGAAACTGAGGCTCAGAAGGGGAGGGTCACTGGCGTCCAGCCCAGGCCAGAAATGGTCCCAACATGTCCTCGAACCTCCAGCAACCAGTTCTGAAGGGCTTCGTTCTGGGCCACACGTGCTCCCAGACACTAGGACCGAGTCCCCTGGGGGCTGGGCTTTACCCTGAATTGAAACAAACTTTCTTCAAACTCATGTGTTTCGCTGCTTTTGGGAGTTTATTTTCCCCTTCAGTTCTCAGGGAAAGGTCTTTTAGTAAAAACTCCAGCTGTGTTTTGGCTGAACCAGGAGCAGAATTTAAGAAGAACACCATTTGCTTTCAGATGAATCTGGGCTCTTCTCACTTACCTGCTCTGTGACCTTGGGTGAGTCACTCCACCTCCCTGAGCCTCAGTTTCCTTAGCTGTAAAATAGAAATGATGGAAATTCTCAACCTTTCAGGGCCCCTGGGAGATTTCCGAAGGGAAAGTGACCTCTGTAAAGACTTTTGCACTAGATACCGCATTCAGACAATAAAAGCCTGTCTTTACTGTTCCTTTCTGCAGCAACACCCTGGGGAGAGGGTCTGAACTGGAAGTTTGCTCTGTGTCCCCTTATTCTCTTCTGGCAGGGCCCAGAGAGGGGAAGCCTGTCCAAGGTCGCACAGCAACTCAGTGGCAACGCAGGGCCTGAACTCAGGGCTCCAGAGTCAGATTACCTTTGAGTCCTGGCTCAGACAATAATTGCTGTGTGGCCTTGAGTGAATGACTTGGTCTCTCTGAGCCTTAGTTTCCTCCTCTGCAAAATGTAGTCATAACGGCAGCCACTGAAAGGGCAGCTGCAGGAATTAATAAGGGAGAAGCTCTGAGGGGCAGGGCAGGGACCTGGTAGGTGGGCAAGACCTTGGGATACAGGAAAGAGGGGAGTGGGGATGGGCTTGGCTTGGCTCAGCTGGGGCTCTCCTTCCTCCCACTCCCTCTTCCCCCTAAGCCCAATTTAGCAGCCCTGTCTGGGAGGGGCGACCTCTCGCCCAGCACCTGCTGTTCTCCACCCCCCCCACCACCCCACACTGCCTCGCATTTCATCCTTACAGGAGCTCTGGAGGACAGGTTCTGGCACTCCCCGTTTTCCAGAAGAGGAGGGAGATGGGGGAGATCTGAGGGCAGCACCCTCTGCCCCCCTGGAGGTGGCCTTTTCTGCACCCTCAGCCCTAACTCCTAAGGCCAACCGTGGGCTGCTTGCACAGAGTGGTGTTTGGGGTGGGGTTGAAGGGCCGGGAGCAGCCAGTCCTGTGGGGCCAGAGGGTAGGAAGGCCTATCCCTGCCCTTATTCCATCTTCCTCTCTTCTGCTGCCTAGTCCCTTATGGGGAACCATTTTGGGGAGGGGAAGGAAGAGGGGCCTTCCCTCACCCCTAACCCTGGGTAATTAATCAGTGCATCTCTCCCCCTTCCCTGCAAGAAGCTTCTGGTCGGGAGGCCTGGCCGGCCTGGCCAGAGCAGGGCCCGGCTCAGCTGTGTCTCCCTGGTAACGGCTGTGGGCTGCCTCTGCCCCTCCTCCCCACGACCTCCCAGCACCGGCTGTCACCACCAAGCACAATGCCAGCTCTGGGGAAACTGTGCAGTGGGCAGGCTGGGACTGCCCTGCTTTCTGGACAGAAGAAGGGGAGAGTCTTTCCACCTGCCACCCGTGCCCAGGTGCGGAGGGGACACCTGAGCGGGCACTGTGGGGCCCCGACGTCTCTTGCTCTCCTGGCTCTGACATCTTGGGTAGTTTTGCTGCCCGGTTTCCTTTTTGATAACAGCTTTATGGCGATATAACCCACATACCATATGATTCAACCGTTCAAGGTAGACGAGTCAGTGGTTTTCAGTATGGTCACAGAATTGTGCAACAAGGCCATGATCAACCTCAGGACATTTTCATCACCCCAGAAAGAAACTGCACCTGTTAGAATTTACCCCCCATGATCCCCTCCCCCCAATTCCTGGCAAGCACTGATGTCCTTTCTGTCTCTGTGGACTTGTCCATTCTGGACATGTCACATGGATAGAATCCCGCAACGTGCTTTCTTGTGGCTGGCTGGCTTCTTCCACTCGGCGTAAGGGTCTCCAGGCTCGTCTGTGTTGCAGCAGGTGTCAGGACTCCCGTTCCTCTTTACGGCTGAATCAGGTTCCGCTCTGTGGCTAGACCACGGCTTGTTTATCCGCTCGTCTGTTGATGGACTTCTGGCTCGTTTCCACTTTGGGCCTGTTGTGGATAATGCTGCTGTGAACACTCAGGCCCAAGTTCTTGTGTGATTGCGTTTTCTTCTCTCTAAAAATGGGAATAAAAATGCCAAACCTGGCCCGGCCTCCTGGAGCAGGCTCGCAAAGAAAAACCCCACATCGGCTTGAGGGGGCTGTGAGGAGCTGTGAGGGGCCGTGAGGGACCAGCTCTCCTGGGTGGAGAGGCATGTTGGGGGGCGGGGGGCTGGGGAGGAGGAAGGCCGCATCTCCACCTGGAGGCCCGGCAGAACCAGCTCATGATCCTGACCCAGATGGGTCCCACTTGCTGTGTGACCTTGAATGGCGGCCAGGAGACCTGCCCCACTGTTAGATCTTGTGACTTCTCCGCTCTCCCATCCCTTGCCACACTGCGTTTCAGGGCGATTCTGCCCTGGAAATTCTAGGCCGGAGTGGGGGTGGGGCACAAGATGGAGGCCAGAAATAGGGTTTCGGCTCAGGGATTTACCTCAGGCACTAGGGTCTTTGGGTGAGCCGGGAGGTAGTGAAGAAGGGGGCTGAGGAGGTAGAGAATCCCGTCCTCCTCATTCCTGCAGAACTGTAGATTATGATGGGGCCTCTGGAAAGGCCTAGGCTTAGCCAAGGCTCACCATAGCTTGTGAGGGAATAAGGCAGGGTTTATCAGCTGCTCTATACAGATGAGGAGACTGAGGCCAGTGGAAGTACTCCCCAAGGTTGGCGGCTGGTCCGTGGCAGAGCTAGAGGGCTCCTGGTCCAGGTGTCTTGCCTGGCCCCACTGCGGCCCCGGGCTCCATCCACAGCCTGGCTCAGTACACTGAGCCGTCCTCCCCGGGGTTCCACGGCAGCGTCTCTTAGGGTCTGAGACTTCCCAACCCCCGTGGGGAGAGAACTATGTTCTCTTCCTCAGTAGAGGAAAACAGGGTGAATTTTTTCAAGGTCATCCAGGCCCTTAGCGGGTGACAAGGAATTTCTATTGCTGAGCATTGACGAGAGCTATTCATTGGGTATCTCCGTCAGTGACCCCTCAGCAACCTTGCACAGTAAGTATTCTCAATCTCACTTCGGAGCAGAGGAAAATAGGGCTAAGGCAAACTCACCAGCGTTCCCAAGGGCTTACCACGCCCTGGCGTGGAGAGAGTCGCTGAATCCTGACAGCAACCCTGCCGTGAAGTGAAGACCAGCACTAGCCCCATTTTACAGTGCAGAAAACTGAGTCAAAGATTAAAAGCGTTGACCAAGGCAGGCTGCATAGCCGGTTGGGGGCAGGAGGCAGGAGGCAGGAGGCAGGATTCAAACCCAGGTCACCTGGCTCCAGAGACTGCACTGTCTCCTGGAACTGTTGAAGTCACCAAGTGACAGTGACAAAGCTGAGATTCGAGCCCAGGTGTGTGGATGTGAAACTGCTCACACTTGGGCCAAACCATGTTCCAGATGGTCACTGGCCGCTTTCCCCATCCCACCTCCCAGGCCCCTGGAGTTAGAGAACTGAGCCTCAAGCTGGAAGGACTTGGAGGTTAGTTTTAGCTTGGACCATCCCTTGTGACCCAATACCGTGGACGGGGGACTTCAACGACAGTTTAATTCTCACAGCTCTGGAGGCTGGCGGGCCAACATCGGGGAGCCAGCATGGTCTGGTTCTAGTGAGAGCCCCCTTCCTATAGACAGCTCCTGTCTCGCTGTGTCCCCACATGGCGGAGAGGAAGCAAGCTCTTTGGGTCTCTTCTTCCAAGGGTACTAATCCCATCACGCCTCCCACACCCCTCTCCCACCTCACCTGCTCCTAATGGCTTCCCCGAGGCCCCATCTCCAAATACCACCACATTGGGGTTAGGACTTCCAGATATGAATTTTAGGGGGAAATAATTCAGCTCAGAGCAAGGTTATAAGACCGTTTTGTCTTTCTGGGAAGGATTCTGAGTCAGTGTGGGGCCGTGAGTGGCCTGAGGTCACACTGTGAGGGTCGGCGAATAGGCCCGGCCCTCCAGGCTCGGGCCTGGTGCCCAGAAGCCGCTCAGCCCGGCCCACACTCAACTCTGCCTCTTTCTCCCCCTTCCAGACGGAGCCCGTGGCTGGTGCGGCTGCCGAGCAGGGCCAGGCCGGGCCCTGCCCGCAAGGACGCCCAAGTTCTTCACCGGCCCCTGTGCCCGGGAGCCCACCGGGCTCTCTCGCGGGACCCGCCATGACTTCAGAGCCCACGTCGCCCCCGGTAGTGCCCCCACTCCACTCCCCCAAGTCTCCTGTCTGGCCCACCTTCCCCTTCCACCGGGAAGGCAGCAGGGTCTGGGAGCGGGGCGGCGTCTCGTCCCGGGACCTGCCCAGTCCTCTGCCCACCAAACGGACCAGGACGTATTCAGCGTGAGTACCTGCCCCTCGCCCAGCTCCGGGGATCTTTCCCCAGGACAAGGCTCCAGTCCTATCCTTGACCAACCCCTTCTGTCCTCACTCAAGGACAGGGGAGCTGGATATGGACCTCCCAGAAACTACTGTGTTTATTCATTCATTCATTCTTCATTCCACTAAGATCTACTGAGCATCTGACTAGGGCATCCGGTAATGAATAAGTCTCTGCCTATAAGCTGTCTATAATCCAGAAGGAATTTGTCTACAGTTCACCTCCACCGAGCAGGGTTGGGAGAGAGGATACAATGTCAGGCATCAGGGGGGATGAGGTCCTAGTGAGTTTGGAGGACGTGTTAGGTAAAGAAGGAAGTTGGGTGTTCGAGGTACATGGGTTAGCCTGGACCAAAATGGAAGCAAGGACTGACCTCTGGTGAGGGGTGGGCGGGCTAGACAGAGACCAGACTTGGGCCTCTGGGGTAGTTCGCTGGCTGGGGTCACATGGGAGAGGCAATTTGGAGAGATCACAGGCAGACTGACTTGCCTTGGCCAAAGGAGAGATTTTTTGTTTTTGCTTTAAGTAAGCCCTACACCCAACATGGAGCTTGAACTTACAACCCTGAGAGCAAGAGTCATGTGCTCCACTGACTGAGCCAGCCAGGTGTCCCTAAAGGAGAGGTTTTGGATGGGACTAATTGTCCCCTGTGTCCAACCCAAGGCTGGGCACAGAGCAGACGCTTGATAAATGATGAATGAGTGGGTAAGGGACAAATAAGTGAATAGGATACCGTGACCTCGAAAGGTAGTGAGCTCCCCATTTTGAGAGGTATTCAAGTTCAGGCTGGGTATTCTTCACTCAGAAGTCTTACAGCAGGAGCCCATGTAAACCTGAATTGTCTCAGGAGGAAAGGGTGCTCTGCACAGAGAGGGGCACTGGCTGGGAGTCAGGAAATTTGCTTGCTGTGTACCCTGGGAGAGCCAGTTCCCCTCTCTGGGCCTCAGTCTCCTTATTGTCCAATGGGACCATGACAGAGCATTACCGTGTACAGTTTCTGGCCTGGGGAGGACTTTCTACAGCCCTGGGACAGGCTCTGCAGGCAGACATGGCCAAGGAGGGCTGTGGGAGTCCAGGGAGGGGGAGTCCCCAGACCACAGCTCTAATCCCCCTACTCTTACCTCAGGACAGCCCGGGCCTCGGCTGGCCCCGTGTTCAAAGGCGTCTGTAAGCAGTTCTCACGCTCACAGGGCCACGGCTTCATCACCCCCGAGAATGGATCCGAGGACATCTTTGTGCATGTATCTGAGTGAGTCCCTCCCCCACTACATTCCTGGCTGGGCCCCTCCTGCAGGGTCCTGGCAAGGCCTCTAGAAACGCCTCTCCAGGCCTGTACCCTGGCTGGCTGAAGTCTGTGTCCCTGGCATCTTTCTCCTCCTGTCGCAGGGGCTGCTGGTGCGTGGGAGGGGGAGCAGGGGAAGGCTGGGACCAGGTGGGGAGGGGACATCCTGGCCCCAGAAGCCCCGGGAACTACTGGCTGAGCCCTGGGATCCGGCATCACGGGAACTGAGAGGGCGGGGCCAGCCCCTGGGTCTTTCGGCCTGGAAGGTAGATAGGCATGGGAGAGATGACCTAGGCCTGGCCCCCAGCGCTGGTGCCAGGCAAGACCTGGGGAGGGCACTGAGCTTCTCTAGGCCTCCAGACCTCCCTTGCCTTTCGTGTCTCAATCCCCAAACAGCACAGACAGGGAGGGACCATTTTGGAGTCCCATTTTACAAGTTAGAGAGCTGAAGCTCTGAGAAGGGAGGGGAGGCAGCCCTCAGGCCAGCCCACAGCGGGTGTCTGGGAGTGGGGCCTGCTGCTGGGCTGACGCCGCTCTCCTGCCCACCAGCATCGAGGGGGAGTACGTGCCCGTGGAAGGCGACGAGGTGACCTACAAGATGTGCCCCATCCCACCCAAGAACCAGAAGTTCCAGGCCGTGGAGGTGGTGCTCACCCAGTTGGCCCCACATACTCCCCACGAGACGTGGTCTGGCCAGGTCGTGGGCTCCTAGGCTGGGGGGCTCACGTGTCAGCCGCCGGGCGGGTGGGGAGCCACACAGGGTAGATGGGCAGCTGGGGGCTCCAGGCCCCGCTGCACTGGCTGGCCCGGTCCCTTGGGTGGCCTCAGCATACACGTCTGTCTGTCTGCGCTTGTGGCCGTGAGCACGTGCCTCCATCTGCCCCCTGTGACCCGTGACTGTTGCGTGAGCTGGACCAAAGGGGAGGCCCCCCAGCCCCGCCTCTGTTTGTCTGCTGTCTCCTTCCCCTCCCTGCCACATCCGCACAGGACCCTCTCGCCCTCCTGTCCACCGAGCCCGAGGGCCTGCGTCAGGCCTGGTCCCGGGAGGCAGGGGGCACCGGTGGGCCCCTGTCCATACAAGCGTGTTGCCCTTGCCTCTGCTCCAGGCCTGGCCCAGGGACCAGACTCTGCTTGTGCTCCTTACACCTCCCACCCTGGGCTGGGGCCTCCCACGGTGGCCTGTAGCCCTTCCCTCAGAAGCCTGGCCAGCGAGAGCTCTGGGAGCGCCTCCCAGCCTCTGGCAGGGGAAGAGGGTAACCCTTGGAGTCAGAACCCTCCTCACTGCCACGGGCCCAGCCTCCCTTCCTTCCACCTGCTCCCTCCTCTCAGCATCCCGGAGAGGCAGGCAAGCAGGAGCTGAAGGCAGAAGGTGGTTTTGGGGTCTCAGTTTTGCCGGCCATGATCCCTCTACCTCCTCAGCCTGGCAATGGCTCTGTGAGCTCAAGGCTGTGTCCCCTCCCCTGGGCTGTACTGAGCCACGCCGCCACCACTCGGAGACACAGATCTGTGGAGGGGTAGGGGCACGTCTCCCCCGGCTTGGACGGAACCATCCCCTTTGCCCTGACTCACAAACTCCACTGATGCTCTGCCCATGCCCAGATGTGGCTGCTGAGGACCCCACCAGGCAGATGTGTGTCCCCTCAGGCAGGGGCAGGCAGGGGCACCCACAGGCTGGCCCTCAGCCCAAGACCACTAGCCCCGCAGCCCCTTGCTGGACCCTCTCCCTGAAGCTTCAGCCCTTACTGCTGGCCCCCAGTAGGCCAGCGGCTGGGGGGTATGGTCCTGATCTCATGCATTGGGTCCCTTAAGGTGTGTGTCTGTGCGTGTATGTGTCTGTGTGCATTTGCTCTCGGGTTGGGGGGGGGTTGGTGTGGCCTGGGAGGCCAGAAAGGAGAGGCTTTGCCTCCACTACCCCCGCCATCACCACCACACTCCTTCCCAGAGAACACACCATTTGAATGGGACAAGAAATGGGGGTCGAGAGAATGCCTGCCAGGGACAGTGATCCTTGTGAGACCGGGTCTGTGAGTAAAACAGGCTCAAGTGCCCAAGATGAGGGGTATCTGTTTAGAACGATCCCCAGTACTGCAGGTGCCCTGAGGCCCGCAGGGTAGCAATGAGCTGGGGTACGTGTACCACATGTCGGTCCCTACCAGGCTGGGGGGAGATCAGAGCTGCTGAGAAATGGAATAGCCCAGCCTGACACCCTAGTCTGAGCCGGGCTGTTCGGACAAGGCCCGAGGACTTGACCCAGAGGAACAAGGACTCCCTGGTTTCCTTGGTGGAAGGTTTATGGGTACAGGTTAACTCCTGAGAGCCCCCTGAGACTCCCTCCTTTGAGCAGACACCCCGTTTTTAGGCACTAGCCAGGACAGAAGATGTGGTAACATCAGTGCCAGGGCTGCCTGGGAGGCAGGGGGCGGCTGTGCCCCTCCACACCCATGGCCCCACAGTGTCCAAACCGCCTGGACCCCCCCCAACCCCCATCCTTCCTAACACTGGCAATAAACCCTCAACTGTGACTCCGCCTGGCCCAGAGCTGCCTCCGTCTGTCTGGGTCCTGGGGGAGGCACTTGGGGAGAGTATCCCAAACTTAACCTGTTTTAGGGCTTCAGTGGCCCACAGTCAAGTGGGTCGAAGACTTCCTGTGTGACCCGGCAGGGGGTCGGGGAGTCCCTGCCAGCTCTGCCTCAGCTCCCTCACCTGCCAAGAGGTGGCTGGGACATCAGTGGTTTGTGATGGGGGCCAATTACGCATTCAGACAGAGCTGACACCATACCTTGTTCCAGGAACTTTAATGTTTGAGAGAGAAAGTTCTGGCAAATACGCACCTTCCCCGGTGCTCTGCACCCTGCCTGGGACAGGCAAACTGGGCGGGCTCTATCTCGTGCCAAAATTAGCACAGGCCTACTTGCGGCGTAGACCGAAATCTGTCCTGTTCACAAGTACAAGCAGCAGCTGTGGCCAGGGCCATCAAGGTGGAGGACAGAGCCAGTCCCCCCAGGAGCTGACTAGCTGGGGACAGTTGTCTGTGCGGACCCTGGCCCTGTCAAGGGAGGCCTTGCAGCAGGTCATAGGCAGGCATCCTGAGCCACAGGAGGAGGGGTCTGGCACCCCCCAACCCCCACCATCAGGGCCAGGGGCTCTCTTTAGGCCTGGGGGAGTTCTCTGAAGTCCCTACAAGCAGGCATGGGCCCTGGTCACGCCTCATGCGCGGTCTCTGGGAAAAAGATCTCACGGCATCGCTGTACCGTATCCTGCGGAGAGACCACGCTGTGGCCGACGGTCCGGGGGTCAGCGTAGATCTCGAAGTCATTCCCACCCTGCGCACAAGGGAGGGCAGGAAGGCACTTATGTATGTGGTGCCTGGAGGAGGTTCCCAGGGCTAAGGCCCAGCATGTGCCCTGCCACGGGGTCCCCTCCCCACACTGGCTCCTGCAGAGCTGCCTCTCCTCCAGCCCCCCTCAGAACCCAGAACCCCACCTTCTCAGCCTTCACCAGATCTGCCCTCACTTGCTGTGTGACATGAGACAAGTATCCAGCCAGCTCTAGCCCCAGCCTTCCAATCTGTGTAATGGAGCTGAGGAACACTGGCTGTTCTCCAGGGGTCTCCTGAGGGAGGTTTCTGTTCCCCTGTGTCCTGGCCTTGACCTGGGGGTGACTTGGAGTGGAATACACCTGGGCTGAGCCATACTCACAGGGCTGGTCTCGTTCCCAAAGAAGTGGATGGTGTCGAAGCTGTCCTGGTCCAGGCTGTCCAGACAGTAGCGTTTGTCCCAGCCCTCAGGGAATACATCAAAGCTGATCATGCCGCCTGTGGAGGGTGGCAGACGAGGCTAACAGTGGGGTGGCCTACGGGGTGGACTTGACCAAGATCCTGCATTTATGCCTACATAGAGCCAGGCACAGGGCCTGGCAGCCTCAGGCTCCTCACTGAGAGCTGAGATCCTGGCGGGCAGAACAGGTAGTGAACAGGCCAGGCCACCTCAGGGCAGTGGGGTAGAGAGCCGGAAGATCCCCCAGACAGCGCTGCGGGGGAGACCTCTCTGGGAGGGGACACTGAGCTAAGGCCTGAGCCAGAGCGCCAACTGCAGGGAACCAAGCACAGTTCCCAAGGCGGAGAAGGGCACAGAGTGTCCCAGTACCAGAGGAGGCCATGGGAGTGCTGGGGCGCAGCCACTTAGGTCCTGGGGTCTAGCATGGTCTGCTTTCCCAGGAGCATCCCTGGACACTGGACACTATGACGGTGGTGTTGGACAGCCAGAGCCTGAGAAGAAGCTGCTGGTGGCAGAGGTGTGAGCCGTGGTCAGATTCCAGAAACATTCTGGATGTAGGGCCCTGGGACTTGCTAAGAGACTGCCCTTGGGAAGTGGTGAGGGAGATAAACACTGAACAAGACACTTTGGTTTTTTGACCTGAGCAACTGGGTAAGGCAGGGCATGGCCTGGGTTTGGGTGGGGAGGACTCTGGGGCAGGAAGGCTTAGGCTGGGGCTGGCGGCCGGGCCAGGCTCTCAGACCCTCCACGGGATGAATGGAAGCACGTACCTCGAGAGAACCTCAGCCCTTTGCCAGCAAACTCTGTTTTCAGGGCTTCCACGAACTTCTCCCGGATCTTCTCCTTCTGCAGGAGGGGAGGGAGCACACTCAGGCTCCCAGGGCTGCCATGTGCCAGGCCCTGTGCTGGGCCCACAACTTGCTGGGGCTCAGAGGCCTCCAGGTGGATCTCGTGATCCCCACTTCACAGATGGGGAAACTGAGGCTCAGGGAACAGCTGTGCCCTGTTCAAGGTCAGCCAGCCTCAGTGGCAGAGCCAGGGCCTGAATCCAGAAAGTCAATGACTGAACTTAGGGGTGGATCCCATCCGTGGGGGGTGTGGGCGGGGTATCTGAAGGAGGCCTTGGAGCAGGGGCAGGAGGAGAAGTTTGAGGGGATGGGCTCTGCCCAGCTCAACAAAGCAAACCAGATGCCAGAAATGAGTGTGAGGAGCCATGAGCACATGGAGCCCTGTTACTACGTGGCTGTGGCCGTTGCCGTGGGTACTCAGAGCAAGGTCAGCAGGATCCAGGCACAGCCATGGGCCCAACCACATGGTGACATGTGCTGGCTGGACACCTCCCACGTGCAGGGGGCTGAGGACCTGAGCAGTGCCCAGGAGCCCCCTGCTGCCCCCCACTCCTCAGGCAGGATCTTGCAAGTCTGCAGCGTATCTAGAGACTCGGACTAAGGAGACATGCACTCAAGGACCCCCGGCCTGGCCCTGCTGGGGCCACAGATGGAGGAGCCATGCAGGGTCTAGAGGGACAGCACCTTGGCTGCTGTGCTGGGGACCAGCGCCACAGGACGGAAGGTTCATGCAGTGCAGGCTTGTTGTGCCCAAAGCAGCAGCAAGAGCCTGGAGGGACAGTCAGCTCCAGCTCACAGGTGGCCTGGAAGGGAGCTTGCACACATCCTGGGGGACCAAGAGCCACTGAGGATGCTGAAGCCTGGGAGTAGAGTACCTAGGACTGCATTTTAGTCAGTCCATGCTGGGTAGGACTGGAACGGAGAGAGGCAGGCAGTGGCCAATGGTTTGGGACCTGAAGTGGGCCAGGGAGGACATGAGCTATAAGGCCAGATATGGCTGAATCTGAGATAAAGGCAGGCCTCCTGGGTTCTAGGCCTGGCTGTGTGATCATGGGCAAGTTGCCTGACTTCTCTGAGCCTGTTTCCTGAGCTAAAGGATGGAGAGGTAATGAATGAATCCTCCCTCCCTCCCTCTCCTAACAAGCAGAGATGTGGGATGTGAGCCCCCTGCCTACTGTGGCCTTACCTTCCCAGCAGGCAAATGGTCCCCCAGGGAGGCCAGAGTCCCCACCAGAGGCCACTTTGTGGGCCCACAGTTAAGAGTTAACGGGGCCCCAGGCAACCCAGGATGGGTGTACTTCCTGTCTCTGGAGAACGAGCCCCGTGTGTCAAGTCTAGCCTTAGCAAGGACCAGCACTGTGATATTGAGCTAGTCAGCCTATGGCCTCAGTGTCCTCATCTAAGGAAAGGGGCTACCTGCCCTTGGGATCTGAAGGACTGAAGAAGAAAAGAAGAAAATAAATGGGATCCTGGCTGGTGTAGGTCACACAGGCCAGGGAGTCTGTGCCTTCCCCTCAGACCGGAAGGGGGAGAACAAGAGCCAGAGAGACAAGAAAAGACCCTGGAAGCTGCTGGAAGGGTCAGTGTGTGCCAGACTTCCAACTCACCCAGTCAGTACAGCCCATGGGATGGGAACTGTGCTCACCCCCACTTTACAGATGTGCAAACAGAGGAACACAGTAGCTAGCAAAGCCCCTGGCTGCTCGGCCTGAGTAGGAGCCACCTCTCAGTATGTGAGTGGGAGGGGTTCTCTGCCAATGGTCAGTCTTCACCACCCCAAAAGGAAAAGTCTCCGTGCCCATGGGCAGTGCCTCCCCTAAGCCTTGGGACATGGACTAGGATTAGAGGTGGGGGTCAGTGAGCATCCCTGAGAGTCTCACCCACCCTCAAGGAAACCTCACCCATCCCCTATGGGACCTTGGCAAGTCATTTCCCCTCTCTGAGCCTCAGTTTCCTCATTCATAAAATGGGACACCACCACCTGTTTCATTCATTCAGAAAATATTTCTCGAGCACTTGCTACGTGTTGGGCACATGCCAAGCTGGCCCTTAAGGAGCTTACAACGTCTGCGGGGGAGACAGACAGTAACCAAGATTTGGAAAGTAGGTGAGAGAGTGTACTAGAGGGTGGCGATGGCTGCCTGGGGAGAAGCAGGACAGGAAAGGAGCAGGGGCAGGGGTGCCAGGTTAGATGGAATGAGAAAGGGACACCTGAGCAGAGGTGGAAGGGATGGGGGAGAGGAAAAGCACAGCCCTGAAGCTGTCTCCATCTCCACCTGCTATCTCTAGAATCAACAAGGAGGATGTGGTTGGAGCAGAGACAGCAAAGGCCAGAGAAGGCCAGAGACGGGCCAGTGGCAAGAGGCTTGGATGGTCTTACTCCTGAAAAGGTGGGGTGGGCAGTACGGATGACACACAAAATGCAAGTCAAGGTTTAGCAGGGGCGTGCATACCAGAAGGCGAGAGAAATATCGGTATGTTCTAAGAACAGATGCATAGAGAGAAAGCTGAAAGGGTGGGTGCGGGCTGGGCAGACCCCTCAGGGCTCAGGGCACCAGGGGAGGGGCTGGGGCACTGCCAATTGGCAAGGGGAGTGCTGGAAGCACTGTAAGCAGGAAGTGGGGGGAGCTGACATGCTTTAGAAGGTTCTCAGTGGCATCGCTGGAGAACAGACTGGCAGGGGGTTATGGGGGGAGCTGCCTGGGGGGAGAGACACACGGGTGAACAGATCTGAGGCCGCTCGAGAGGCTGGCCCCCACGTGGGTGGGAAGGTAGAAATGATGCCCTTGGCTTAGGTAAGTGATGGCTGCTGATGCCAGTCACCAAGGGAAGGAAACCAGCCACGTAGGAAAGACATGGGAGTGCCTAGACCATGGCTCGGGATGGGTGTCCCAGAGGGTATTGGTTGAATCAGAACTACCGCCCCCCACCCCCGCACTGATCCATCTTGCTGATGAGAAAGAAAGGCTCAGAGAGCCTGAGTGGCCAAGGTCCAAGAGCCTAAGGCTGCGCGGCGGGTGCTACCTTGTCCAGCTCGGAGAACTCGATCCGCTCCTCCAGGGTGCAGCTCCGGCCGATGGGCGAGATGTTCAGCATGCCGTTCCGGAACTCAATGAAGGTTCCGCTGGCGGTACAGGGGCAGGAGGGAGGGCAGGGAGCCAGAGAGGAGGACAGCCCTGAATTCAAATCCAGCCCCATCTGGGACCACGGCCTCCTCAGACCTCACGCGGGACAAGAATCCACACAGCGATAAGCTGGGGCCCCAGCGCCTGCCGGTGGCATCCGGGAGACCTGGCCCTGTCCTCCCTCAGGCCTGGGCGGGGGTGGCAGGGCAGGGTGCAGGCTGGGAGGGCTCACCGCTTCTTGGGCAGTCTGAGCAGGGCCATGTAGCGCAGACAGAAGTTGATCAAGTCCTGCAGCAGCTCCTCCCCGAGATGGTTCTGGATGGTCTGGGCAAGGAACGCGGGGCTCTGAGGGCGGCGGGCACAGTGCCCTCCCCCGGCCTGGGACGGAGGCACCAGAGGCTGTGCCGCTATGGAAAAGCGTCGCAGGCTGAGGCCCTGAGGGGCACTGACCTGCTTGGAGAGCAGTCGTCCATGCTTATACTGCACGGTCCCATTCTCGGCAAACACATAATCAAACTTCTCAATGACTTCAGGGCACATGGCAGCCGGGAAGAAAGAAAGACTGTGAGACCAAGCCCCCAGAGCCAAGTGGAGAGATAGAGCTCACACTCCTTGGGTTTGGCATTCAAAGCCCATTTGTTCCATCTGAAACCTGCTTTTCTCTGCTCCTCACCTTCAACTTTTTTTTCCAAACAAGCCAGCAAGTCGGTCAACACCTCTGGGCCTTTGCACGCAGGTCCTTCTGCCTGGATCGCCCTCCCCACTCCAAGATCCCGCTCCCTCCTCTGGCAGCCTCGGGAGACTCCCCAGCAGAGGGCGCCATTTCTGCTGTGCTCCCACAGCCCCCAGGGTCCTGAGGCTCCCGCCTTGTTTTATAGTTTCCATCACTATTCTGCAAGGGGGGCTGTATGGAGGAGTTTTCAGCTCTGGCTGCCACACTAAGTGGCTGGAGGGGGCAAGAGGAGTGGCTCAGGGAGCACAGCCAGGAGGGAGCCTGGACAATGGAGGGGCCCTCGAGATGCAGAGGTGGGTCCTCAGGGAGATATTTCCAGACTTGCTGATGGGATGCACAAGGGGGTAGGGGAAAAGGTAAAAGTCAGGTAAATTTTCTAGTTCATGAGCTGGTGGGATGTGCCTCAGTTGTGCTGAGACCCGAAACTCAGCTGAGAACAGATGCTCTGGGGCCAAAACAACTTCCCCCGGTGACTTCAGAATCCTCTGTTCAGTGGGATAACTGTGCCCACCCTACAGTGTGGCCGTCAGGATGCAGTGAAACAACACATGGTCATTTTCAGTAATGGCAGCCACTACTGACTACGTGCACTTTAAACAGGAAACCTGAGACTCAGCAGAGAGAGCTGAGAATGTCAACTACTCCAGGGCAAGATTCTGCCTGCTTTGTTCCCTGCCCTTTCTCCAAAGCCTGCCACAGTGCCAGGCACATGGCCGGGGCTCCCTGTGAGTCAGTGAGGGAGCTATCTGACTATTTCCTCTACTCCCTCTGCCCCACAGAAGCGGGGCTGGGTCTTTGAAGGCACAAGGGTCCTGGGACCTCCCGAACTACCCCCACCCCCATCCGGACTGTGGAGCCGGCTCTGGGTGCTCCTCCTACCTTCGTCCCCATCTCCCAGCTGCTCGGCAATCTTAGAGTAGTCGGAGCCGCCCACCACACCGATCTGTACCCTACTACGCAGCTTCTGCAGGAAGGCAGCCACCTCAGGGTCAATTTTCTGCAGGGGAGTGGGGAAAGCACAAGATTTCTGGCTGTCAGCAGGTCTGGGACCTCACTCAACCCACACGCAGTGCTCAAGGGGGCCCATGTTCCATCTGAATCTGAGGTAGCTCAAGGTTAGAACCCAGACCTCAAAAGGAGACGTCACAGATTCAAACTCTCACTCAAGTCCCTCAATTGCAGATGGCTCTCGGGCAACTGGCTTTGCTTTCTCTGCCTTAGTGACTGTCCCATCTGTAAAATGGGGATCATAGTAGCAACCAGCTGGAGGCGGTCAGTGCTAAGATTAAATGAGATAGGGCATCCCGATTGCTTGGAAACAAACAAGCAATTCACTGGCAACTAATCACATGAAGATTCCCTAAGGAAATGAAAACTAATGAGTTACACTCCATGTTTTCAGGTTCCCAGCTATTTAAAGCCGACAATACCTATAGGGAAATGACGTTGTCAAATTCTGCCACTGAGAGTGTAAACTGGTGCAGCCCCTTTGTAGGGCAATTTGGCAAGAGAACTTAAAATGCATTCACCCCGTCCCCCAGAATTTCCACTTCTCTTGCCTGGGTGTATATGGAGGTTCACTGAGGTGTGGTTTATCATAGTGAAAACCTGCAAACAACTCCTAAGCTTGTCGACCCGAGAAGGGTAAACACCTGCTCTGAAATGGTGCCCTTGTGGTTACAGAGCAAGGCAGGCCTGTGCTTCCAACAGGCAATAGTCCCTAAGACATGCTGTTAACTGTCCAAAACAAGTAGCTCAGCACAGAGTTTACCTGAGACTCTCTCTCCCTCTCTCTGCCCCTCCCCCTGCTTTCTCTCTCTCAAATAAATAAACAAATCTTAAAAAAAAAAAAAAAGGCAAGTTGCACAGAGGCACACACAGTATGACACTACTCATAAAAAAAGGCGGGGTGGGGGGTGAGCGCCTGGGTGGCTCAGTTGTTAAGCATCTGCCTTCTGCTCAGGTCATGGTCTCAGGGTCCTGGGATGGAGCCCCGCATCAGGCTCCCTGCTCAGCAGTCGTGGTGGTGGTGGGCAGCGGAAACTGCTTCTTCCTCTCCCTCTGCCCCTGCCCCTGGTGGGGGTGGGAGGAGGGCTTCTTCTCCCTCTTCCCTCTGTCCCTGGTTGTGCACTCTCGCTCTCTCAAATAAATAAATAAAACCTTAAAAAAAAAAGGCCACAAAAACTGCTTAATATTTGTTCTGAGCAAACAGAGATCTAGACAAAGGTCTGGAAGGAAATCACAGGACAGGTAACCACCTTTCTTTGGGGTGGAGGTGGGTCTGGGATCCTGACGTGGTCAGAGGGGACTTTAGCATCTCTGTTACGTTTTCATTCTTCACAAGAGAATGTGTTTGTGAATACGTGTATAATTAAAAATTAGCTTTTAGGGCACCTGGGTGGCTCAGTAGTTAAGCGTCTGCCTTCAGCTCAGGTCATGATCCCAGGGTCCTGGGGTCGAGCCCCACATGGGGCTCTCTGCTCAGCAGAGAGCCTGCTTCTACCTCTCACACTCCCCCTGCTTGTGTTCCCTATCTTGCTGTGTCTCTATCAAATAATAAATAAAATATTTTTAAAAATTAGCTTTTATTTATTTATGTAATCTCTATACCATGTGGGGCTAGAACTTAGGAACCCCAGATCTAGTCACATGATCTTTCGACTGAGTCCGCAGGGTTCCCTGGTAATTAACTTTCAAGAGCACTAAGGACAGGGCTTGGCATTAACTGGTGGACAGCAATAACACACGTTCGGGCTGTTGGGTCAGTGGAGCAAAGGGTCAAAGGGAGGGGTTGGAGCTGTGCCTTAGACCTTGCCACCCTCCCTCCACTGTCATTTTTCTCCCATCCCTGAGGACCCTGGGAGCTACTGGAGGCAGAGCAGCCTGACTTCTCCCTGTGCTCCCAGAGCCTAATCCAGGGTCTTCCGGTAGGGAAGGGGGTGCCATTTAGGACCTAAGAGGGGAGGCTAAGGCCTGGCTTCCCATCAGCCTCTGCCTTGCAACCCAGCCCTATGGGTCCCTGCTCTAGGGGATCCCAGTTGTCCCTTATGGCCCGGCTGGAGGGCGGAATAGCCTCAGGGCTGTCCAGAAAGAGTCCTGCCTATTTACTACCCAGCTGGTGAGAATCGGTCTAGGGGCTCATCTAGGGTGAGATCCAAAGCTAGAAACACTGAGCGCGGGGCAGAATTTGGAGGATCAACACAGTGAAAAGTCTTTAGAAGAGTGGTACTCCCATCCTCCCTGGGCCACGACACCTTCACAGTGACCAGACCAGGCCCGGTGCCTCTCACCTCCGGGTGGGCGGAGCCCAAAACTCCTCCGAGAAGGTACAGAAGCCCTACCTGCTTCCATAACTGAGGGTGGGAGGTGAAGTGGCAGAGGAGCTTGAGAAATCAGACCTAGGCCGGGGCCTGGAAAGGTCAGGTGGGATGGCTTCACGACTCCCGGACTCTCCCTAGATAGCGACTCTGATGCTCGGGTGCGCGCCGAACCCTGTCTAGAACCCTGGGCTCAGATGCCAGTTTCGGGCTACAGGTGCGTCCTAGAGGCGGGAGCCCGGGCTGGGGAGGCGGGGGCGTCCGGGGACCAGGCCTCAGCAAGACGAAGCCTGAGCGGGGGGTAGGGAAGCTAGGTCCCCGCTCGCAGTCTCCTCCCTCCAGAATCCCACCCGCTCCGACGCTCCCGGGCAGAAGGTGGGCGCAGACACTCGAGGGCTGCGACATGGGGGGCCGGGGCCGCATCACTCCCAGCGGGCGGCCCTGGGGCGTCAGGGGCCGGGGACCACTGCATCCCACACTCCGTCCTGGGGTGTCCAGCGTCACCACTTTCGGCCTCTGAGCGTCCGCGTGATACTCCCGACGGCAGCTGCTGAACGTCGGGGCCTTACCTGGCGAGCCGGCGTCAGGGTCCCGTCCACATCAAACAGGCAGAGGACTCGCTCCTTCCTGCGGGCGCCCTCAGCGGAGACCGCCATGGCTGCAATTCCGCGCGCGCGGCGGAGGCCAGGGATGCGGCGGCTACAGCCGCTTGGAAAAGAGGCTAGACCAGGCGGAGCCTGGGAGGGGCGGGGCCACGCGGCCTGCCGGCGGGTGCCAAGCCGGGAAGGGGCGTGGTCAGGGCGTGATCTCGGCGGGAGAGGGACAGCCCGGACGGGGCAGAGGCGGGGCCTGAGCTGACTCAGGGAGGCTGGTTCTGATTGCACCGGGAGGGGAGGGGGCGTGGCTTTGGGCGGAGCTGAGCGCGGCGGGTTGGTCGGACTGTTTCAAACCAAACGGAGGCGGGGCCCGGGCCCGGGCCCGGCGGGAAGTGATACAACCCGGAAGAGAGGAGCGGGGCCAGAGTCCCTCCTTCGCGGGAAGATTCTGATTGCATCTGGTCGAGAAGGGGCTGGACGGGGGCGGAGCCTCAAACTCCGCAGTGCAGTGCAGGGCGGGGCAGGGCGGGGCGGGGCGGGGCGGGGCAGGGGCGGGTCTCAAAGAACCTGCGCTGTCTCCGACTCGCCCCGCCTGCCATCATCTGTGACTCACCCGCCTGTTGCTAATGCCTTTGCCCTACAAATCTCAAGCCTTAAGTGATCACCTGATGTGCTTTGCTCAGGCTCTGGACTTTGCCAGATGGCCTTCGCCGATTCTTACTCCCCTGCTGTCATTGTGTCCACCCCATGAGGCCCCGTTCATGGTCCACCTCCTTCAGGAAACCTTCCTGGACCCCTCTGTTCACGACTATTTAACATCACATTGACTTTACGGTTAGTTCTAAGTTTTCTTCCCCCCTTCACCACTACGTGACTTTGGACAAGTCACTTCACCTCTCTGAGGCTCTGCGTCTCCACCTATAAAATGGGAAGACTACCACCTACTTTGAACGGTTGTTGTGGCACCTGCAAAGGAATAATAAATGAGGGCCGCTTGGGTGGCTCAGTGGGTTAGGCCGCTGCCTTCGGCTCGGGTCGTGATCTCAGGGTCCTGGGATCGGGTCCCGCATCGGGCTCTCTGCTCGGCAGGGAGCCTGCTCCCTCCTCTCTCTCCGCCTGCCTCTCTCTCTACTTGTGATCTCTCTCTGTCAAATAAATAAAAAAAAATAAAAAATCTTAAAAAAAAAAAAGAAATAATAAATGAAAAGAGCCCACATAGTACCCGGCACACAGCAGACCTACTCCAAAGGAGAATTTCTACAGATGTACTTGGTATCGTTCCTGATTAAACAGCTAATGGGACATCAGAAGTCTTAAAAATGAGCAGACCTTTGAGCCAGCAATTTAACTTGTTGGAAATAAGGGAAAATTTGGGGATTGGTTAACTTAATTACGATCCATTTATGAGATGAAGTGCCATGAAGCCATAAAACCTGCGTAGTAGAATATTTAACATGGAAAGAGCATTAAAATGGAAAGTAGCAGGCTGTCCCCGGGAGTGGTATCACGGTGAATTTTAACGTTTTTCTCCCCTCAGAAATGCATCGACTGCAGCTTCCTCTTCTCCAGGACTCTTTTTTTGGGGGGTGGGGGGGTCTTCCTTCCATACTGCCAGAGCCCAGCCCACCCCTGCTTCCCTCTGTGTTCCCCTGGGGGTGCCATTCAGCTTGACCGTATGCCTGGATGGGCATCTTTGCCGTACTCGCCATTCTTGCCCTGACGCCTGTGATCAGCCCCGGCAGTTTTGGTCATACAAAGACACACATCCACACACCTATGAGTGGCACTTCGGTGCATGATCCTTTGATAGTTGGGTTTTGTTTTTTTATTTTTTTCTCAGTAGCTGCAGTGGCCCAGGAAGATCATGGAAGGCAGAGTCAGGAAAAGTGTAATTTGGTCCCTGATAACTGTAAGGACTTGGACCAGTCACATGTCCTGACCTGTTTCTTAATCTGTATAATGGAGATGTAATCGGCACCTGCTATGACTATGAACAGTGAGACAGTAGTCATGGAGTAGCAGGCAAGCTAAAGGACAAGGCACAAGTTGACGTCCCGCAACCCAACCCCCCTCACCCCCAGCAGTGGGGCAGTGGGATATGTGTGACATTCCTCCAGGAAACTTCCAACTATTTTCGTGTTAATGCTTTACTAGAGGGAAAACAACCTTAGCTTGATAATAGCAAGGACTCCAGTATCCCAGAGGGTCCTCTTAAGCGATGAAAATCCTTTTGGACACCTCCCTTTTCTCCCTTTTTCATTACCCCCAACTCCCAAGTAGAGAATCAGCCAGCCCTCACAACCCTAGTGTAGCACCTCTTTCTGCCCAAGGGTCCTGTGCCCGTGCTTTAATAAAATCACCTTGTTGCACCAAAGACATCTCAAGAACTCTTTCTTGGCTGTCGGCTCCCGACCTCGCCTACATTCCAAAACTCCATTAACAGTAACTGTTATTTCTTGATCCCTAGACTGTGCGCTAGGCACCACACTGGGCACTCGACCGCATATCTTCATTCATTCTCAGAGCAGCTGTAGAAGGTACTATTGTTGTTGCAAGATTTATTTATTTATTGCTTTGGTGCCCATGGTCCTCGGTCAACACCGCTTTGAAGAATGAAGACATAGACCAGACGGAGAGTGGTGGGCAGCAACGCAAAGTTTATTGAGTGATAGTACAAAGCTCCTAAGGAGGGAGGAGACCCAAGTGAGTTGCCACCAGACTTTAAGTCTAGGGGTTTTCATGGGCTTGTTCATGGGCTGGTTTCTTGTTGTTTATTTAAGATTTTACCATTTGCCGGGGGGAGAGAGAGAGAGAACAAGCAGGCAGAGTGGCAGCCAGAAGCAGAGAAGCAGGTTCCCTGCTGACCAAGGAGCCAGATGGGGGACTGGATCCCAGGACCCTGGGATCATGACCTGAGCCAAAGGCATCCCCCTAACCGACTGAGCCACCCAGGCATCCCCATGACCGGCTGTTTTAATCTGATTAATCTTCCCGGTGCCTGTCACCCAATCAGGTTTTTGTCATTTATCTGTCATGTGGAAAAGGGTGGAGGGCTCCTTCCAGGGTGGGTGTAGAATCCTTTTAAGGATGGTTTCCTCTTAGGGTAGGGGGTTTGGCAGGGAGCCTTGGCCCTGTGGCCTCTTCTAACAATCTTTCATCACTGTCTCCACTTGGTGTAGAAAAACAAAAGGGATGTGTCCAAGGCTTTAAAAACACCTGGCAGGCCCCCCGGGCTGAGACCAGCATGGACAGGTAAGGTGAGTGACATGCCATAGGCAAAAAACTTAGAACACCAAAATAAATATAAAAATAAATGGCAATTTAATTTTTAACAATATTTTTAAAAATCAAAATTAATGCAAAAGAATCCATGATGAGCAGAAAAAAATTTAAAAGACAGGATCAACAGGGGTATCTGGGTGACACAGTTGGTTGTGCCTCTGACTTTTGGTTTCCGGTCAGGTCGTGATCTTGGATCCATCGGATCCAGCCCCAAGCTGGACATCGTGCTGAGCGCAGAGCCTGCCTGAGATTCTCTCTCCCTCTCCTTTCCACTTGTGCTCTCTCAAATAAATGCACAAATCTTAAAAAAAAAAAAAAAAAAAAAAAGATAGGATCAGTAATTGTGCCCTGCCGAGGAGCCATATTCAAGCTGGGCAAAAGAAAAAAAAAAAAATCTGCCTTTTTTCCCCAGGCTCTGTGCCAGAGTTTGGTTCATTCATTAAACAAATGCATTGCGCTACATGCTGTCCCGAGTTCTGGGAACACCGTAGAGAACAAAACAAGGGCCCTACCCTCAAAAAGCTTTTGTTTTCTGTTGGATACAGACAGCAAACAAATCATCTGCATGGGAAGGGAAACCCAACTCGTTCTCCTGCCCGTCCTGTTCCTCCTGCTCCATCTGGATCTGGTCCCTGGGACTCTGGGCACTGGCGGGACCTGAGACCCCTGCCAGGGTCCAGGAGTGTAGAGCCAGTGGGTGGGGCTGGAGTGGCGTAATTATTCTCTCATATCTCACAGCCAATACCTGTTCCATTGCCCAAGAATTCCTAAGAACTGATTGAATGCTGATACCCGGGCCCCGCCCCCGCAGCTGGGATCCAGAAGCTGTAGGTTGGGGCTTCACAGGGCAGGACAGGGTTTTGCCTCCTGCAGATTGGGTCGACAGCAATAGCACACCTATGCCTTAGATGTGCACTGAACTAGTTTCCTTACAAATACCTTCCACAGTCTTTTTCTGAATTTTCATCTCAACCAGATGGAGTGGCCCTTGTGGCCACCAGTGTGTCCCTTTAAGAGAGAGGCTTGTCCCTGGCAACTGGTACTCAGGTGGGGCCCTGGAGTGGCCCTAGGGAGAGGGAGGAGTAGGACTGGGGGAACTGGGACTAGAAAGACTGGCCAGAAGGCATTTCCAGAGCACCAAAGGAAGCCAGGCCTAAAGACAGGGGGCCTGAGACCCTAACCCAGAAGGTTCCTGCTCAGGAAGGCAGGCTCTGGTTCTGTGGCGCCAGGCATCTGACTGAGGTTTGGAGGTTAGTGCAGCTTCCATATCTGGTTTGGACACTGTGGCTCCTATCCTGGGTGTTTCACTTACTTTTGCCAAAAACCTTTGGAGGTGAGTACCCTTATGTCAATTTCTAGAGGTCAGTACTGACACTAGGGAGGTGAAGCTGGCTTTCAGGATCACAGTGTAACCAGGATTCACATTCCGTTCTGTTCCTCTAAAGCTTGTGCGTTTCCCTGCCCCCTTGCTGGAAGGCCAACTATCAATGCGTGCTGAGTATAGTGGGTATGGACCCTCTTTCTCCCTGCCTGGAGTGTGACTTTTCAAGGGTTGCAGTCCCAGCCTGTGGGGCAGTCTTGGTGTGGTGTGTATATAGTCAGACTGACAGCTCCTGGGGCTGCCCCGACACAGCCCAAGGGTGACCTTGGGCAGGTCCTTCCCAATGTCTGAGCCTGGTCCTCATTTACAAATGGGGCCACCAGTGCCTGCCTCCTCCAAGCAGTCAGGAAGATGAGGGGCACAGGGAAGAAGATGTGCTACAAGAGGCTTTGCAAAGAACAGTCCGGGCTGGTTGCTGGTTCTAATTCCCTCTGGGTTCAGGGGCAGCAGGAGGCCGGGGAGATTGTGGATGTTGGCTTTTTTCCTCCCTATTTCAAAATGTCTGCTGGGCTTACATTGTTTTCACAATAAACAGTGCATGGAATTTAAACAAGTAGAAGGGCTTATGCTCGGAGGTGTTTATGGAGGGGGTGGAGGGCTGTGGCTGGGTTGGCACCAGTCCCCCTTGGGGCCAAAGCCAGTGGGGATAGGGATGACACTGCCCCACCTGGAGGTGGGGGGCAAGGGCGGCAGCCTTCCCTACCCCAACACCTGGATCAGCGCCCAGCCCCAGGACTGAGGACTTGGCGATTCACTCCTCATCTCTGGAACCAGACGCAGGGAGATGAGTCCCCACTGGGAAGGGTGGCAGAGACTATCTGAGCCACAGTCTTCATTCTACGAATGAAAGAAGAAGCTGAGGCCCAGAGAGGGGGAGGCCTTCATTAGGGTTATTTGAGTCAGAGGCCTGTATCCAAGTCCAGGGTTTTTTATGACCTGATCTCCTCTTCAATGTTGGCTCCCCAGGAGATGCTGGCTCTTTGCCAGGTCCTGGGCTGGACGCCGTGCTCCCACGTGATCAGAGCCAGGCCCTACCCCTGGAGGGTGCCCTTGCTAGTGGGAGTGCGCCAGGAAGCGGAGAAGACTCCATTCTGGGGTGGGGAAAAATCAGGACAGTTTTGTAGAAGAAACACTGGAGCTGGGCCTTTAGCTCCGAGTAAGGGACAGCTCTGCGGACAGGTGGGGAGAGGTGACCCGATCCAGCAAACTGTAACTGAAGGAGGGGTTGGAAAGTGCTTGCAGTGATAGGGCCCTGTACTTGCTGCAGGGTATGGGGGTTGGAGAGGCCCAGGGTCTGAGAAGGGCCTTGATGGGGTACCTGGTTGGCTCAGTGAATTAAACATCAACCTCTGATTTTGGCTCAGTTCATGGTCTTGGGGTTGTGAGATCGAGGCCTGTGTCGCTGTCTGTGCTGGGTGTAGCACCGGCTTGGGATGCTCTCTCTGCTTCTCCCTCTGCTCCTCCACGGTGCCACCTGGTGCCCATCTTTCTCCCTGCAGCGTGACCTTGTAGGGGCTCTCTCCAGGGGTGGCATGGGGGCGGGGGGAGTCTGTGGAGCAGAGATCTCTGCAGGGGACTCTGGGCCCGTCCCACAACCCCCGCCCCATTCCAAAGCAGCTGGGCTCCATGGTCAAGGCGCTCACGTTCAGAGATGTACCAGGCCCCTCCTGGGTTCTCTGCTGCCCTCTCAGGCCAGAGCCCCTCTGAGCTTGAGGAACCATGGGTCTCATGGTCCAACCCGCCGGCCTGGGTGGACATCCTCCTACACCATCTTCCCACGCCAGGGCAGGTCCTGCCCCCACGAGCGGCCTACTCTTACCTACTGGTTCCCTCAAGCTTTGGGGAACTTTGCTGGAATGTCCACTCCTTAGAGCTTCCTCTATCCAATACCACCACCAGGCGCCCTCTCTCCCTCCTTGATGGTTCTCCTCCCACCTTCCGGGGCCTTACAGGTCCTCACTACATGCTGAGAGAGAATAAAGGCAGGCAGCACAGAGCGGGTCCTCAAACCCACAGAAACAGGGGCAGAGATGTTCACAAAATCCAGTATCTCGTAGGATCACGGAATTTCTGATGACTTTTTCCTCTCGTCTTTGTACTTTCATTGGTCGCTTACATTTTCTAAATATAGATTATCTTGTAAATCCCTACAGATTAAGAACTTTAAGCCCACCCCAGAGCAAAGCTGGAGTAGCTCCGTCAAAGCTCATGGACTCAGGGCAAGAGGCTGACTGGCTCTGTAGTCATAGCAGCTCTGACGGTTCCTGTCTCTAGAGCGGCCCATTCCTCCCCACACTCTGAATACCCGGGAACCGGCGAGGTTGGCGGGCGGGGGGGGGGCTTCCTCTCCGGGCACACCTCCTCTTCCCTGACTCCTGCACTAACCACCCCCCCCCCCCCGGTTTTCTGCTGCCTCTCACACCACCCCATCCCCAGTCTTTTCTTTTTCTTTTTTTTAAAATTTTTTATTTATTTGACAGAGAGATATAGATCACAAGTAGGCAGGGAGGCAGGCAGAGAGAGGGGGAAGCAGGCTCCCTGCTCAGCAGGGAGCCTGATGTGGGGCTCGATCCCAGAACCCTGGGATCATGACCTGAGCTGAAGGCAGAGGCTTAACCCACTGAGCCACCCAGGCGCCCCCCCCCAGTCTGTTCTCAACACAGCAAATCGAGCGTGTCATTTTCTGACGTACAAGGCCTGGCACCATCTGACCCACCAGGTTCTCCGGCCTCCACACCTTCCACCAACACCTCAGCTCTCAGGCTCCAGCCACTCCAGTCTCCTTCAGTCCTCCCAGTGTTCTTTACACTTGCTGCTCCCTCTGCCCGGAATGTTCTGTTGCATCTGTCCTTTGTCAGGCCTCAGCTGAAACATCACCTTGTCACACGGCTTCCCCCCATTCACACACTCTGCTGCCACCTGGTTTTAAATCCTCCCCAGGGCTGTGCCACCTCAGATGACCAAACTTCTCTCCCCTTT
The DNA here is from genome assembly GCF_902655055.1 of Lutra lutra. Taxonomy (NCBI): domain Eukaryota; kingdom Metazoa; phylum Chordata; class Mammalia; order Carnivora; family Mustelidae; genus Lutra; species Lutra lutra. The sequence goes on from NC_062285.1 coordinate 137,647,315, forward strand.
TTGTTTCCCAACCTCCCCAGAATAGAATCCCTGCCAGGCAGGGGCCCTGTTGGTCCTGCTCACCACCGTACCCCCAGCGCAGAGTCCAGTGCTGCTTCATATATGCTTGGGCTATGTGATCTCGGAGCAGGTACTCTTAAGGACTCCTGCCTCTGAACATGCCAGCCATCACAGGGTGGGGGGTGGGGGGAGAAAACAAGGCCAGCCAAAGCCACCTACCCTGTGTGTCCTCTGGGGAGCCAGAACCGTCTTCCCAGCTAGTGTGCTGGAAAGACTCCACGCCTCAACAGTGAGGTCTCACGGGTGTGGTGGTGAGAACACAGGACCTAGACTCCAGGGCTCAGCCATGGGCCACATGGGTAACTTCCTTTCTCCGCACCTGTCTCCCCAGCTGTAACAGGAGACCCGTAACCACATCTCAAGTCTGTCGCATGTGAAAGCACCTAGCACAGACTCAGCCTGTGGAAGGTGCTCGCTCAAAGTGGGCGAGTACCAGGAGACGCTCAGAGAGCTCTCCACCCACCCCAACTTGTTCAGTGAGGTCACGGTAGCAAGGTGGGGAGAGATCCTTAGGGCCGCAGACACAGCTGGTAGCCAAAATGAAACCAGAAGGGAACACTTCTTGGTGAGGTCAGATGTCCTCTGATGGCCCGTGTCCTCGGGGAAGAGCTCTGAAGCTGGGGCCAGCAGATGGGGCTCTGAGTCTTATTCTACCACGGGTCACAAGGTGACACTGGGCAAGTGATATTCTCTCTGGGCCTTTTCCCCATTTTGTAAACCAATGGTGAAAGTCATGCATTCTTCCCTGCTAGTGTCACTTCTTAACCATAAGGCTTACGACCAAGCAAAGGCAGACTATCCAGACTCAGCAAGGTTAAGCTCAGAGGCAGACAGAAGCCTGGCTATGCTGGACGCGTACCGTGACCTTGAGGCACTACACAAATACGGCAGGCAGAAATGAGTTTATTGCATTAGAAAAAACACCAAAGAAACCAGCAAACACCTCCATACGAGACAGTTATTAGTAGTTTGACTTTAAGGGCGAAAAGGAATCTCAAAGGTACAGCTTTATTTTGGGGAGGGGTGATGGGTCTCATCCATCCTCTTTCCCTGTCCCTTTAAACCAATGGACCTCCACGGAGGTGTCCGCTGTATGATACAATTACACACATGGTTCAGTTTTTTTTTTTGTTTTTTTTTTTTTTTTGTAATCACACAAGGGTTTATTTGACAAGCTTAAGCTTGGGCCCAAGTATACCCAACACAGCGGAGTAGGGACTTGGACCACATGGTTCAGTTTTCACTCTGCTTGCCTCGCACACCCGTGTGGAGCTAGCTGGTCACAATGAGCCCGCTCCTGGGGTTCTGGGATTGACCAAGACATGTGAGCATGGGGCTAGGGGTCGTAGCCTGAGCCCAGGCTTCCAAAATGAGTGACAGGGGGACTTGGATGGGGAGAGAGAGCTTGGCTTCCTGGAGAGCTCTGAGAAGACCCCACAACCTCCAGGGCACAGGCATTGGCACCAATGGCTGCTGGGCATGGAGGGGGGCTTTCAATGAACCGAGTGACTCAGTCTCTCAGGGTAGCACTTTGGCTAACTTCTCCTGGGCCTGGAGTGACTGCTATTAGGAGTGAAGCCAGCTGAGCCTGGATATGGGGGAGAAGAGGGGAGGAGCCTGTGGTGCCCAGTGCCTACTGGATAGAGCTGAGAGTTCTGGGAGAAGAGGTCTGGAGCAGGAGCCTGGAAGAGAGGGCTAGGCGAGGCAAGCCGGAACAGGAGAGAAACTGGGCGGGAGGCAGGGCAAAGGCCTCCACCAACAAGCTGCCCTCCTGGGAGAGAGAAATCCAGCCTGAAACCCACTCTCCATGAGCCCAATTCTGCCAGTAGGTCTACATTAAGTACAGTCTCTGCTGGTCTCTGCTCTCCAAAATGACCCTTGACATCAAAGCTGGTCACTGTGGAGGTGCCCCTGGTCAGGTCACAGACCAACACTAGGGTAGAAGACCATCTTTTCCTCTGGCTGAGACCCCAATGGTGCCAACTGCTAGGACTGATGGCAGAGACAGGAGGGGATGAGGCCAGAGATGAGTAGCAGCTTTCTGAAAAGCAAAGGCACCTGCTACGGGCCAGACCCCAGGAAAGAGAACATAATTCAAGTCTGAGAAGAGGCAGGAGCTGTGGGAGGAGGAGCCCACAGATGCCAGGGCTGGGACTCGGGGACCCGGCAGTTCTACATCCCTTTGCCACACTCACTGCCCCCAAACTTAAGAGAGGCACGCGAAAAAAAGGAATCGGAGAGACTCTCCAGAGAAGAAACGTCCAGATTGTTCCTCCCTATAAGCTCCTGCAGCGGCTCATTAGGAAGGTGCCCAGGCAGGCTCTCAACAACGCATCCTTAAAGTCCTAACGACAACGGAAATAACATGTGCCTTCAAAACACATTGAGGAGAACATTCTCTATTGGAAATAATTCACAATTTTCTTGCCACCTTAATTCTGCATTATTACTCTTTCTACATCAGGGATAGTTTCCTAGAGCTGGGATTCTTCCCCCTTGGTCCCCAGCCGAACACTGCATACTAGTTTGGGCGCTGGGGGCGGGTACGGTGACTGCAAATAACCTACATTATTACTGGTAGACAAAAGGCCTGGGTCTCTGGCGCTCCAGCCCAAACCTCCACCGTGACAGGCCAGCTACGCCGAGGAAGAGCAGCCCGCGGGCAGCTAGGCAGGTTCTCCAAAATTGATGTCAGAGGATTGGCAATCGGTAGGTGGGAGGAAGAATGGCTTTATCCTGTACTCTCTGGCCTGACACTTGCTGTCACTCTCCCTCGATCCTGAGGCTTCTGGTCGCTCCAGGCCTGGCCCTGTGGCCTTGCTTGGGGTAGGGAGGGACGGTAAGAGAGGTTGTGCCTACAGAGTTCACTTGGGTTGGGTCAGTCTTCCTGAAACTGGTCTCAGGTGCACCAAGTCCTTTGGTTCATTTAAAAACCAGAGTCACTGCTTCTGGGATGTCGCAACTGGTGCTTCACGGATGTCGTAAAACTCACCTGGGTCTCCCAGGTGATGACAACCTGGGTAGAGCATGGGCGGTCTGTGGAAAGAGGTGCTAGGTCGGGGCTCCCCCAAACTGTGCCTCCTGCCTTCTGCTTAAACAAACCCCCTCCCTTTCTCCAGTGCGGAGGACGCTCAGGAAGCAGCGTCAGAAGTGAACTCACAGACAAGACAGCCTTAATAAATTAGTATAATACTATTAGAAGGGATGGCATTTTGTTCTGTTTCTTAGCAGCATTGTCCTACATGCAGCCTGATGACATCCTTCCCTGGGAAATTTAAAAAGCCGTCCCCGGTTGTTAGCTCTGATGTAAAATTATAAAATAGAAATCTGGTAGGGTTTGTTTTGTTTAAAAAGGAAAAGCCCCTGTGAGGCAGGGCGGTCCCATGCAGTCCTGTTAGCTTTGGCCGTTGGGTGGGCCCACGGGGCTCCCTTCAGGAGGCTGAATCCTGGGGTCCAGGAAGGTCCGTAGGGCCTGTCCGAAGGGCCTGTGGAGAAAAGAGACCCAGGGGCTGGGGTGGGCTGGGTGCAGACCATCACAGCTGCGCCCACGGGGGCAGGGGTGCCACCAACCAGGAAGAAGGACAGCACAGCCTCATTCAGTTTTTTGTCACCTGCCCCGCAAGTGACGTTCATCGGGGGGGCTCTCGAGATAGCCTGCTCTGACCTTTTACCCTTGGGGTCCCCGCCTCAGTAGATGCTGCCATCTTAGTACCTTCACTGCTAGATACTGATTAGTTTGGTGGCTTGAACAGGCTGGCGACACACAGGGAACTAGAGCTTTCTGACCTTTCTGTACCAGAACATTGCCAATACTGGAGTCTGAGAGATTTTCCAAAATTCCTACAACCTTAAATCAGGGACCCATGACATATCTCAGTTATTGGCCTTCTTTTTCTTCAGTGGACAGTGCCCTTTTTGAAAATCAAGTCCAGATTTGAAGGGAATGAAGCATTCTCGAACATAAACAGATGAAACCAGGATATATTAGCCGTAATCCAGACAAGTCTTGGAACTCTGCCCATCAAATAACAGCAGCAAGAACATTCCAGCTACTTCTACTTGCTTAGGGCCCCATAACCCAGATCCCTTAGCAACGCTTACTACCTTGGACCCTTAGCAAGGCTGTGGGGTTCAACACACCCACTGAGGAACACGCAGGGAGGGCCAGGCCCGGGAGGGCTCTCCCCACCAGGACACAGCAGTCCTGTTTCCTCTGCGAGTTTTTCCTGAGGGGTTCCTACCCACGTGTGGAAAACACCTCACCTTGCCGAGCCTGCTAAACCTGTCAGGACCTCTGGTGGACAGGGCCCCAGTTCAGGAGAAACCGAGTCAGAGTTAGCAGGTGGGACAGGGTCCTGGCGTGGGCAGAGGCTGCCTTAACATAATCAGCAGCCAAGATAGGGATGGGTATGATGGGTTTGGGTGTGCGTGCCCTTTTAGGGGACATTTGAGACTGGGACGACTACATCAGATGGGAGGGCTGACTGGGTGCTACAAAGGCCAGGAGGAAGCTGTCTTCGAGGGAGGGCCTCAAAGAGCTCATGGTACAGAGGAAGCAAGACCAATAAATGGCATTTACAGAATAAGCCACCATACTAATGCTCCGAACTTTGCTTGTCCATCTAAGAGTGTTTTACATTCATGTGCTTCTGGGGAGGGGCCTGCCTCGTGAGCAACATGACAGACATATGCCAGGATGGTGTGTCAATTCCCTCGCTAGATTCAAGCGGGTTCCTAAGTCCTGTGGTTGCACTCAAGCCAGGTCAGAGCAGGTCCAACTCCAGGGAGGGTGAAGGTCGCACAGGCAGGGACCAGGGACTGAGGGAATGGTGGCCTCCCCTGCTGTCAGGTGCCATCACAACGGAGCGCACCTCCCAGCACGTGGCCAGCACGTGGCAGTGGAGAGGATTCTGCTGAGAGCAGGGGAGGGCAGACGTGGGCCAGACACGCGCACGGACCGTGAACAGGGCTTTCAAGGGCAGGGCCAGAGACCGAGGCCACTTACGTGGATAGAATTTCAGAGGGAAGGTCGGTGATGTAAGAAGGGATCTTCCGCCCAGTCAGGAACTGCACCACTTCGTTGGTGAAGGTGTTACAGTTGTTTTCAAAGACATTGTAGGACTCTCTCCTGTGCGTTGTGGGAAAGGTTTGGAGAACAGATCAGAGGGGCAGCGAGCACGTATGTGCAACAACTCAACCCAAGTAACGGCAGGGCAAGCTCAGCTGAGTACGAGCCCTGGGATTCTCCTTCTCTTACACTCCAGAGGGCTGCTGGATTTGCCACCGTGGACTGTAAGACCCCAAATTTTAAGGGAAGGAGGAAATAAAAATATATGGCTCCTCTACCGTTTCAGGAGAATCTTTGTATTCACCAAAGCAAAGCTCAAGGGTTACAGCTGAACGCTTACAACCGCGGATTAAAGCTTCTTGAAGAGAGAACCTACTCAAGGTTGCTTATCATCCCAACCCCTCCACAAATCCTGTTTTTGACTTTTCAGGACACGGTACTTGCCCAGTGTGAGCTGCGGTACTTGCCCAGTGTGAGCTGCAAGCAGCAGCTGCTGATTTCAGTCGGAAGGAATAAATAGGCCTTCCTGCCCTCAGAGTTCCGGCAGAAGGTATGCTGGGACGGACTACCAGCCTTGGAGCAATGCTGAGCTCTCCCTGGGGGCAGAACTGCCTTCTCTTCAAATGCATTCAGCCAATACTGGGCCAGACCTTGTGCTGAGTGCGCTAGAGGATGTGAGCTGGTGGCTGCCCTCCAGGGCCTGTTATCTAGTGGGGGGACAGACCTGACTAACCACCGCCCGTGTCTCCACTCACCGGAACAGAGACTCCCTCAGGGAGGAGAGGTACTCCTGAAAGAGTTCTTCTGTGACTTCCGTGCTCCCCACATCAACCACAGAGTCTGGGGGCCCAAGCAATGTCCCTCCCTAAAAGAGCCAACCCAAAGAAAGTCATTAAGTCACTATCTCCACTGAATTTTTTTCATGTGGCATCCCATGGAAGGCCACCAACGCTCTGTTCCAACAACGTTGAACTTTCAGAGCACCCAGGGCAGACGAAGAGTGTTATATCCCATCGGATCAGGCTGTAATGGTTTAGAGCTTCCCGTCAACTCTCCACTGCCACATGCTGGCCACGTGCTGGCCACGTGCTGGCCATGTGCCTAAGAAGCTGGGCTGTTGGTTTCTGGCGGGGCCTGGGGAAGCCGAGTCTCTGGCCGGTCAGACCCCTTAGGCTGTCTACTCATCTGGTTGATTAAAAGAATAGAAATCCAAAAAAAAAAAAAAAAAAAAAACGAAAGAAAGAAATCCAGAACCTGAAGTCTCCCTTTGTCTCCAACATGCCTGATCCCAAGGGTACAACAGGATAACCAGAAATGGCTAGCACTTGATAGGCCAACTTTCTAGGCCTACATTTAAGTGTCTACAGCCAGTTTTCTCCTGGGACACACTTGATATCTATCCCTGGGTAGACTGGGAAAATGTGAAGGACTCTTGAGAGATCCGGTGGGCTGGCAAATACTTTCACAACTCAAGTCTATTTTGATCTGTGAAGATATTCTAATAATGGTGATAGGGTTTCCCAGGCAAGAGAGTTAATGGGCCATGGAAGGCCTACAGCAAGCCCTCTGCCACGGGTTAACAGGCTGCCACAGCAGACCAAAGGAGAGACTGAGGCCAAGGGGGAAACCGGCCAAGCGTGAAGCAACACATCACTGGGGAGAACAGAGCTGGGAAGAGGCTGGGGAAGTAAGGGAGAGGACTCCTGAGCAGAACTCCTAGAAAAGATCATTCATTCATGCAACAGCTATTAGGCACCTACTGTGTGCGTGACACTGCTCTAGGCATGGGGGAAAGCATGGTGAGCAGGGCAACTATGGTGGTCCAAGAATAATGGTCTCAGAATTGTAAGGGACTGAAAGGTCACTAGTTGAGTCCCTATCGTTCACTCATATGACAAACATGCATTGAGGACTTACTAGATGCTGGCCTTACACTAGGCACTGGGGGTATGATGGGGACAAAACAGATGAGATCCTTGCCCTCATGGAGCTTATAGTCTAGCAGGAAGGCAGGCAAAAAAGTCCCATAAACCAATGCATAATTATGAGCTGCGATAAGGGTCTTGCTGGAAAAATACAGAGCACCACCAGTGCGTATGACAGGGGACCTTTCCAGTCGGGACGGGTTTGGGAAGACTTGCCTGAGAGACTAACACTGAACTCAGATCTGAAGGATAGAGAGGCAGAACCAGGTGAAGGATCAGGGAGGTGGGCTGAAGTGAGAGCTTAGGTTCCAATGTCCATGGAATGTTCCAGAAATAAGAAGGGGGTGGGGGTGGGGAAAGGCACCACCTGAAAAGGTCATGCAGAGCTGGAGACCGAGACCAGATCAGAGAGGGCCTGGAGGCCAGGCTAAGCTTGCTGGGTTTTATTCCAAGAGCAGTAGGGGGAGTTCTGACAGAAGCAGGGGAATGCCATGATCAGATTTTCATTTTGAAAAGATCACTTTGCCCGCTGGGGGTAGTCCTGACGGAGGAGGAGCAGAGGTACTGCTGCGGTCCAGGCTAGATGTGAGGGTGGCATGGACAAAGGTGAAAGCTCTGGAAACAGGGGAAGAGATGAAGAGAGAGAGAGAGACTGACTTGAGATACATTTACAAGATGGAATTAACTGGGCTTCATGAAGGATTTGTTAGAGAAGGTGGCGAACCGGTGAGAGCAAGAAATCAGAATGCCTTTCCATTTGTAAGTACCAAAATGAATGGTTGGCTGGTCTTTGTTTGACCACCTCCTGTGAAAACCCTTAGATAGCTCGGAGAGGAATTTCTTGGAAAGATGCATGGACTTTAGAGGCAGAGAGTCCTGACTTATACCCCCGGTGCCACTTACTGGCCCTATAACTTGGGGCAACACACTTTACCTCTCAGAGCCCTCATCCTTCAGCTGAACGCTGGCTGAGTTCCTACTATGAGCTAGGCACTGAGCTGGTGACGGGGACAGAGGGTGAGACACAGTCTCAGGTCACAAGGAGCTGACACACAGCTCCCTGCAGAGACTCAGGAATGGTTCATCTACCGTATCACACTCGGTGGGACCCAGAGGGACCCCCCAAATGCCAAGGGAGCAGAGAGGAAGCTAGGGAAGGGTGTTCTGAGCTGAGTCTTTTTTTTTTTAAGATTTTATTTGTTTGACAGACAAAGATCACAAGTAGGCAGAGGAGCAGGCAGCAGACAGAAAGAGAGTAGGAAGCAGGCTCCCTGTCGAGCAGAGAGCCTGATGTGGGGCTCGATCCCAGGACCCTGGAATCATGACCTGAGCCAAAGACAGAGGCTTTAACCCACTGAGCCACCCAGGTGCCCCTGAGCTGAGTCTTAAGGTAGTTACGAGGAACTATGTCACAGGCCAACATCCACTGGGCTAAAAGCCAGACATACAGAGTGGGGACCCCAGGGACCTGAGACTGGGGAAGGGTGTGAGGGAAGCCACTCACTGGGGGACAGCTGGAGATACCACCAACGCCGAAGTAGAACTCATCCTTGTGCACAACTATGGAGGTGTGCCTGCAATGCAGAGAAGTGAGATAGTAAGCCAGAAAACTTAAAACTGGTCTGGGAAAAAGCAAATACCACACTGGAAGGAGAGTAATTTCTGCCCAAGGATAGGACTTACAAGGTCAACAGCCTTATGTAACTAACCAAAGGCATAAATATCCTACAGAGTTTCTCATCTTTGGCACTATTAACATTTGGGGCTGGAGAACTCTTGACTGGGGGGCTGTCCTGTGTATTCTAGGAAGTTTAGCAGCATCCTGACCTCCCCACACTGGATGCCAGGAGCACCCCGCCCCCACCAGCTGTGACAACCAAACCTGTCTCCAGACACTTGTCTGGATTGTTCTCGGGGCAGAACTGTCCTCCTGGAGAACCGTTGCTATAGATCATGTCAGCAGAGGGGAGGCCCTGGATTCACCCTGATACTGAGAAACCGTTAGTGAAATCAAGCTCTGCAGACCAGGTGTGTTCCCAGACTTTGAAAACTAACAGGAGCAGATAACCTGGACCCTGCTGAGGGCCAGACCAGATGAGAAGTGTGGACCTATTTCAGGGGAAGGCGGTCATATTACTTGGTCTGAGTCAAACAAAACAAAGATCATTCTGGTCAGTCCAAATGTCAGCAGGCTCTAGGAGTCCAGGTGAAATACTGACCTACGGTTTCCTCCTTCATGGAACTGAGAACCCAGCTACCATCTTGTCTGACAGGGATGGATCGAGGACAGAGGCACCAAAGTGGATGAGTTTCAAGACAGACATGTGGGGCCCTTGAGACTTCTGTAGTTAGAAAGCCTTGGTTGGGCGGGTGGGCATGACATCATCCTGCCTTTCATTAGAGCAGGGTTTCTCATCCTCAGCACCACTGCCATTTTTGGGGCTGGATAATTCTTTGTTGTAACAGCTGTCCAGTGCACGGTAGGATGTTTACAGCAGCAACTCTGGCCTCCACCCACCCATCAAAAATGTCTCTAGACACTGCCAAATGTCCCTGGGGTGAGAGTCAGGGCACAAGATTACCCCTGGTTGAGAACCACCACTGCTTTAGAAGTTAGAAGTTTGGTGACAGGGAGCGCTGGGTTCCAAGCTGGAAGCCACAGAGACCTGAAACGCATAGGTACTGCTTTGTTTCAGAAACTAGCCAACCCATGTAGAGTCCCACCCAACTTACCAGATGCCTTCCAGTTGTTTCCCTGTGGAGAAAAGAAGAGATTTAGCCAGTTGGGATCAGACTAAATGTTCTCTCAGCCTGAGTAAATTCAGACCATCACCGAAACCCAGAGTAACCCAGGGGGCACCTGGGTGACGCGGTCGGTTAAGTGTCTGACTCTTGGTTTCAGCTCAGGTCATGATCTCAGGGTCATAGGATTGAGTTCTGCACTGAGTGCAGGGTCTGCTTAAGACTTTCTCTCCCTTGGGGCACCTGGGTGAGTCAGTCCTTAAGCCTCTGCCTTTGGCTCAGGTCATAGTCCCAGGGTCCTGGGATGGAGCCCCACATCTGGCTCCCTGCTCAGCGGGAAGCCTGCTTCTTCCTCTCCGCTCCCCTGCTTGTGTTCCCTCTCTGGCTGTCTCTCTCAAAATCAATCAATCTTTGGGTGGGGGCGCCTAGGTGGCTCAGTCGTTAGGCGTCTGCCTTAGGCTTGGGTCATGATCCCAGGGTCATGGGATTTAGACCCGCAATGGGCTCTCTGCTCTGCGGGAAGCCTGCTTCTCCCTCTCTCTCTCTCTCTGCTTGTGTTCCCTGTCAAATAAGTACATAAATCTTAAAAAAAAAAAAAATCTTTGAGTTGGGGGAAGAATTTCTCTCCCTTGAGGCAAAACAAAACAAAACAAAACTCCCTCCCTCTCTGAAATAAATAATCTTAAAAACAAGAACACCCAGAATAACCTATTAAAAACCTCTTGGAAGACTTTCTAGGAATGCAGTTATCCTCCAATAAGGTCCTTTGGTCCTGATACAGGTATGTCGTGTAAACTAGAATGCAAGATAAAAAACACTGGTACAGATGTCCCCCAATTTTGTGTCTGCTTTTTTTTCCCCTTCAGGGTCAATTCAACTTTGCCTTTTTATTTTTACTTTTTAAATTTTATTTATTTTTAAAGATTTTATTTATTTATTTGACAGGCAGAGATCACAAGCAGGCAGAAAGGCAGGCAGAGAGAGAGAAGGAGAGGCAGGCTTCCCACTGAGCAGAGAGCCCAATGCGGGACTCGATCCCAGGACCCTGGGATCATGACCTGAGCCGAAGGCAGAGGCTTTAACCCACTGAGCCACCCAGGTGCCCCAACTTTGCCTTTTTAATTTCTTCCGTCTCACATACAGAGACAACAGAACAATGGTATAAAAAGGCTGTTATCCACTTCTTCATTGAGCCTATGTGAGGTGAAATCCTTCAGGAAATGACAGAGCAAAACTTGACAAACGCCATCCATCTGAGTAGTCAATCCAGATGTATTCTATACCTCCACATGGCAGAAATGATGTTAGGTATGGAAATGAAAATATGAACAGGTCACTCTCCTGCCTATAAGGAGCCCAAAGTCAAATGGAAAGAGAGACACACACATAACTAAGTAAAATACAATGTTGATAGGCTCTCATTATAGAGCGGTATAATTACAGAGTGCTAAAAATAAGATGTTATATATAATAAAGATAAGGAAACTTTATAAGCAGCAATTCAACCAGGGAACAAGTAGGGGCAGGAGTGGACCTTTCTGCCAGAGTGAATATGTGCAAATGCACAGCTGTGATAAAGACAGGTTAGAGAAAAGAGTGCAGTGATGGTGACAGGAGGGAAAAGGGCCAGCAGGGGCACCAGCAAAGTAGGGTAAGCCCGGACGGAAGGCTGCCCTACACTGTGGGGGCATTCGTGGTTGTTAGGCTGTAGAGTGCCTCGATCAGATCCATGTTTTTATTTTTATTTATTGTTTTAAAAGATTTTATTTATTTATTTGACAGACAGAGATCACAAGTAGGCAGAGAGGCAAGCAGAGAGAGAGAGAGAGGGAAGCAGGCTCCCTGCTGAGCAGAGACCCACCCTGCCCCGATGAGGGGCTCCATCCCAGGACCCTGGGATCATTACCCGAGCCAAAGGCAGAGACTTTAACCCACTGAGCCATCCAGGCGCCCCTGGATCCATGTTTTTTAAAAGACATCTACATCTTGTAAGAGAACTGTAGGGGTGCCTGGGTGGCTCAGTGGGTTAAGCATCCAACTCTTGATTTCAGCTCAGGCCGTGATCTCAGGGTCATGAGACTGGGCCCTGCAACGGCTCTGTCCTCAGCGGAGAGTCTGTTAAGATCTCTCTCTACCCCTACTCCTCCTCCCTTCTTGAAACAAGATAAAATACAGCATCACAGTGTATGGTACCCAGAATTTTGATAAATGGAGACTATACTAGGTACAACGGCCTTGGGGAGAAAGGTAAAGACCTCCAAAAGATAAATTTTACCTTAGGATTGGTAGTAAATCTAAGAAGAGATTTCAGTATGTAGGGAATTAATATGAAATACTGTGTCTATTTTCAATACAAACATTTCATTCCCTGTTAGTGTTGCCAGGCTAAATGCAGTAACAAGGAAAAGAAAATGTAGCAGAGCTCTGTCTCTCCTTCAGTTAGGAGACCAGTGTGCTTTTCACTAAAAGACCTGCTACTTTGGCCCACAAGGCCCAAACGGACAGAGGGATTCAGGCTGGGGTTTCTGAGGTAGCTCCCTAGACTGTGGGGCAGGCTCTGCCCTTATGCAAAATGAGCTGAAATGCCACAGAGGTGGCCGAGAAACAGACCGGAAGCCGCACGGCACTGGTAACTCATTTAGGACAAGCGTCTTCAAATGCAGCTTCTGGGGACGCCTGGGTGGCTCAGTGGGTTAAGCCTCTGCCTTCGGCTCAGGTCATGATCTCAGGGTCCTGGGATCGAGTCCCGCATCAGGCTCTCTGCTTGGCAGGGAGTCTGCTTCCCTTCCTCTCTCTCTGTCTGTCTCTCTGCCTACTTGTGATCTCTGTCTGTCAAATAAATAAATAAAATCTTAAAAAAATTTTTTTTTTTTTTTTGTTGGCCACATTGGGGCGGGAGTGAGTAGGAGGTGGTGATTTGAGACTGAATTAGGTCACAGGGCCATTTTGGAACATGAATTAGGCTCAGTGGATATTAGCACACTACGGAAGCAGATTATTTTCCCATTAGGATTTCGTCAGCAGGCCCAAGAGTGGGTGGGTCAGATGCCCACATGTCTCCAAGCTTGCTGGAACATCTAGGGCACGGATTTCAAGGACTATGAAGTATGCACATGAAAACAAATGGAAGGCAGGGATATCAGTCCTGTTTCTATCAAGAGTAACAAAGAATGCAGAGTGAGGTCTGCGTTCGTCAGCATTCCACTGACTGTGAAAGAGGTGAGTTAGTATACAAAAGCCAAGGAGAAAATACTGCATCCTGGCACGGGTGGCACATAGATGTACATGCTGATTGCAGGATAGGCTCGAGATCGGCCCCTGGAATCCTGCTGGTGTTCAGCAAATGTCTGTTTGGTGATGGGGCAGCACGGGGCTCTGTGCAAGCAGCATTAGGTCACTGGTATAAAACAAATGCAGCCCTAGCTCACCTCCCATATTCCTCTAATGATAGTGTTTTTATTTATTTTGTTTTAATTCCAGTTAACATGCAGTGTTATTGATAGTGTATTTATTTATTTTTAAGATTTTATTTTTAAGTAATCTCTACACCAAATGTAGGGCTTGAGCTCACAACCCCGAGATCAGGAGCCACATGCTCCACCTACTGAGCCAGCCAGGCACCCCTGGATAGTGGTTTTAATTGGCAATGCTTTTTTTTTTAATTAAAACATTTTTTAGGTTTATTTACTTATTTTTAGTACTCTGCACCCAGTGTGGGGCTCGAACTCACAACCCTGAGATTGACCGGCACGCTCCTCCCACTAAGCCAGCCAGGCGCCCTTAACTGGCAATGTTTTAATCTGCTGGTTGGCTTGGCATCTGCCAGATTACCAGCCACGTGAAGGGGTTAATGTAATTTACAAAATCAGCTTGCTCTTCTCTGGGGCCACTGGATAAATATTGAATCTAGGTGGGAAAGAGGTAAAAGGAAACATTTGTAAAACATAAGTGGCCCTCTGTGCCAATATTGTAAAGAAAAATAAAAGGCTATTGGCAGGAGGGCTTTCCCTTCCTTTAGGCAGAGAAAGGTTATCACAAAATCAAATGCAGTACATTGTTAAAAACTGAGAGGGTATTTTATTTTACTTTATTTATTTTTAAGATTTTATTTATTTGACACAGAGAAAGATCACAAGTAGGCAGAGAGGCAGCCAGAGTGGGGGGGGGGGGAAGCAGGCTCCCTGCTGAGCAGAGAGCCCGATGCGATGCAGAATTCGAACCCAGGACCCTGAGATCAGGACCTGAGTCGAAGGCAGAGGCTTAACCCACTGAGCCACCCAGGAGCCCCAAAAAACTGAGGGTATTTTAATTAAAAAAAAAAAAGTAGGTTTAAAACTACTTGATATTCCAATGCTAGGATTCCTTGGAGCCAGTACAGGATTCTTTCCTCATATAAAATAACTGACTTAGGATTATTTATTAATTATTTATTTGCCTCGTCAGGCTCTCTGCTCAGCGGGGAGCCTGCTTCCCTTCCTCTCTCTCTGGCTGCCTCTCTGCCTACCTGTGATCTCTGTCAAGTAAATAAATAAAATCTTTAAAAATAAATAAATAAATAAATAAATAAATAAACTCTTTTAAAAAAAAGTTTTTATTTATTCATTTGAGGGGCGGCGCATACAAGCAAGTGAGAGCAGGAGCTGGGGGAGGGTCAGAAAGAAAGGAAGAGGCAGACTGCCCCTTGAGCAGGGAGCCCCAGGACCCCAGGATTAAGACCTGAGCCAAATGCAGATGCTCAACTGACTGAGCCACCCAGGCACCCCTCAGAATTCACGTTTTTTACTTCATTACTATTTGTATTACAGAATTAAGCAAAGAACTGAGTATAAAGTAAAATCTCAAATATTCATTTGATTGCATTCTGCCAAGAAAGAAATATGTTCTATATCCTTCTGTCTTTAAACCTGAGAACAATTTTGAAATAGGCTTCTGAAAAAAATAAAAAATAAACATAACCCTGGGATACGTGCATGCACACAAAACTTTAGATTAGAAAACAATCAACAAATATAATGTATTCTTATCACAATTAAAAAAAAAACCCAAGCACCTCTGCATTTGTCTCTATGTCCTTTAGCACTGAAAAAGGTCATGAAATTTAAAGAACAGCCAAAATTACCAAGAGGAGGAACTTAAAGGACAATTATTATAGCTAATTATCTTAGGCAAATGGTACATTATGAAAAAGAGGTGTCATCAGCTGTCTGTTAGAACACTAAGGATAAATCTGGGGCCATTTCATGGTGAATGAAGGACAGTCGATCAGAAATAACTTCATGTGAAGCAATTATTCTAGGAGACTGGACACTGGACAGGATAAAACTGTGGAGTCTACACTGGAGGAGAAGGGAATTACACTAGGCTTTCTCCAGTCCAGTCATGACTGTAATAAAGCTAGATGGGGTCTTTTTTTTTTTTTAAGATTTTATTTATTTATTTGACAGAGAGAGAGAGAGAGAGAGCAGCGCACACACAAGTAGGCAGAGCGGCAGGCAGAGGGAGAGGGAGAAGCAGGTACCCTGGGCTCCATCCCAGGACTCTGGGATCATGCCTTGAGCTGGAGGCAGCCACCCAGGTACCCCTAGATGGCGTCTTTTAATGAGGAACCATCATAACAAGAATAAGGTACATCTGATGAGGCCACACTAATTTAATATGGCAAAATGAGTGCGATGAGCAATGATCATAAATCCATGATTATGAATGGCACAGAAACACTGAACCCAGATCCTTTTCTCATCCAAATTTGAAACATTTGACCAAAGATGCTTTTACAAACTTGAAAAATTATAAAGGGACACGTTCCACAGTAGAGGTGATATAACAAAATGATTGACAACATGAGCCCTGAAAGTCAGAATGCTTGGGTTTATAACCCAGCCCTGCCACTTACCAGCTGTGTGAGCAGGGGTTAGTTTCTTTTTTGGCGGGGGGTGTGGGGGGCAAGTCTCTTTACGCCTTATGTCTCAGGTTCCTCAAATGAAAAATGGAAGTAATCACAGGACCTACCTCACAAAACTATGGTGAGGATTATAACACACATAAAGTACTCAGAAAAAAGAGTGTGGCTCATGGGAAGTTCTCAACAAATGCAAGCTATTAATATGCTTCTGGAAGTCATATAGCAAAAATCAGGAAACAAGTGGACTTTTTAAAGGTTCAAATATATTTGGGAATGGGAAACCAATACACTGGGACATACCCAACTTTAAGGTTGGTGATGTCTGGACAGGGTGAACCAGTAAGGCAATGCCCATTTTCCAAAAGTTTCCAACTCTAGAAAGTAGTGATTATTAGCTTTGATAAACCTTTCATTACTTTTGCAAAAGCCATAACAGCAATATGGGGGGAAAAAGATAGAGAAGAGAGAATTAGATTTGCAGGCAAGGTGATGTTCTCAGAAATACCATTGCGGGCAGATGTGCCAACTGGTGAAGTTCCCATTTTTGCCTGTGATCCTTCTAGGATTTCTCATCTATTAAAAAAAGTAGGGGGAGGGGGCCTGTCTGGCTCTCCTCCTTCAGTTATGGCAGTTTTCCCTTCACCCATGATACTCCACAAAGGCCTTCCTGCAGTTCCAGGACAAGGCCAGGCTCTATCCTACCTCCGGGCCTTGGCAGATTGATCTTCCTCATGCCTAGAACACTAGAACTCCCTCACCACCCTCCTGTGACTACTACTTGATCCTTGACTTCCCAACTTAAGTTACTCCTTCTGATACCCTTAAAGTCAGGTTTCTCTTCTTACTTTCAATCTCAGCACCCTGTTTGCTTCTTGCCACATGCCCGGTGAGCAGCTCCAAGATGGCAGTGAACATTTTGCTCAATATATTGTCCTCAGTTAAGCTTAACACCTACTAGGTGCTAGTCGGCACTCAAAAAACAATCTATTGGGCGCCTGGGTGGCTCAGTGGGTTAAGCCGCTGCCTTGGGCTCAGGTCATGATCCCAGTGTCCTGGGATCGAGTCCCACATTGGGCTCCTTGCTCAGCGGGGAGCCTGCTTCTCTCTCTGCCTCTCCCTGCCACTTCGCCTGCTTGTGCACTCTCTCTCTCTCTCTGACAAATAAATAAATAAAATCTTAAAAAAAAAAAAACCGTAAAAAAAACCCACACCAATCTATTGAATGAATCAAGTAGCAGTGATTACCTAAGGGCATTCATAGCTATGACCAAAGTAACCAAATGGCTCCATTCCAAGAAGTTTAGTTAGAACTTGATTGATGTAATCTGTTAGTGATTAGCACCTTCCTCCATGACTTTGTAAATTTTGCTTTCAACTTTGCCTTAGTCATTTTAACAACTGGTGATCTGGGCCCAAACTTCTAGCCAACAATGGCCTGGCTACATAACAATTATCTGAAGAGCTTATTAAAAATGCAGATTTTTGGATCAAAACTCCAGAAGATTCTTATTTACTACCTGTGTAATGAGGCTCTAGAATCCATAAATTCAAAACTTCGCTTATTTTGAATAAATATATGTGTGCAGTACACAATTCGAAAGGTACAAAAAGTTTACAGTGAAGTCTCCCTTCCATTCCTGTCCTCTGGCATCAAGTTTCCCTTCCCATAAGTTACCGCTATTTCAATTTCTTTTCTTTCTTTCTTTTTTTTTTAAGATTTTATTTATTTGATAGACAGAGATAATAAGTAGTCAGAGAGGTAGGCAAGGAGACAGGAGGAAGCAGGCTCCTCGCTGAGCAGAGAGTCTGATGCGGGACTTGATCCCAGGACCATGAGACCATGACCTGAGCTGAAGGCAGAGGCTTTACCCACTGAGCCACCCAGGCGCCCCACTATTTCAATTTCTTATGTATTCTTCCAGGTAATTATCTGTCTACAGGAGCATGTATAAATCCTTTGCTTTAAACACACCGAAAATTTAAAGAACTGTTCCAACTTTGTTTTCTCTACTTCCATTGAACAAAACTTGTTGAAAGTGAAGTGATCTGTATTTTTAACAAACATCCCAGGTGATTCTGAGGTAAAGCCAACTATCAGTAACCACTCACTGGCCCAGGGTTGAGATTAAGCGCAACTCACTATGATACACCAGAAACTCAGGGACATTGAAAAGATGCCTCCCAAGTAGTCTTGTTACTTGACTTCCACCTCTTGTCTTACCAAGACGAACTAAAACACTCTCTAATGAGTCCATAAAAGTAAGGAAAAACTAGCCATTCCAATGGATGTTGCCAAAGCTGTTCAATTTTTCAATTCCTGGAATCTTTTCCTGCCCAGAATCAACTGAAATCACAAACGCGACAACTTCTGTGTTAGAGGAGACCTTTCGGTATTTGGGTTATAATGACGTTTGACATGCAGCGAACTAGGGCTGATGTTCTCTCCTGGTCGGTAAGTAGTTTAATGGAGCACAACTGAAATACGTCCTTACTAACCCTTACTGACACAACAGTATCCAGTCCTCCCCTAGAATTGCTTTCTAACCATCTGGACAAAAGCAATTAACTTAAAAACTGTTGAGAAGACCGCACCGTCCCTCGAGTTCGGGCTCCAGAAGCAGACCTGACTTCACCTCCACCAAGGCTGGGCCCCCGGGCGGCTCTAGCTTCCTACTCCTATCTATCCCAGAGACTGCAGAAGAGTGTCCTTTTAGCACGGAGGGAAGGCTAAGGGCCACCCGGGGATCTCCGCAGTGTCCCCTCCACCACGAGGGGCACCGCGCAGTAGGCATCCTCATCTCCCCTACACTCGGTGGAGGAAGGAGTGTAAAGGGCTCCCGAAGTGGGGCAGGGGAGCCGCCGGGCTGCAGCGCCGGCTCACCCCACAGCTCGCAGGGGGCAGGGGGAGGGCGTGACTCCTCCATCCCTTCCTCCTGGATTCAAACGCGAAGTCGGGAAAGTGGCGCTCCAGGGGCCCGAACCTCAGACCTCTCCCTTCTCCACTCGCGCTTTCCTGCATCCTCTGGGCCCCGCATCCCCACCACGAGCCGTGGTCCAGGCCTCCCTACCTCTGCCGGCCGTCCCGGCACCCTCTTGCCCGCCCCCAGACCCCTCACCCAGCATGATGGGGCTGAGCCGCCGGGCCAGGCCCTTGGACAGGTCGTATACGTAGAGCTTCACCGGATAGAGATTCGGCGGCTCCATCGGGACCCGTGGCGGCGGCTGCCACGAAGTCCCTCAAGCACCCGGCAGCGGCTTGGACCTTCCCGTACCCGACGGGGGTGGGGAGCGGAGGGAGCGGGGGGGGACCGAGCCCAGGCCCGGCCTGAGGGGCGAGGGAAAGGCGGCCCTGCGCTACACGCGCCCCCACGCCCGCCACCGGCAACGACTACTGTGAGGTGACAGAGCCGGGACGGGCAGGGTCCGCGCGGAAGAGGGGGCGGGGGCGGGGGCGGAGACGCACTCTTGCGCATGTGCTACCGTCCCGACGGACGGCGAGGGGCGGGGTTTCGCGGAAGGGGGCGGGGCTTTCGCTCACGGGGTTGGATTCGTTCGAGACAGTAGTGGAAAGCCGGTGGGGGAAGTGGGCGTGTCATTTGAGGAGGAATGTGCGCGCTATGCGTGATGACGCAACGGGCGTTGATTGGGAGCGCGAACTGGAGCCCGTGCGAGCGTGGCGCCCCGCCTTTTGTCCACATTGATCTCTTCGTTGTTTCTAAGGTAGGCAGTTAGGGCTTTTCGCTTTGTCCCTTGCTTTCCGGCCGGGGCTGGTCTCAACGTGCTTCGCTCACTTAGTCTTGCGCGCCGCTCTAGCCTCCCCGCGAGGCAGCGTCAGCACGAAGTGTGCAGACCGGCGGGGTAGAGACCGATTCTGGTCCCCGTCCCTTCCTCCGTGGGAGGCGGCACCTGGCCTTGAGGCCAGCCTGCAGTGAGACCCTATCTCTCCGCGTGGCTGGCGGAGGAGTTGGGGGAAATTTGGGGGCGGGATGAGCACAGTGGGTCCGCTGGAGTATCTAGTACCCTGGAGCAGGAATTCCGTAGGTCCAGATGGTGCTGGAGGCCAGACGGGACCTTCAGGTTGGGCTGCCCCAGCACCCCAGTCAGTCGGAGGGCCGCTACCAGCCCTGAAGAGGCCCTGAGGGATAGCGGAGGTGAGGCTGCCGCTGGAATGATGCCCACCGCCGTATACTAGTGCATCTCAGTTACTGAGAGCTCTGGAGGCAGCAAGATCCAGCATCCGCATTTCTCACCAGTAATCTTGAGACTTTAGGGCGGATCTCATGGGAGCCTAGGAGTCGATATTTTTTAGGGTTAAATTTGCTTCTTACTGATCATAACTTTCTTTCACCTGGTGAGCAGTAAACAAAATGTCAGGTTGGGAGTCTTATTACAAAAACGAGGGCGATGAAGAAGAAGAACAAGAAGAGGGACTTGAAGCAGGTGGTAAGTGACTTCAACGTGTGCGTGGTTCTGTGTATAAGACTTTCCCTGTCTCTGCTGTCTAATGGCTTACCCTGCTCTCCCCAGAGAATCTCAAACGCTTTTCTCCCTTTGAACTTTGCAGAGCTACCCAAGGCTCTTTTACTCAAGTCCTACTCCAGTCCTTGAGACATTTGTAGCCTTAAGCTTTTACTGGGTTCTGGTAGGTAGACATCTGTTGAGTTCGAGTCAATGACCCTGAACATTGGTACCTTTTGTCACCTTAGGTGGCTCAGGGAAGACCTTTCCTCACCCAGGAGAGTTGTTTTACTCGTTGTAGGACCTCAGTATAAAAATGTCTTCACCCTACAATAACTGCAGCAACCAAAGCGAAAATGTGAGCAACACAGCTACAAGATTCATTCTCTCACCATGGTCTCAGGCATGGTAGTAACACAAAGGATAAAGGAAGAGAAGTAAGGGGTGCAGGTAGTCTACATACTGGTGAATTTAAGTCCTGGGTAAAAAAATTTTAAAGTGTTTTTACTAAAAGCGAGAAACACAGGAAACATATAACATAAAAGAGAAAATTTGCTGTAATCTATATATTCTACTGCTCGAACACTACTACTGCCAGCTTTTTGGCATTTTGCATATTTCCTTCATTGAAGGAAATTTCCTTCATCTTTTATTCTGCTATTTCTTAACTATGTATGTCTGCTTTTCTTTGTGTCTGATTTTTTATAATCATAGTGAATATATGTTTTTTTCATTTTCATTTGCACCAGTCTTCTTCCAAAAACAATTTTATTTATTTATTTATTTATTTATTTATTTTTTAAAGATTTTATTTATTTGTCAGAGAGAGAGGAGAGTGAGCGAGCACAGGCAGACAGAATGGCAGGCAGAGGCAGAGGGAGAAGCAAGCTCCCCGCCAAGCAAGGAGCCCGATGTGGGACTCGATCCCAGGACACTGGGATCATGACCTGAGCCGAAGGCAGCTGCTTAACCAACTGAGCCACCCAGGCGTCCCCCAAAAACAATTTTAAACATAATTTTGTGTCTGCCTTTTCCCCTTAATATATTATAGATATATTTTCCCATGTAACTACATATATGTCGTCTTTATAACTCATTTTAAAGGTACTGTAATTTTTTCCAGTCTGCTTCCCATTGGACATTTTAGTTACTTTCAATTTCTTTTTTTTTTTTTTTTTAAGATTTTGTTTATTTATTTGGCAGAGAGAGAGAGACACACAGCAAGAGAAGGAACAAAGCAGGGGGAGTGGGAGAGGGAGAAGTAGGTTTCCTGCTGAGCAGAGAGCCCGATGTGGGGCTCGATCCCAGGACCCTGGTATCCTGACCTGAGCTGAAGGCAGATGCTTAATGACCTAGCCACCCAGGTGTCCTATTTTCAATTTCTTACTTTAATGAACAACATTGTGGAAAATTTTGTATAAGGGGTTTCCCATATCTTATGTTCTTTAGATTGCTAAGAGGTAGAATTCACTGGATCATGATAGAATTTTTCTACAAACCATAAGAGACTCTTAATCTCAGGAAACAAACTGAGGGTGCTGTAAGAGAAGGGGTGGGAGGGATGGGATAGCTGGGTGATGGACATTGGAGAGGGTATGTGCTATGGTGAGTGCTGTGAATTGTGTAAGACTGATGAATCACCGCCATGTACCCCTGAAACAAATAATACATTATATGTTAATAAAAATAAATTAATTAAAATTTAAAAAAATTTTGTTTAGGGCTCTTGACCCATAATCGCCAAATTGTTTTATAGATGGGCAGTTACGTTTATTGTATTAAAAGCAGCAGTGCGAATAAAAGGGAGACAACCAGACATTTTATGTGTTTCTTTTTTTTAAAGATTTTATTTATTTATTTGAGAGAGAACACAAGAGAGAGATTGAGCAAGTGATTGAGCAGGCGAGGACAAGCATGGGGGAAGGGCAGAGGGAGAAGCAGGCTCCCCGTTGAGCAGGGATCCTGACTGGGGCTCCATCCCAGGACCCTGAGATCGTGACCTGAGCCAAAGGCAGACATTTAACTGACTGAGCTACCCAGGAGTCCCCATTTTATGTGTTTTTATAAAAAACTCAGCATCGTCTATGATGCCAGAAAGGAAAAAAGAACACCTGAATCTGATGATGAACCCTCTCTAGGTCCTCAGTAGGAAAGACAGAGGTTTATGTCAGTTTATAACGAAAGAGTACAGTCAGCAAAATCCAGAAGGTGGAAAACTGTATGCAACACAACATTCTGGTTCTTTGGCAAATAAGTTATGACACAAAAACGGAGGGGTATCTATAGTTTAAGAGGTTTCAAAAACTTATTTTTTCTAAGTAGGCTCCATGCCCAGTGTGGAGCCCAACTGGGGGCTTGAACTCATGACCCTGAGATCAAGACCTGAGCTGAGATCAAGAGTCAGATGCTTAACTGACTGAGCCCCCCCAGGTGCCCCCCGAAACTTTTTTTTTTTTTAAAGTCAAAACTAGTGTTTAGGAATGTTCACTAGGATGATAAAACTATAAAGGAAATAAGGAAATGATTATTGAAAGTCAGGTTAGTGGTTACTCTTTGGAGGAGGGTGGGCATTGTAATGGGCTTTTTTCTGTTTGTTTTACATGAATAATAAACATGATAAATATGACCACAAGTGCAAACATTTTCTTCTATTTTTCCCCCCATAGGAGAATATACATACTCAGGAAGAGATAGTTTGATTTTTTTGGTTGATGGTTCTAGGGCCATGTTTGAATCTGAGGGTGAAGATGAAATGACTCCTTTTGACATGAGCATCCAGGTAAGACTACCTTCTATTTAATTTAAAAAAAGGAAAGGAGAGGAAGAAAAAAGTATTAACACCACTCTAAAAATTATGGACTCTTTGAAAAATTTGTGAATGATTGGTGTTTTTTAGCCTCTCCCAGAATGGTTGCATGTACTCTGAGCTAAAAAAAAAAAAAGGCAGCAGCGCTGGAGAATAGACCCATTTTATTTTGTGTTTGAACTTCAGACTCTAGGAATACATTGCTCCCACTTCTTGTGTTAGCCCTGGCGGTACAGAAGGGCTCCTCCTCCTGTAAAGATGTGCGTGTGAAGGAAGAAAGGATATTCCAACAGTTAATGGTGTTAAATGAGTCCTCTTTTCATTGGTATTTGGAAGTTGAGTATTACCCATGGCTGAAAAAAGACTGCAAAAAGACAACCCCATTTAAAAATGGGCATAGAGGTGCCTCCTTAGCGCAGTAGGCAGCGCGTCAGTCTCATAAAAATGGGCATAGGATATGCAACAACATTTCTCTAGAGATCTATACAGATGGTTAAGAAGCCCTCAAAAAGATGCACATCTTTAGTCATTAGAGAAAAGCAAATTAAAAGCAAAGCAAAACCATAGTGAGATATCCCACCCACTAGCATGGCTATATTTTAGAGGGGGAAAAAAAGGATACAAAGAAACGTTGGCAAGGATGCAGAGAAATTGGAAACCTACGTTGCTGGTGGGAATGTGAGATGGGTCGACTGCTGTGGAAAACAGGATGGCAGTTCCTCAGAGAATTAAACATAGAATTCCCACATGACCCAGCAATCCCTCTCCTAGCTAATTACCCAATAGAGTAAAAACGGGTTCAGGTCCTGATTCTGTCACTTACAAACTATATGAGGTCAGAAGAGTTGCTGAACCTTTTGGTATCTATCTCCTCATCTGCGTAATGGAGAAAATAATAGTACCTGTCTCATCAAGGAGTAAATATTTGGTTTTATTCTGTTTTGTTTTAAGATTTTACTTCTTTATTTGAGAGGGAGAGAGAGCACAACCCAGGAGAGCAGGCAGCAGAGGGAGAAGCAGGCTCCTCACAGAGCAAGGAGCTCAATGCAGGGCTCGATCCCAGGACCTCAGGATCATGACCTGAGCCGAAGGCAGATGCCCAACCAACTGAGCTACCCAGGCGCCCCTTGTTCTGTTTTTTTAAATAATTTATTTATTTAAGAGAGAGAGTGTTAGGGCGCCTGGGTGGCTCAGTGGGTTAAGCGGCTGCCTTCGGCTCGGGTCATGATCTCGGGGTCCTGGGATCGAGTCCCGCGTCGGGCTCTCTGCTCAGCAGGGAGCCTGCTTCCTCCTCTCTCTCTGCCTGCCTCTCCGCCTACTTGTGATCTCTGTCAAATAAATAAATAAAATCTTTTTTTTTTTTTTAAAGATTTTATTTATTTGACAGAGAGAGATCACAAATAGACGGAGAGGCAGGCAGAGAGAGAGGGAAGCAGGCTCCCTGCTGAGCAGAGAGCCCGATTCGGGGCTCGATCCCAGAATCCCGGGATCATGACCCGAGCCGAAGGCAGCGGCTTAACCCACTGAGCCACCCAGGCGCCCAAGAAATAAAATCTTTAAAAAAAAAAAGAGAGAGAGAGAGTGTTAGCAGGGGGGAGGGGCTGAGAGGGGTAGAGAATCTCAAGCAGACTCCCTGCTGAGTGAGGAGCCCAATGTGGGGTTTGATCTCACGACTTGAGCCAAAACCAAGAGTCTGACACTCAGCCAAAGGCATCGCACAGGAGCCTCAATATTTTTTTTCTTAAATTGAGGTATAGTTTACATAACATAAAATTAACCATTTTAAGGTACACATTTCGAAGGTTTTAGTCATTCATTGTGTAACCACCACCTCTGTGTTACTCCTGAATGTTTTGAATGGATAAACAAAATGTTTATACATGCTGTGGAGTACTACTCAGCCCTAAAAAGGAGTGACGTATTGAGACCACAAGGTGAATGAACCTTGAAAACATTATGTTAAGTGAAGGAAGCCAGACAAAAGGTCACACATTTTGGGATTACATTTATATGAAATAAGAAATGCATAATCCATGGAGAATGTAGGTCGGTGGTTAACCAGGAATGGCGATAGAGGCAGAGGCGCCGGGGGAGCAATTACTTAATGGTAAGAGTGGTGCTTGCTTTTGGGGTGATGAAATTATTTTGGAACTAGACAGTGGTGGTGGTTATCCAGTGTTGTGAATGTACTAAATACTACTGAATTAACTAATTTTAAAATAGTTAATTTGGGGACATCGGCTGGCTCAGTCAGTAGGGCATGAGACCCTTGATCTTGGAGTTGTGAGTTCAAGTCTCACACTGGGTATGGAGCCTATTGAAAAATAAAATAAAAATGGTTAATTTTGTTATGTGAAGTCCACCTCCAGAAGATTATCATTTCTTTATAGAGAAGAATTATAAATTCTAAAGACTTAGCCGCATATATTATGTTTTATATTTTTAGAGTTTGGAGCCAAACAGAAGCTTCTGATGTTCTAATTTGTATACAGACAGTTCTTGTAGTTGGCAAATCAGAATATCTTGTATCTAGAAAAAGAATTAATGAGAATAGTCCTTAACTTTAAAGCAGTGGTTTTCAGAGTCATCTGTAGGCCTTGTTAGCATGGATGCAGAGCCTTACCCCAGAATCAGAATTTCTGGTTCTGTAGATCTAGAGCTGGGACCAAGAATGTGCATTTCCAGCAAGTTCCCAGGTGATGCTGATGTTGCTAGTTTGGAGATCACTCTTTGAGGAGGACTGCTTTCACCTTTTTGGGATTGTGGCCTTCTTTAAGGATGTGGCAAAAGCTATGTACCCCATCTCCAAAAAAGATACACTCATACTTCTGCATGTAATTTCAAAGGGTTCTTAGAACGCTTGATGCCTAAAGGATCCAAAAGAAAATGTATTGCTATGTAGCAAATAAGTGAGACATTCACAGATGAATATAATGTATTTGATAAGCAATGAAAAAATATTTTTTCAAAAAAAAATTTTTTTTTTAATTCTTAGAACCTAAAAGAAGCCCTCACCAAAGTTTTGTAAATGTTTATAGACTGCTCAAAGTAAATAAAGTTGAGGGGATGGAAAGTACAGCAGAAGGAACATAGTCAGTGGTATGATAATAGCTTTATAGGGTGACAGGTGGGAGCTACACTTGTGACAAGCAAAGCATAATGTACAGATTTGTCACATCACTATATCGTACACCTGACACAGGTAACGTGTTACAATATACTTCAATTAAAAAAAAAAAGAGTAGGTTAAAATACTTGTAGAAATAATTACTAGACAGGATTTTCCTAGAATACTGATGTCTTTAATTGTGTAATTAAGCAAATTTTATTCTAAAAGATGCTGTTAGGGAAAAAAAGATGCTGTTAGCAGTTAAGGACTTCCTGTTGGGCTACATCTGCTTATTGTTAGCTTAAACCTTTTGCATAGGTGATTATTTTACATAGGTAACTTCTGTTTCTTGGTCTCAGGCTGCTTGAGGGAAGATCAGAGAGCCTGTCCAAACTCAGTCAATTAAGTAAATGACATCAGTGGGACTCACATCCAGGTTTTCTGATTCCAATACTGGGTTGTTTTCCCTTCTTACAGCAGAATTTCCTCCCTGACTAATAAGTGATTCCAGTTCTTTGATTTCTTACGGTAGGAACTACTCATACTTAACACACTTTGCCTTTTGTTATAGCATAATATATATGCCCATCCTTCTCACTGATTCATGACTTTCCTGAAGGTAGGAGTCAGGCCTTAATCTAATGCCATGGACAGATTCAGCAAATATATTAAGCATCTACTATGCCCCAGGCACTTACGGAGTTTAAATTTTATGGTAAGTTAAATATTAATTGAATTTTTATTTTGATTTTGTCAGTGTATCCAGAGTGTGTATACCAATAAGATCATAAGCAGTGATCAAGATCTCTTGGCAGTGGTGTTCTATGGTACTGAGAAGGATAAAAATTCAGTGAATTTCAAAAATATTTACGTCTTGCAGGAGTTGGATAATCCAGGTCAGTAGAGGCGTAAGATCAGCTTTTCCCTTAAACTGGAAGGTCACTGCCCTGAACAGAGAAGGATGTGGAGAAGGAAGTAGATGACATGTTGACTAAGAGTATGCTTTCCTGCAGAGGGGGGTTCTTCCTGGGATGTGCACTTTGTGGGTTAAACACTTCTGGGGTGAGAACGGGACCTCTGCTCTTCTGTTTACCATATAAATGGGGCATTAACTCCGTTTTGATTTTTCTGCCTGTTTGACTCCCTGTCTCTGATTAGGTGCGAAACGAGTGCTCGAGCTTGACCAGTTTAAAGGGGAGCAGGGAAAAAAGCATTTCCAAGACCTAATTGGCCATGGATCTGACTACTCACTGAGTGAGGTGCTCTGGGTCTGTGCCAACCTCTTTAGCGATGTCCAGGTCAAGATGAGCCATAAGAGGATCATGTTGTTCACCAATGAAGATGACCCCCATAGCCATGACAGTGCCAAAGCCAGCCGGGCCAGGACCAAAGCTGGAGATCTCCGTGACACAGGTTGGCATTTTCTCTGTTCTTTTCTGTTTTTTTAATTTTTATTTTTATTTTTTAAAGATTTTATTTATTTATTTGACAGAGAGAGAGATCACAAGTAGGCAGAGAGGCAGACAGAGAAAGAGGGGGAAGCAGGCTCTCCACTGAGCAGAGAACCCGATATGGGGCTTGATCCCAGGACCCTGAGATCATGACCTGAGCTGAAGGCAGAGGCTTTAACCCACTGAGCCACCCAAGCACCCCTATTTTTATTTTTATTTAATTTAATTTATTTTTTTTTTTAAGATTTTATTTATTTATTTGACAGACAGAGATCACAAGCAGGCAGAGAAGCAGGCAGAGAGAGAGGAGGAAGCAGGCTCCCTGCCCAGCAGAGAGCCCAATGCGGGGCTCGATCCCAGGACCCCGGGATCACGACCTGAGCCGAAGGCAGAGGCTTTAACCCACTGAGCCACCCAGGCGCCCCACCTATTTTTATTTTTTAAAGCTTTTATTTTTTTGACAGAGAAAGAGGGAGAGAGTGTGCACAATGGGGGGGAACAGCAGACAGGGGAGAAGCAGGCTCTCTGCTGAGCAGGGAGCCCCATGCAGGGCTCTATCCCAGGACCCCAGGATCATGACCTGAGCCGAAGGCAGACAGTCAACTGACTGAGCCACGCAAGCACCCCATCCCTGTTCTTTTATTTTTATTTATTAAATTTTTAAAAAAATTTTTATTTATTTGACAGAGATCACGAGTAGGCAGAGAGGCAGGCAGAGAGAGCGGGGGAAACAGGCTCCCCACTGAGCAGAGAGCCCAGTGAGGGACTTGATCCCAGGACCCTGAGATCATAACCTGAGCCGAAGGCAGAGGCTTTAACCCACTGAGCCACCCAGGCGCCCAGCCCCATCCCTGTCCCTTTTTTTTTTTTTTTTAAGATTTTATTTATTTATTTGACAGAGAGAGATCACAGGTAGGCAGAGAAAGAGAGAGGAGGAAACAGGCTCCCTGCCGAGCAGAGAGCCCGATATGGGGCTCGATCCCAGGACCCTGGGATCATGACCTGAGCTGAAGGCAGAGGCTTAACCCACTGAGCCACCCAGGCACCCCCTTCCCTGTTCTTTTAAATCGACACTTAATCTTATTGCTTCTTTGTAGTTGATGTCAAACATTTCTTTTTTCTCCACTGACTATGAAATGAAAGAATAAAATGAAGCTGGGGGAGACACCTATGTAACATTCCTACTGAAAATGATGAAGCCATTTGCGCGTGCGCTCTCTCTCTCTCTTTTTTTTTTTTAAGATTTATTTGTTTTAAAGATTTTATTTATTTGTCAGAGAGAGAGGGAGAGCGAGCAAGCACAGGCAGACAGAATGGCAGGCAGAGGCAGAGGGAGAAGCAGGCTCCCCGCCAAGCAAGGAGCCCGATGTGGGACTCGATCCCAGGACGCTGGGATCATGACCCGAGCCGAAGGCAGCTGCTTAAACAACTGAGCCACCCAGGCGTCCCAAAGATTTATTTGTTTTAGAGAGACAGAGTGTGTGTGTGTGATTGGCGGGTGCTGGGAGGGCAGAGGGAACGAATCCCAAACAGACCGCCCTGTGTGTGGAGCCGGACTCCAGGCTCCAGGCTTGAGCTCACGACCCTGAGATCATGACCTGAGCTGAAATCAAGAGTCAGATGCTCACCCCACAGAGCCACCCAGGCGCCCGGCCATGTGCTTTCTAAAGAGCTCTACTAGAGCGAGCTTTTCTTGACTTTTCATGCTACCATGCATGGTGATGGTTTGAATAAGTAAGTGCTCAGGGCACCTGGCTGGCTCCATTGGTAAAGCATGTGACTTTTGATCTCAAGGTTGGGAGTTCGAGCCCCACGTTGGGTGTGGAGCCTATTTAAAAATAAAATAAAAATATTGAGTAAGTTGCCCTTATAGCAGCTGATTCCTTTAGCGTGTCTATAAGTCCTAAAAATGTTAATAACCCATCTAGTTCTTTGCGTATTTGGGCTTAACTGAAAAAACAATCCTCGCTTGTTAAAAGTTGTTTTCCTTGCCCCAGGTATCTTCCTGGACTTGATGCACCTGAAGAAACGTGGGGGCTTTGACATATCCTTGTTTTACCGAGATATCATCAGCACAGCTGAGGATGAGGACCTAGGGGTTCACTTTGAGGAATCCAGCAAACTGGAGGACCTGCTAAGGAAGGTCCGCGCCAAGGAGACCAAGAAGCGTGTGCTGTGTAGGTGCGCTCTGAACCTGGGCCAGCCGCCCGCAAGGGCCCTGCCCCGTCGGGAACACCCAGCTGCTTTGACAAAGCTTCCTTGGCTCCTTACCTCTGGGCGGTGCCTCCCGGTGTGCCTCACTGAAAACTTGCTTTATCTCAGCCTAGCATGTTTGCATATGTGCTTCTCCTCCTCTGGCAAGAGCGGGTAGGCTAGTTCTCCAGAAGAGCACACCTCTCCACTTCCTTGGGGTAAACAGTTGTGGCCTACTGCTGTCCTCACCTGCAGTCGCTAGTATGTCGTCTGCTCGCTTCTCTGTAAATTGGGGATAACAGTAATACCTGATCTAGAGCAAAAACTCAGGAAGTGCTAGTTATTGTCACTGGTGTTGCATTATTCTGGTTTCTTACAAACTTGAGATCAACAGGAACCAGCTTGTTAAATTACCTTCTCTTTTTAAAAAATTTTATTTATTTTTTTAAAAAAGATTTTAGGGGCGCCTGGGTGGCTCAGTGGGTTGAAGCCTCTGCCTTCGGCTCGGGTCACGATCCCAGGGTCCTGGGATCGAGCCCCACATCGGGCTCTCTGCTCAGCAGGGAGCCTGCTTCCCTCTCTCTCTCTCTGCCTGCCTCTCTGCCTACTTGTGATCTGTCTGTCAAATAAATAAATAAATAAATCTAAAAAAAAAAATATTTTATTTGTTTATTTGACAGAGAGATCAGGAGTAGGCAGAGAGGCAGGCAGAGGGAGGGAGAATCAGGCTCCCTGCTGAGCAGAGAGCCCAATATGGGGCTTGATCCCAGGACCCTAAGATCATGACCTGAGCCGAAGGCAGAGGCATAACCCACTGAGCCAGGTTCCCCTAAGTTACCTTCTCTTAGAGAACTTTGCCCTGAGAGTCCCAAGGGCTCCCCCATGTTGCTTTCGAAAGGTTCACATCAGGCTTTTGTTTTAGACTAGGTTCCTCAACATAGGGGAACATGACCATAGGTAGTTTTTTTTTTTTTTTAAGATTTTATTTATTTATTTGACAAGACAGAGATCACAAGTAGGCAGAGAAGCAGGCAGAGAGAGAGGAGGAAGCAGGCTCCCTGCTGAGCAGAGAGCCCGATGCGGGGCTCGATCCCAGAATCCTGGGATCATGACCTGAGCCGAAGGCAGAGGCTTTAACCCACTGAGCCACCCAGGTGCCCCACCATAGGTAGTTTTTGAGGAGTTTTCAGGAGGTTACTGACAGTTCTGCTAGAAAACTCATGAAACGATTTTAGGGCAACCACATAGCAGCCCACTGCGAACAGTTATAGTTTGGCTGTTGGTTCTCTCCTTTGCCCCTTGGGAATGATTTCTTTTTCTTCACACAAACACACTGGCATCTCTTCTCCCTTCCTGAAATAATGGAGTATTGTCACTGCAGTTTGGAAATCTAGCACATGTTTCGGTGGGGATGGCAGAGAGGATAAAATAGCGGTTAAATGTAGGTCCTGGGAGCGCCTGGGTGGCTCAGTGGGTTAAAGCCTCTGCCTTCGGCTTAGGGCATGATCTCAGAGTCCTGGGACCGAGCCCCACATCAGGCTCTCTGCTCAGCGGGGAGCCTGCTTCTCCCGCCCCCCACCTGCCTCTCTGCCTACTTGTGATCTCTCTCTCTCTCTCTGTCAAATAAGTAAATAAAAATATAAAAAAAAAATGTAGGTCCTAGAGCCAGGTTGGCTTGGATTGTAGTCCCGGCCCTTCTGCTAGGCAACCTGGGGCAAGTCACATGACTTCTCTGGACTTCTGTAGAATGGGGGCAAACATGGTCCCTCCTCATAGGACGGCTATATTGACTAACCCAGATAGATAATCCAGGCAGAGTGCGTGGCATAGTAATTATTTACAAATGTTAGTATTTTCTTTTTTTTTCTTTAAAGATTTTATTTATTTGTCAGAGAGAGAGAGTACACAC
Source organism: Lutra lutra (assembly GCF_902655055.1). NCBI lineage: Eukaryota > Metazoa > Chordata > Mammalia > Carnivora > Mustelidae > Lutra > Lutra lutra. The sequence goes on from NC_062285.1 coordinate 137,678,938, forward strand.
AAGCAGGCAAAGAGGCAGGCAGAGAGAGAGGAAGGGAAGCAGGCTCCCTGCCGAGCAAGGAGCCCGATGCGGGACTTGATCCCAGGACCCTGGGATCGTTACCTGAGCCGAACGAAGGCAGTGGCTTAACCAACTGAGCCACCCAGGCATCCCCAAATGTTAGTATTATTCTTTGGAAGAATGGTTACAGGATACTTGATAGGAGTAATAAACTGGAACTGTTTGAGAACTAATAATGCCTTAGGCCTAGAAAATGATTAATGTTCTCACTATAATCAAATAATGGAATTATGTTATTGCAAGGTTATTGTGTGCCAGCACTGTCTTAAGTTCTTTGTTAACATACTAACTTTTATCTTTATTTTTGAAAAGATTTTATTTATTTGAGAGAGAGAGAGGAGAGAGAGAGAGTACTGGCGGGGGAACAGCAGGCAGAGGGAGAAGGAGAAGCAGATTGCCCGCTGATCAAGGAGCCCACACAGGGCTCGATTCCAGGACCCTGGGATCAGGGCCTGAGCCGAAGGCAGATGCTAAACTGACTGAGCCACCCTGGCGCCCTTATTTTTTAAAGACAGAAAGAGAACATGTGTGAGCCTGGTGGGGGAGGGGCAGAAGAACAGGAAGAGAATCTTTTTTTGTTTGTTTTTTTGTTTGTTTTAGAGAGAGTGTGTGGTGGGGTTGTGGGGTGGGCAGAGGAAAAGGGAGAGAAGCAGATTCCCCGCTGAGTGTGGAACCCAGTGTACCTGACATAGGCACCTGATCTCACATCCCCTGACCCTGAGACTGTGACCTGAGCTGAAATCAAGAGTTGGACACTTAACTGACTGAGCCACCCAGGCACCCTAAAACAATCATTATTTTTATTACGGTACACTCTTTATCATTATTTTAAGTAATTTAACAATGTATTCTGAAACTAATTTTTGTGATAATAGACCCTGAGATACTATTATAGCAAACGCTACTGTATTTTTTTTTTAAAGGTTTTATTTATTTATTTGACAGAGAGATCACAAGTAGGCAGAGAGGCAGGCAGAGAAGGGGAAGCAGGCTTTCCACTGAGCAGAGAGCCCGATGCGGGGCTCGATCCCAGGACCCTGAGATCATGACTGGAGCCGAAGACAGAGGCATAACGCACTGAGCCACCCAGGTGCTCCGCAAACTCTACTGTATTATTTAAACGTGTTATGGGGCGCCTGGGTGGCTCAGTGGGTTAAAGCCTCTGCCTTCTGCTCGGGTCGTGATCTCAGTGTCCTGGGATCGAGTCCCGCGTCGGGCTCTCTGCTCAGTGGGGAGCCTGCTTCCCTTCCTCTCTCTCTGCCTGCCTCTCTGCCTACTTGTGATCTCTGTCAAATAAATAAATAAATAAATCTTTAAAAAAAAAATAAACGTGTTATATCTATATTTGAGGAATTTGGACTGTTGGGGAGAATGAAACAAGGCTTGGGTACCACAAAAGAATTTTAGCTAGGAAACCATAATCTTTCAGTCCATGGTTTTTTGTTTTTCTCTCCTCCAGGTTGAAGTTTAAGCTCAGCAAAGATATAGCACTCACTGTCGGCATGTATAATATGGTCCAAAAGGCTGTCAAACCTCCTCCAGTGAGGCTTTATCGGGAAACCAATGAACCAGTGAAATCCAAGACCCGGACATTTAATGTAAATACCGGCAGTTTGCTTCTGCCTAGTGACACCAAGAGGTCTCAGGTAGGCCTGCCTTCTTATTGTATTTTGTCCCATTGAAGAGTTAACAGGGAGGGAGACAGTGATTAGCCTAACCAGTTAAATATTTTTCTATGTACGTCTTTGTAGCTAGGCTGTTAGAACACAAAACCATTCCTGTTTGGATCTCTGGCATCTAGACCGTTTGTTTTAAAGATTTTGTTTATTTATTTGAGAGACAGTGAGAGAGTGATACAGAGCAGGAGCAGGGGGAGGGGCAGAGGGAGAGAGAGAAGCAGACTCCCTGCTGAGCAGGGAGCCCAACATGGGGCTCCATCCCAGGACCCTGAGATCATGACTTGAGCCAAAGGCAGAGGCTTAACTGATTGAGCCACCCAGGCACCCCAGTAAATAAAATCTAAAAAAAAAAAAAAAATTTTTTTTAAGTAATCTCTGCAGGTGACGTCGGGCTTGAAATCACAACCCCAAGATTAAGAGTTGCATGCTTTTCCAGCTGAACCAGCCAAGCACCCCAGTGTCTAGATCATTGATACTTGACAGAGAGTTAGAACCAGCGTTTGAAAAAAAATGGCAGTGGAAACTTTGGCCCTTGACCCCTCTGCATTCAGCTCTAACAGTCGAATTCCTTGCTTGGGTACAGGAGTAGAAAAGGCTTTATCGTTAACTAGGGAGATGAGCTGGGGAAGCTGTTAGCTGTGAAGTGAACTTTTTTGGGGGGGGGAGTTTTTTTCCCCCAAACCAAATTTTTTCCTGTGCTTTGAAATGATATACACGTGCCTTTCTTAATCTGAAGGACGGACTAAGAATGCAGAACATTATCTTTCTTCGTTCTCTTACCTTTGTTCAATCTGTGGAAGGATTGGATGTCTAAAGTTAAAATCAAATGACTCATCCTTTTTTTTTTTTTTTTTAAAGATTTTGTTTATTTATTTGACAGACAGGCAGGCAAAGAGAGAAGGGGAAGCAGGCTCGCCGCTGAGCAGAGAGCCGGATGCAGAGCTTGATCCCAGGACCCTGGGATCATGACCTGAGCCCAAGGCAGAGGCTTCAACCCACTGAGCCACCCAGGCGCCCCATGACTCATCCTTTTTAACTATGCAAAATGTGGGAGAGAATCTGAGATTTTTTGCCTAAGTTCAGGACCTAGAAGGATCACCTAAGTGACTAAAATTAATTATTATTTTGATTCAACTCATGAGATATTTTTTGGAGCACAAATCTCAAGCCGGAGTGTTTTGCCCTACTTTTGGAAGGAGAAGACTAGAAATTTCCTCTTCCATTTTGGAAGTAACTGTTACTCATGTTGGTTTATTCATAGGCAGTCGCTCTTCTGGTCATGGAGTTTCTTTCTTTTTTTCTTTTTTTTTTTTTTTCAAAGATTTTATTTATTTATTTGACAGACAGAGACACAGTGAGAGAGGGAACACAAGCAGGGGGAGTGGGAGAGGGAGAAGTAGGCTTCCTACCAAGCAGGGAGCCTGATGGGGGGCTCAATCCCAGGCCCCTGGGATCCTGACCTGAGCTGATGGCAGACGCTTAACGACTGAGTCACCTAGGTGCCCCATGGAGTTTCTTTCTTGATCCAGTGTGCCTTCAAAAAAACTTGAGGGGTCTGTTTTGTTCATTAAACTCAAATTTGGAAAAAAAAGGGGGGGGCACCTGGGTGGCTCAGTGGGTTAAAGCCTCTGCCTTTGGCTCAGGGCATGATCTCAGGGTCCTGGGATCGAGTCCCACATTGGGCTCTCTGCTCAGCAGGGAGCCTGCTTCCACCTCTCTCTCTCTGCCTGCCTCTCTGCCTACTTGTGATCTCTGCCTGAAATAAATAAAATCTTAAAAAAAAAAACAAAAAACACATTTGACTCTGTCGCTAAGTTCTGTTACCAGTCGTATATCTAGGACCATAATCCAAAATTAAAGTTTGGAAGTAATAATGTGCGTGTTTGCTCAGACCTACCCCAATACCTGACATAGGTCTTCTCGATCAGTAGGTGTGGTTTGAGCTGCTTTTGTGGGTCGGGGTCGATGCTGAGGGTTCGGTATATGTTAACTAAGGGAAGAGATAAATGCCCGAAGAGAATGGCCTTCAGCACCAGAGAGATGGTGGCTTAAAGCCCAATTCAGTTATATAACCTGGAGCAAGTTATCAACCATCGAGACTCAGTTCATTCATTTGTAAAGCAGTTTTTAACATCTACCGCCTCGGCTGGATAAATTGCGTGACGAGTGTAAGGTGCCTGGCAGGCCCTCAGTAACTGTTCATTCCCTGCGGTAGCAGGAAGATGTCCTTGGTGAGCCATCTTCCTGTTCCTTAGAAGAAAGTTGATTTTAACTTGCTAGTGTTGTGTGGCAGTCACTTTGCATCTCCACGTAGCCTGTGTATGTGGCCCTCGTGTTCCCCTTCCTGTAGAGCTATGGGAGTCGTCAGATTGTACTAGAGAAAGAGGAAACAGAAGAGCTGAAACGCTTTGACGAACCAGGTTTGATTCTCATCGGTTTCAAGCCCTTGATGATGCTGAAGAAACACCATCACCTGAGGCCCTCCCTGTTCGTGTACCCCGAGGAGTCCCTGGTGAATGGTATGTGGTGTGGACCGAGGGTAAATGCATGAGTCACAGAAGGCAGTCCTGCTTGGAGCCTGGATAGGACATATTAAGGGGGCATTCTAAAAGTGTTTCGAGCTTAGATAAGTTGTGGAAATTTGGGACTAAACAAAGTTAAAGATGTTTCTTTAGGACCTATAATACACTAATATGCTTTGTGAATATCCAGGGGGTGATATGGAATTAGAAATTTAAAAACTTACTTCCTATGGAAGTCTTCCTTTGAGGCATCAGATGGAGAGTTAAAAAAAAAAACAAAAACCCAGTTTCTCCCCCAGTGTTGGCAATTAAAGATGCTGTGAACTAGGTCATTGTGTTTGTGCTGTCCAGACCTAAATTCCTCTGTGTTATAGCTAACCGGCCCCTGTATTTGACCTGGCTGGCTTTTATTAGTAACTGGGGCTTATAGCATTAGTCTAAAGATAGTGAAAGTGAAATGATGTTAATAATTCACACTCCGAAATGGGTGTTTGAGGCATTTAATCTCTCATTTCTTTCCTTTCTCTTCCTTTCTGTGCCTCTGCTGCCCCCACTTTCCTTTCAGCTCTGGGGTCATCACACTTTACCTAATGAAGTATCATAAGCCCTTTTAAGAAAATGGAAGAGAAATTGTAGGCTTGTAACCTGGGCTAGAGGGAATAGAGGAGGAGATACCTTTGGGATGCAGACTCCTGGGATGTTTGTTTTCCAGGGAGCTCAACCCTGTTCAATGCTCTCCTCACCAAGTGTCTGGAGAAGGAGGTCATGGCAGTGTGCCGATACACCGCCCGTCAGAACATCCCTCCTTATTTTGTGGCCTTGTTGCCACAGGAAGAGGAGCTGGATGAGCAGAAAATTCAGGTGACTCCCCCAGGTATGTGGAAGAGATCTTTTCAGTGCTTCTGAACCTTGCTCAGACCAGAGTCTCAACCAAAGTCTCCAGGAATGGGGTCTGGAAAAGGTGTAATTTTAGGGTTTCACAGGTGAATTTGATGCAGAGCCAGGTAAAACTGCCAAATATGGTTGTGCAGTGCACGGCATGTGCAACTATGCAAGGCAGCTCTGCAGCCACCATTAAAGAATTGGCTGCATAGGGACTGTTTGCAGGTTACTGACAAAGTTTATGGCGCAACTGCTGCACCTTTACTAAAAGCCATTGTTAGACACCTTTGCAATGTTTGGTGTTTGGTTTACCCTCTGCATATACTAAGGCAGTGAGGTATAGCAGAAAGACCATGGGTTTTGAAGTCAGACTTGACTTATCCTTATGTGTGGGAAAGTTTACTTTCTCTTATTTCAGGCCCATCTCTGCCACTTGTTACCTGGCCGATTTGGGCAAATCATTTAACCTCTCGACTTACATTCTGTATCTGCAAAGATGGGAATTCTGGAACGTCTTACTTTTCAGGTTGTTTCCCATGTGAAACAAGTTAATGACTGTGAAAGTGCCTAAGACGATAGGGCATGCTAATAAAACTAAACTGTAAAGTGATTCTTCGAAAATGTTATATTTGGGTTCTTTTTTTTTTTTTTTAAGATTTTATTTATTTATTTGACAGAGATCACAAGCAGGCAGAGAGGCAGGCAGAGAGGCAGGCAGAGAGAGAGGAGGAAGCAGGCTCCCCGCTGAGCAGAGAGCCCGATGCGGGGCTCGATCCCAGGACCCTGGGATCATGCCCTGAGCCGAAGGCAGAGGCTTTGACCCACTGAGTCACCCAGGCGCCCGAAAATGTTCTATTTGTAACCCTGGTCATCAGGGTGCTGAGGAAGAGCTCTGTAGGTCGGTCAGTAGACGGCTGTCTCTCAGCTCCAGATTCCCCCATTACGCTCGGTGCTGCTGAGGCTGATGCTCTCCAGACCCAGTTTCCTTCTCCACCGCTGACTGTCAGACTGTGTCAGTAGTGGGTACTCGTGAGAGCCTCAGGCAGCGGAGAGCAAAGGGACTTGTTCCTTCCTTTTGCTCAGCGCTGTTGGCCTTGCCAGCAAGGGCCCTTCCCCTGGCAGCAGCCGCTGGTTCCAGTCCAGATTTTCGAGTCTCTCAGAACCTGTTACAGGAATAGCCTGATAACCTTTCCTCTTTCCCTCTAGCGTGGGTTGGGGGTGTGGGAACCGAGGGGAGAGGCTGAAGTGCAGAGGAGGGGCTCAGAAAGGGAGGGGGCGCTGCCCAGCTGGCTCTGGGTGTGTCAAGAAAGCCGGAGGCTGGAACCGACCGCCGGGCAGGTGAAGGGCCCTGGCGAGGAGCCATGGCGGGGGGCGAGGGCGGCAGGGACGGGAGGGCACGGGAAGGGGTACTCCTCCCTCCCTGTCCACTCTGCAGGCTCCAGAGGGAATCGGTCGGGCAAATGCTCACAGAGGTCAGTTGGTAAAGGAGACGCAGGGGTGGCAGGGTCCCTGCCCCAGGGTCACAGGTTGTAGAAGGGCGAACTTGGAGTTGAGAGACAAATGACAGCTCTGTAACTGGAACCTTCCGTAAAGGCAAATCTCAGAGAACTTTTCCCCCTTCCTCAGGCTTCCAGCTCGTCTTCTTGCCCTACGCGGACGATAAGCGGAAGGTGCCCTTTACTGAGAAAGTCATGGCAAACCCAGAGCAGATAGATAAGATGAAAGCTATTGTTCAGAAGCTCCGTTTCAACTACAGGTGAGCGGTGGGTCCGTCTCAGGCTTTCTTCTGGAACTGTCTCCTGAGGTGACAGGATTCTTTTACTCCCAGGCTGCTGCTGAGTATGGGGAGGAAGAGCGTTCAGGTCCTTTCTCTCCCCGTGTCCCACCTCCTCTCCTTCGTCTTGTTTTCATACTTTCACGGCCCTGCCTCCTCCCTGTCTCTCTCTGTCCTCTGCTTCTCGGGACAGACGGGAGGTGGTGGTTGCCCTTATTTTATTTTATTTTTTTAAAGATTTTATTTATTTATTTGACAGAGAGAGAGAGATCACAAGTAGGCAGAGAGGCAGGCAGAGAGAGAGGGGGAAGCAGACACCCTGCTGAGCAGAGAGCCCGATGCGGGGCTTGATCCCAGGACTCTGGAATCATGCCCTGAGCCAAAGGCAGAGGCTTAACCCACTGAGCCATCCAGGCGCCCCGGTGTTTGCCTTTAAATTAGCTTTTGGATTCCCAACAAACTGAAAATTGGAGAGAGAAAAGTTGGTTCAAGAGACAAGATTCCCCGCTGTTTGATTTGGGCTGTTTGCCTCAGCCAGCCCCAGGCCTGAGCCGCCTCAGTCGGGTTTATTGAATAATTTTTAAATTATTTTCAGTGTTTTAATGTATTTGTGCTATTATGACTATTCCACTAGAAGTGACAGCTTCGAGAACCCGGTGCTGCAGCAGCACTTCAGGAACCTGGAGGCGCTGGCTTTGGATCTCATGGAGCCCGAGCAGGTGGTGGATCTGACACGTAAGAAGGGTCGCGGCGGAGCCCTGTGGTTCTTTCCGTGGGAACTTCCCGTAGTGCTCTCGCTCCAGACCAGAAAGGTGGCTGCACTTCCTAGCACCCTCTCCAGACCTAGCTTCCTTGTTCCAGCCATGTCTGAGAGATGTTCTAGAGCAGCGTAAGCCGCTGCAGAGCTGATTCGGCTGGTTCCGTCATGAGAGGAAAGTACCAGGCTTCTGAGACCTGCCTTTGAACGAGGCCACCTCATGACTCCGTTTTGGTAAAAGTAAAAAAAAAAAAAAAAAAATCCGTAACATTTATTGAGCGCGCACTGTGTGCCGGGCACTGTTGTCCTGTGTGTCGTTGACTCATTTAATTCTTGTTACTAACTGTGAGGTAGGTGCTGCTGTCGACCTTGGTTTCTGGAGAAGGAAGTGATGGGCCGAGGCCCCAAGTGGTGGGCAGTGGATCCAGGTTTAGAGTCCAGGGAGTCTGGCCCGGAGTCCTTGCTCGGCCCCACGGTGCCCGAGAGGATCCCCCTCGTTACCCTGCACGGCGGAGATGGGCCTGGCCTCCTCAGTTGAGCCCTAAGCTCGCTGCCCATCCCTTTCTTGATTGTGATTCTCTTACCTATTTCCCGAGAGCGCGTGCGCAGTTTAGGGATGTAAGTACATGCCCAGCGGGAAACAGACGGGATTTAATGAAGGCTTTTGACAGATGTTGAAAAGATCTGAACAATTCGTGTGGCCTGCTTGGCTCCCCACTTACTAATCTGTCTTACGCTAGACCAAGCATAAGTGCCCCCCATGCGGGGGTGGGACTGTGAGCTGGATCTGGCAGGAGGGCAAGGCTGGGGTGACGTGGCCTGTCTTCTTGGTGGCCTTGAGGTGACTCAGGAAGTAAGCGGCCTGCTCTCCAGCAACGGGGTGAAGGACGCGGGCTTTGGAAACAGCTGATACAGATTTGAATCCCAGGTCTGCCACGTACCAGCTCGAGTAGGCTTGGGATCTCATTCAGCTCCCTGAAACTCAGTTTCTTTATAGGGAAGATGGGGACAGTGTGATGTTCCTGTAAGGGATTAAGTACATCTCGGTCCTGAGGCGCAGGAAGTGCTCAGGACACAGCAGTCCCCCATTCCTCCGCAGCATTTTTTTTTTTTTTTTAAGATTTTATTTTATTTGACAGAGAGAGATCACAAGCAGGCAGAGAGGCAGGCAGAGAGACAGGAGGAAGCAGGCTCCCCGCTGAGCAGAGAGCCCGATGCGGGACTCGATCCCAGGACTCTGAGATCATGACCTGAGCCGAAGGCAGCGGCTTAACCCACTGAGCCACCCAGGCGCCCCTTTTTTTTTTTTTTTTTTTTTTTTAAGATTTTATACTCCGCAGCATTTTTAAAACCCTTTCAGCTGCGCTGATGTTTTCTCTGACTCCTCAGCTGTTGGTTATCTGGTCTGCTCCGACAGCCTCCAGCGTCCCCTCACTTCCATGACTCCCAAGCCTGTGTCCCCAGCCCTGTCCTTTTTGCTCGGCTCTGGCCCGGACCACAGCCGCCCTGCCCAGCGGCCATCATGCCCTGGGACTCGGCTCTCCTACCGCTCAGACATCCCACAGCTTTGACTCTGTGCCCTTTTATGTTCTTTATTCACTTCTAATCTGGAGCGTCTCTGCTTCCCTCTGGCGCAGTGATAGTGGTTTTCTCTTCATAAATCACTTGCTGAAGACTTATGATTGTTTTGTTGCTTTCTCCATTTGGCTTTTGGATGCCACACTGTCTTGGTTTTTCTCCTGGGCCCACAGTGACCCAGGACTCCATTGCTGGGCCTGCTTCCATTTTTCCTCCTCCAGACATGGGAGCACTCTAGATGACCTTGGGTCCCATCTTTCTCTGTCACTTCATGTCTCCCGAGGTGGCCTCCACAGGCTACCCCAGTGGTTCTGAGGGTGCTCCTTGGACCAGCAGCACTGGCATTGCCTGGAAACTTGTCAGAATTCCACTATTGAGCCCTTTCCCAAGACCCAGCAATCTGTGTTTTTTTTTGTTTTTTTTTTTAATTTATTTATTTGAGAGACAGAGAGAGAGCATGAGAGGGGAAGTCAGAGGGAGAAGCAGACTCCCCATGGAGCTGGGAGCCCGATGTGGGACTCGATCCCAGGACTCCGGGATCATGACCTGAGCCGAAGGCAGCCGCTTAACCAACTGAGCCACCCAGGCGCCCCAACAATCTGTGTTTTACAACAAGCCTTCCAGGTGATCTGAGACATTCCCCCACCTCTAGCATGCTCGTTCTCAACGTTGGCCATACAGTAGGATTGTCTGGGGAACTTAAAAAAAGTCTGGCTGGTTGGGCCTCACCCGAGGCAGAGAGGCAGACAGAGAGAGGGGGAAGCAGGCTCCCCACCGAGCAGAGAGCCCGATGCAGGGCTCGATCCCAGGACCCTGGGATCCATGACCTGAGCCGAAGGCAGAGGCCCAACCCACTGAGCCACCCAGGCACCCAGAGATTTTTTTTTTTTTTTTTTAATTTGGCAGAGCGCACAAGTAGGCAGAAAGGCAGGCAGAGAGAGAAAGGGGGAAGCAGCATCAGTGTTTTTTTTTGTTTTTTTTTTAAGATTTTATTTATTTGTTTGAGAGAGAGACAGTGAGAGAGAGCATGAGCGAGGAGAAGGTCAGAGGGAGAAGCAGACTCCCCATGGAGCTGGGAGCCTGATGTGGGACTCGATCCCAGGACCCCGGGATCATGACCTGAGCCGAAGGCAGTCGTCCAACCAACTGAGCCACCCAGGTGTCCCAGCATCAGTGTTTTTTAAAAGTCCTAGCTGGGGCACCTGGGCAGCTCAATGGGTTAAGCATCTGTTTTCGGCTCAGGTCATGATCCCAGGGTCCTGGGATTGAGCTCCACATCAGGCTCTCTGCTCAGTGGGAAACCTGCTTCTCCCTTTCCCTCTGCTGCTCCTCCTGCTTGTGCTCTTTCTGTCTCTCTCAGATCCTTAAAAAGAAGTTCTGGGTGGTTCCCAGGCTGAGAACCAGAGTTCTCACAGATGCTTGTGTAGTCCGGGACACGGGGCTTCTGACTTGGCTGGTTTGACTGTGACGTTGTGCCAGGAGTTCCCCTCAGTACTTAGCAAACGTGGCCACGTGAGGAGATGATGAGACTCGATCTCATGTCTGCCCTTGATGTGACACGCTTACGTCATAAGCCCCACAAACCATCTCTAATGGTAAGGTAACACCAATACTGTCTTTCCCCCAGAGCTGTCTTGTTCCTTTGTAGCGTTCTTGGGGAAGGCCCCTGCCCTCCCAGCCAGCCACACCTCCGCCTGGCTGCCCCCACACCTCACGTTCTGTCTGTCCGTCCATCAGTTCTGCAGCTTCTAAGGTTTATGGGCCCTGCTCCCCCCCCTTCTGTCTCACCCTCATTTGGTTCATACTCCACACACAGCTCCAGGGGAATCTTTCTAAAATGCTAATGGAATCCTGTTGCCACCCTGCCCATATTCCTTCAGAGTTTCCGCACTGTTCTCAGGATAATGTCAAAGCCCGGGGCAGGCATTCAAGGCTTCCATGACCTCGCCATGACTGTCTTTCCAGCCTCCTCGCTGGTCCTCCCCTCCTGACCTTCTGCCTTCAAGCTATATGTCATCTGCCCTTTCTTGCCCCTATGCCTTCTGCTTGGAATAGTATCTGCCTGAGGAGGAACACTCCGCTTTCCGGACTCGCCTGCGAAAGTCGTTCCTGACCCCTCCCGTGTTCCAGTGTTTCTCGTTCGGTCCCTTCATGGCATTGCCACCTACTGCATTTCTGTTTTCACCACCTCCTTACCCTGACCAGACTGTAAGCCCACTGCAGGTGCGGACTCTTGTTTGAAACCCCACAATCCAGCTCCGTTTGTGACTCTTATCACTCCCAGCTCTATGGCCTTGGACAAGTCCTTCAACCTCTTGGCTTTCCTCTGTAAAACGGGGAGACACATGTATCTACCTACCCTCTAGAGGATTAAATTGAAAAACAAGTTTAAAGCATGTAGAAGGGTGCCTGGCTGTAGTAAGTGCTCATTAAATGCGGTTGTTACAAGGTGCTTGGTCAATATTAGAGAGGCTTCATGAACGTAGTCATGGCCAGATCAGGTGGCTCCTCATGGACCTGACTCCCCCTGACCCCAGCAGTCAGGTACTTTCTCCTCCGGTCCCCATAGGCTTGGAACTGTACAGAAAGCCAGGGCTTGTGACTAACCTGGCCACTCTTCCTGTGTTTGGATTTTCTAGTGCCTAAAATTGAAGCAATAGACAAAAGACTGGGCTTCCTGGTGAGTGAGTTTAAGGAGCTTGTCTACCCACCAGATTACAATCCTGAAGGAAAAGTTTCCAAGAGGAGGCAAGGTGAGGAGCTGGGTTATTTTTTTTTAAGTTGGCTTTATGGTCCTATCACAGAGGGTCATGTTCCTTCAGAAATTTCTGTACAGGCCTACGCATTTCACACAAACATACGTATTTCTATTGACATTGTTTTCTAGTTTGTTACGTAGCTACATACGGTGGGCACGTCACTGGATAGATGTTCACAGTTTATTTAGCTGAAGGGCAATGCCATTCAGCTTTTTTGACGGATATGCTGCAGTGAACATGAACCCTTGTTGCGTTCCGGTGTGAGCGGACCCACCACTTAAACCAGGATAAACTCCTAGCGGTGGTATTGCTGGGTCAAGGTGTCGCCATTTAAAATTCTGATGGAATTACCAGTTGGCCTCTGAAAAAGTGATACAGTTTATGCCCTGTTCAAGAAAGGGTGTGTGTATTTCCCTACATTTCTCACCAGAACTGGACCTGATACACTATTTCTTTTTTTCACAAAGAATACTAGAGGGAAAACTATATCCTGTGTTCATTTGTAATTCTCCAGTTAGGAATGAAATCTAGTTTTGTTTTGTTTTTTCAATTTTAATTAAAAAACGTTTTTTTTTAAATTTTAAATAAACTCCATGCCCAGTGTGGAGCTCAGTGTGGGGCTTGAACTCATGACCCTGAGATCAAGACCTGCGCTGAGATCAAGAGTCGGACACTTAACTGACTGAGCCACCCAGACATCCCAGATGAGATGTGGTTTTCTTGGACTTTTTTTTTTCTGTGAACTTCCAGGGATTGGCTCTAACCATTTTTTCTATTGGACTATCCTTTTTCTTACCACTAGACCCAAAATACTCTTCACCGTGACTCTCACCTTTTTTAGAGACAGCATGTTGTGAGTTCCTCAGCATGTGACAATAGTTCTGGCTTAGGCTATAATTTGGGGGGGCTGTTTTTGGTCTAGTAAAGCCAAGTGTGGGCCTTGCTTGCCTAGCAGCCCTACAAGGAAGTGGAGCGGCGAGAGCCTAGGTTGGTGGCCATGAAACGTTCTCTGTTTTGCATCCGAAGTGACTCGTATAGTGCCCTGTGTGAACTGCTGTCCTCGCTCTTCACACCTATGCACACCTTTGTGATTTTTTTTTTTTAAAGATTTTATTTATCTGTCAGAGAGAGGGAGAGAGAGCAAGCACAGGCGGACAGAATGGCAGGCAGAGGCAGAGGGAGAAGCAGGTTCCCTGACAAGCAAGGAGCCCGATGTGGGACTCGATCCCAGGACGCTGGGATCATGACCTGAGCCGAAGGCAGCTGCTTAACCAACTGAGCCACCCAGGTGTCCCACACCTTTGTGATTTACTTGTTGATCCACTGCCGTGCGCACTTTGAGATCACCTAGCATGATGTCTAAGTATTTTACACAGACATAAAAAAAAGCACATGGTAAGTGCTTTTTGAATGAAGGAAGGAATGAATGACTTACTCAGAGTGAGCACCAATTTTGGGTAAATTGTGGCACTTAAACTACTTTGAACTCCCTTCTTGGTGTGGGACTTTATGCTTTAAAGAAGCTGCTTTATCAGAACACCCTTCAGGGGCGACTCAGTGGTGCATTTGGTTAACCGTCCAAATCTTGGTTTCAGCTCAGGTCCTGATGTTGGGGTTATGGGATCGAGCCCCATGTTGGGCTCAGTGTGGAGTCTGCTTAGGACTCTCTCCCTTTCACTCTGCCCTTCCCTCCTGCATTCTCTCTCCCTCTTAGATAAGTAAATCTTAAAAAAAAAAAAAACCCAGAAAACCAAAAACCACCCTTCCGTGGTGTTCTAGGTGGACATCACAGCCTTATGGAAAATGGCTAACTGCAGCCCAGATCATAGGAGGGTCCCTGTGCAGTGTAGCTGGGATGCCGCTGGTGGCATTAACAGTCACTCCCTCCTGACCTTTTCCCCCAGATGATGAAGGTTCTGGAAGCAAAAGGCCCAAGATGGAGTTATCTGAAGAGGATCTGAAGGCCCACGTGAACAAGGGCACGCTGGGTAAGCTCACTGTGCCCGTGCTGAAGGAAGCCTGCAGGGTGTATGGGTTGAGGGGCGGATTAAAGAAGCAGGAGCTGCTGGACGCACTTACTAAGCGCTTCCAGAACTGACCAGCCAGCCAGCCCCTCCTCCTGCACTCTAGCCAGGCTGCCTGGTTTTGTTCTCATCGAGTTGAAACCTGTTTCTCCTGAGCCAGGAAGAGTCTGCCTGTTATAAGCCAAGGACTTTACATTTATGAGACGTTCCGTTGCCATGGAAACAGCATAGCCTTCTCACTTTGCTGTGCTTTATTGTCTGAATAAAGAGCCTTAACTTTATACTATATACTGTTCTTCAGTGTGATGCAGACGCATGTGTCTGCCTCAAATCCAAAGATCACTTGCCTTTGGCTTGTTAGCTTAATTTTCTCTCCCATTAGGAACATATCATCATCATAATGGAAGCAGATATCAGTGAAGGCAGGGGATAGTGTGACAATTAAGGACAGGTGAATATACTTGAGGGATGACAAGCCCTAGCAATATTCATCCACGCTCTGGCCTCCCACCTGTTTTTCCTTTCATTGCGTCTTAATATAGTTCTAAAGATCAGATTTCTGGAAGCAGTAAGTATGTAACATTTCTAATCCTGGTACCACTTGCTTCATCAGTAACAATAACCCCCTTCATGCTGCTTTAAGATGTTAATGTGACATTCAGGTATATGAAGATAGGTACATTTTCTTTTTTTTAAGATTTTATTTATTTATTTGACAGAGATCACAAGTAGGTGGAGAGGCAGGCAGAGAGAGAAGAGGAGGCAGGCTCCCTGCTGAGCAGAGAGCCCAGTGTGGGGCTCCATCCCAGCCCTGGGATCATGACCCGAGCCAAAGGCAGAGGCTTTAACTCACTGAGCCAGCCAGGTGCCCCTATATGTACATTTTCTATTGCCCTGAGGATTTGGGTACCAACATAAGTGAAGTGAGTTATTTTTATTTTTCAGGGGAGCTGTAGTAAGATGAGGAGAGGTCCTAGGAAGGAGCAGGGTAGGGTGTCTTTCTCTTTGTGTCCCCTATGCCCCCCCACATGCCATCCCTCTTCTATCCTCCCTGTCCCTTTCCTGCTCTTTCTGCTCTACTGCTTTTGAAGAATTAGCCTGAGAGAAGGAAGGAAAGCATCTGGAAGGGTTTGTATCCTCCAAGGATGGCTTGAGATTCAGAGTTCGTCGGTCCTGTGTCTTAGGACCAGAGTGAGCATCTCATGAGACATAGGAGGGGTCAAATTACTCTTGTAAGAGAGTTTTTGGTTTTAGATGCTTTGGTCTCTGAGGATTATAAGGGGTTTTTTGTTTTGTTTTTACTTGGAAAGCAGATGTTATGTTCTTGTTTGCCTTTCTCTCTGCGGGAGAGAGAACTTAATTCTCCAGTTAGAAGAGATGCTTTTGAAGACACAGCAAGATGATGCAAATTCATTTAATATAGTCAGTGCTCGTTCTTGTTGAGAAATTAGACCATCCCTCTTAAATGCAGCATGCTTGGAAACCCTAAGTTCTAGAGGATGTTACTAGTACTACAAAGATAGATTTGAATCTAGGCTAGTCACAAGTTGGGAGAGTAAGAATGAGTACCATTACTGAACCTTTGTTTTAAACCCTGGATTTCCTAGCTAGTGAGGAGGAGCCCTAGAGTGAAATCCAGGCTTTTCTATGCACTCCTGGGGGACCTGACTCAAGTCCAGGCTCCTTTCCCTCAGTTCTGTTTTCAAAGTGTTGAGAAGGAAACAGCTCAAGGTAATGATGTTAGAAAAATAACCGTCTGAGGTCTGTGATACACAGCAGTGGTATGATCTCTCTGAGTGAATTGACCACCTTGCCTTCCCTGCTGTTGATCCTCCAGGGGAGAAGAAATACAACCAAAGCGTAATTTGGTGGGGCTTTTGTAAGCTCGTAAATCACATTTAGTAAATGTGCATCTTGGCTCCCTCACATACATACAAGTGAGCGTGAGCAATTTCTTTGGCATTTTCGAGCCGCAGTTTCCTCATATTTATTATAAGAATGATACCATGGAATGGTGCAAATAGAAAACATGTAACACGCTGCTTAATAGGTACTCGCTCTGAGCCGTCTAACCCCTCTGGCTGCAAACACGCTTCAGTCCACCAGGGGGTGGTGATGTGCCGGGGTTGGGGGCGCTGTGGAGAGCCCAGTGGCGACATGACCGCGCATGCGCGTCCCCGGCGGGAAGGGCGGGGTCACCACATCTTGGTGGATTGGCCAGCAGCCTGGGCAGGTGATGGAGCAGCGGTGGGCAGCAGCTGGAGAGCACGGATACCTCTGGCCAAAGCTACAGCAAACGAAGGTATGCGCATGTGCATTTATACTTCCAGCCAGGCCAGATGCAGAGGGAACATTTTCTGGTATGTCTTGTTTTAATGTCTTATTAAAATATCAGAAGAAAAGGCAGGACCACAAACTCTGGGGAGAGATTAGTCATCCACTTCCTCTCCCTCCCCTCATCCAGAAATTCCAACCTCAGTTCCGTGCAGGGGGCGGGAACACACCCCGGCAATACTCAGACAACTATCCAGCCTTTCTGGTTTTAGTGCAAAATGTCCCTGAATGTGGAATAATTCTTATTGTAACTGATTGCATTACCTGTGAAAGCCAGTCCCACGTGGGATTTACTTCTGGCCACTCTGAAGCAGCTGGGGACATTTCCCGTGTGGGCCCTGCCAGCACCTCTGGTGTTCCGCATGACCCTGCAGTTTTGACATGGCCATATTTATCTCTGTGTTGACCGGACAGCCTCACCCCTCAGAGTCACCAACCCCCACAACCTTAGTTGTCTGTTGCTGTGTAATAGATCAGCCCAAAACTTGGCTTAAAAACAATGAATACTTACTGTTTCTTAGCATTTCTGTGTGTGAGGCATCTGGGGAGCGGATAGGCTGGCTTGAAGTCAATCATGAGGTTGCATTCAAGATTTCGGTCAGGCCTGCAGTCCTCTGAAAGCTTGACTGAGGCTGGAGGATCCACTTACAGGAAGGCTGATTAATCTTTTAAATTTTCTGTATCTTGTTTTCACATCTGGGACGGGAGGGTGCTTTTAGGCTGGGGGAGAGTCTGCCCCTCCCAAAGCTAGCTAGTTTGTGGAACAGTAAATGATGTATTTACCAGCATAACTCTCATGCAAGCCAGACACCTTACCAACATTGTCCCTGCCCTAAATCATCCCAGAGCCAGCTCCTAGGCAACTCAAAACCACTCTTAGAGCCCAGAGCCCACCAGCATTGTTCAGACTGGCAAATCCTAAGCTGTTTTACTCTGCCCTGCCTTGCCTTTGCCACAGAAACCCAAATAAAGCCTGGCCTCAGCTTTCCCCCTGCTCTTGCTTCTACCACCCGACCAAATCCTGGGTGCTTCCCCTGTGGCACTGTGTGGTGTGGCATGCCCCCTTCTCTTGGGAAATATAAGTGGTAAATTCTTCCAATGGCATCAACCTCTTCTCCTCTTTTAATTTGTACTCACCTCTGTAAATTAAGATCCTGTGAGTACAGATGAGACAGAAGGTCATTGCCATGGCTGGCAGTTAATGCTAGCTGTTGCCTAGAAGCCTTTGGACCTCTTCACAGGTTGCTTAAAGGACTTTGTAACACGACTATGACTTCCCTCATAGCCAGGGATCCAAAGACATGAAGGCAGAAGCTGTAATGTCTTCTGGAACCTTGGAAGTCACATCATTCTGCCATGTTGGTCATGCGGTCCAACTCTGAGTTGGTGTGGGCTGAGGGCCCACAATTCACAAGGGAATGAATTCCAGGAGGTGAGGATGACTGGGGCCCATCTTAGAGGCTGGCTGCCATAGGATATCATGGAAAATATTGACTGGCTACTTTCTTTTTCTTCCTTTGGAAGAGGACAGGCAGTTATACCCACTCACCCAACCCCCACCATAAACAGATACATCTAAGTCAGAGGCGCATACGTGATTTTTCAAAATGTAGCTTAGCTGACACTGAGAGGGACTCAGGGATACCAAGTGTCTAGAACAAGCTCCCCTTCCTTCCTCATCAGTTTGGGATTAAAAATAATGGAAATTTATTGTTTAGTACTTAACATGCTACAAATGGCCTTTAGCAAGGTCATTATTGTAAATGTAAAAAACATTCCTTAAAAAAAAAAAAAAAACCAAAAAAACCAACAAACAAAAAAATACCCCCAAAAAACATTCCTTAATCATGGGTCCTCTCAGGAAACTTAGGCTAAAACAGGAGTTACTAATCAGTGTTCGTTTGGGGTGAGAAGACCCTTTCAGACCTGATGAAAGCCACTGGATTCTCTCCAGAATGTTTATATGCAAAATTCTGCAACCAACTTCATAGATGGCTGGATGGAAATTACTAGATGTCCTTGCTTGCGTGTCTGGCTTTAGGAATTACTCATTCTCCACTTTTGGAGCATCTGTGTTAGGGCACCACCACGGGTGCTAGGGCATCACACAAGTTCCTGTACTCTCATGAGGGTAATAATCAGAAAACAAACCCCTGATACTAGTTAAGGACAAGTTAAAAATCAAATGTCGCAGCACTGGGGGAAGGAGAAATGAGCTAGTTTGTACCTCAGGCCCTCCATAAGTGATACTTGAATCAAGACTGGCATGAGGAGAAAGCCACCAGTGCAGTAAAGGAACATCAAATACGAGAAGAAAGTAGGTTTGGAGAAACCAAATGTGAAACACTGAGCGAAGACAGAACATAGTGAAGTGGCAGGAACCGGACAGGCAGCGGAGGCCACTAGGAGCAGGGAAAAGAGCCAATTTTTTCCGCAGGATCGGACGAACACACCCTGCCCTTCGAAGGCTTCCGTTGTGGCTGTGGCAACTGGGCTAACACTCCAGGGTTAACTGGGCGCTAGGGGTGAAGATCCTAGGAGCCTCTGCCCTACCCCACTCCTTAGGGCTCTAGTGGAGATGGATGTTTCCACCTAGGTAGAGATCCAGACTTCCTGATTTTTTTGCATCCCCCAAATTACTTCTGTCTTTTAAAGTATAATTATAAATGTATGGGCACCACAAAAGACGGTAAGCATCTCGGACTCCACCATCCACAAATATAAAACTGCTTGGGATCGGATAGGGGTATGTAAACATTGGAGTGAGCTGGGAGAAAGGACTGGCCTGCTAGGCACAGAACAGGCCTTCGCAGGATGGGGTGATTTCCAGGTTTCCTGCATATGGGCCCAAGCTGGTCGAAAAGACACTAAATAAAATCCTCACTCATCTGGCCATTATGGTATCCAGTTATCTACATTTCGGGAGAAAAACTCTTGCTGAGGGACATGGACCTCACAGTGCTGACCCTAAGAGAACGGGCAGAAGAGGCAGGTGAGGTGGCAGGGGCTTCCATCATCACCTTCCCCTCCACCCATCTAACATATGCCAAAGGCTACTAGGAGCCCTCATTCTGCAACAGTTCTCAGCTAGGGTGACTTTGCCACCAGGGGACATCTGGCACTGTCTTGGAGGTGGGAGACTGGTCATGACTTGCTGGAGGGTAAAGGCCAGAGATGCTGCTGAAAGTTCAGCAGACAGGGCAGCCCCCTATCGTGAAGAATTCTCCAGCTCCAAAACGTCAGCGGTGCTATGGCCGAGAAACCCTTTGTAGCCCGAGAGCAGCACCTCAGTGACAGAGTCTGTACCAGACACTTGGAGCAACTAGAGATCAGCTGAGGTGCTGGCTTTTCCACACCTTCTTGGTACAAAGTTTATGGAGCTGTGGCCATTCTGATAATGCTAAGCAGTCCTTCGTTCAGGCATTAGCTGGATACGTACCAAGACTCACACTTATCTTTAAATTGGAATATGAATATATTTCTTTATTAGGTTGCTCACAAGAATGACACACTAGCACTGTCCTTCCGAAGTGGTAAAGAATACATACATCTGACCTACGTCATGGCAGGAAACCGGAGTCAGGGCTCTCAGAGCTGGTACCAAGTGTCCTCTGCAGACATCTCCATTCACCAGAGAGGATGCTTCCTTGATTCCAACGTCTCTGCTGTAGCTTCCAGTCAGGTCTCTGTGACTTGCCCAGACTTCTTCATTCCAGCATCAGCTGACCCTCTTTTTTCTAGCCCCTCTGGACTCCTTCGAGACCGAGGTCAGCTGCCTCAGGTCTACCTGGCCCAGGCAGCCTCTGGAACTCTGCAGCACATCTCTTTGGTATGCTGCTGCCCGGCCACCCTCCGGGGCATGGCTGGGAGGTGGGGAAGAAGGGGAATAACATCACGTGACCAAAGCAGACAGCAGGGGTGTACTGGCAAATGACTCTTGGACATACACCTAAGAACCTCACGGAATACATGCTTACTCCCCAAATGATACATAACTCCCCGAGGGCAAACACATATGGAATGATTCCGTACTCCAGGCACAGGGGATACAAAGTGAATGGCGTGTACATCCATCCTGCCCCACACACAACAGGAAGTGAGCGCCTGAATGCTGGAACCAGATCTCTATCCTGGCTCTTCCCTGCCTTTGGATGGTGTCATCACTCTGTTTCCGCCTGTTTTCGGCATTAGTTCATTTTTCAAAAGAGGACAGGACGGCAGAGAGAGTAGAATGAGAGACTGGGGATGAGGTGAGGGATTAATATATGAAAAACAACCTATAAAACAAAACAAAAATAATACAAAAATGCAAACCCCAGATTTAGTACTAGAATACAATGAGAAGGGAGCTGGAGAAACCACATGCGGACACAGACGGTCTGATACACAACCCCAGGCGGAGGATTCAGTGAGGAGTGGGGCAGAGGCCAGGGGTTTAGACTAAGAGCCTTTCGATGGACTGCTGAATGGACTGGATCTGCTGCTTCAGCTGGGAGCCTTCTTTGATGGTGACAGAACAGGCGATGACAGGCCTGGACACCCCACAGGCCCGCCCCAGGGCCTGCTTGGAGCGCACAAACACGTAGGGCACATTCTTATCCTCACATAGCAGCGGAAGGTGCAGGATGATCTCCAGGGGCTCAGCGTCTGCAGCCATCACGATGAACTCAGAGATGCCTCTGTTGAGGGTTTTGGTAGCTGAGGAGAGGAGGACGGGAGGTCAGTCAATGATTGAGGGGGTGTGGGGGCTGGGCATGAAAGCTATAACAAAACAATTTCCAAGAAAAAGAAACACAGGTGCAAGAAAACTGGGCAAAAATCCCTAGGCACAAGCAATTCTGTGTGTCCTGTAGTGGCCCTGGGAAGTGATAAGGGATTTATGCATCAATTAGCCATCCTCCATGCCTTTCTCAAACCCTACGTTAAACCCATCAGTTCTGTGAACACACATCCTGAGACAGACCACTTCTTCCCTCTCCTTGGCTACCACACTTGGCCAAGTCACCACCATCTCTTGCCTGGTAGACAAGAACAGCTCTCACACAAGCTCTGCAGTACAGCACTTCTCATACTCTGCGATCAAGGAAGGATCCAGGGTTTTACCATCCCGGTTTGTCATGAGCAGTATTTCTGGAAAGCTCACACCACATGCAACTTACCAAGCAAAATCAGCACCCCACAGCATTGTTTAACCACTGTGGCCCAGTGCTAGGGCACAGTTTTTGTTAATGCTGGAGTACTGATGAGACCAGAGGCTCTGGAGCCGTAATGGCCATGTCCAAATCCTGACTCTCCTACTCATCAGAAGGTAGATGCTGCAAAATGTTACCAACTGGTGGATCTAAAATCATTCTTAGTCCATTAACTTTCAGCATCTACTGCCAAAATACTGCTCTTAAGTCAGTCCATCCACTGGTTCCAATCAGGAGTATCCAGCCCTCTTTCCAAACTGGAAATCTAAGCCAGAGACAGGGTCTTTATCACTCTACCTCAAGCACTCTCCAGCTGCCTTACCTTCATTGGCTCCTTTCCGAAGCTGCTTGTAGTTACATGATTGCTGAACAAGGTCCAATAGTTTCTTGGTAAGGTGGGCGTCTGCGAGGGGGTAGGCCTTCGGATTCACATCAGCCTCAGTCTATGGGATGTGAATTGGGGGTGTGTGGGGGGGTAGTCATTAAAGCATCAGTTAAAACTGAACCAGAAGTTGTTCCAGACAAGTCACAAAACACTTCTCAGTTAACAACTGAGAGAGACAATGATTAGCTTCAAAAAATTTTAGCAATTACCCAGTCCAATGATGTACACTAAAGCTTATATACTTTTATGTGCCTCTCTTTTCCTTGGTAGTAATATAGCAAATGGATTACAAATAGGTTCTCTTGGCTCAATATCCACTTGAGTCATACATATTTACTGAATCAAAATGAAGGTATAATTTATACAAATGTAGCACAGAATTTTCTCTCTCCATTCCCCATTCAATATTCAAATCTTCCTCTGTCCTAAGAATCCTGGTTTCCAAAACATCTTTTCTCCTTTATCTGACCTGTTAATACATACAAAATGGCTGGTACCAACAAAATGGTTGGTACCTCTACCAACAAGCTCACCAAGGTTGAAATTTCCTTTTGTTCTTAGAATATATCTGACTAGGGCCGTCTATATTATAGAATATATATTCACCCACAAAGATAGTATTATATTCAAGTTATTCCATTTTTTCCCTGTGGTTATCAATCTGATATACAAATTGGGTTCCTTTGTATTCAACTTGCTTAAAGAACTAAGATCTTACTTTTCAAATCTGTAAAATATCTACATGTTTTCAAAGTAAAAGCTATGTCAGTGAGCTAAAAGTGTTCTGAAAACTGGTAAACAGTAACGCATTTATTCCCACCTTTCCTACAGACTATCACAGGGTAACAAACAGATGCCAACATTCTCTTGTATCATTATTCCACCTAATAAAGAAGGACTGATTCAATCAAATCCCACCATCCTGCAACCCATATTCACCAGGTCATTAACTCAGACACAGCCACCAACATCGTAAGATGCCATGTGATCAGTACCCCCCTTGAAGAACGAAATTATCTACCTTCAGGTAGTCTTGCGGGGGGAAACAAATGGGAAGAAAAAAATCCGATCAAGCCTTTGATTCTAGTATTGGATATTTACTGTTACGGAATTATTAAATTATAATGGCGTTGCAGTTGCTAAAACTTATTTTACACATACTTTAATATCTATGAATAAAACGCTACGTCATTGGCTTTGCTTCAAAATAACCCAGGTACGGAACGGACTGGGGGGCTGCTTATACCATTCCTTCCTCCTCACCCCTACCTCTCGAGTTTAACAATTTTCATGAATTTCTCATTTGTTTTCCCTAGGATTCTTTTTACAACTATCTTGCATATAAAATTCGGGAGCACTCCACGTTATCATCGCGAGCAACAAGCGGTTCGCCCCGGCGGTCCGGTCTAACCCTGGTTCTGGAGGCTGCACCGCGGCACCGCAGTTCTGGGTGGTGACCCCGTGGGTGACGGCCCGGTGGGAACACTCACCATCGCGTCCGTCTCGGTGGTCTCCTGCCCGATACCGCAAGGACACAGAAATGACCCACCCGCAGGGAAGCCGGAAGTGATGTAGGGATGACGTAAGCGGAAGTGACGTCAAGAGCGAGATTGCACCAAAACGCCGCATCCCTAAACCGCTGCAGTGGTCCCAGGATGAAGTGGTATTGAGTGAGGGCTGGAGATCCCCGAAGAAGCGGGGAAAAGGTCTTATAATTGGTCCGGTGTTCTCCATACACTCTAGAATCAGACTCTCAAGGCCCATAAAAATCTGCTGGGATAATCTGATTTGCAGATTGGCTATGATCCCGATTGCGGTAAGACTTTTAGGATGCATAATCTGTCCATCACTTTATATATACTCAGTACTTTCCTTTCCTCCTTTTTTCTTTTTTCTTTTTTTAAAGATTTTATTTATTTGACAGCGAGTGAGGAAACAAGCAGAGGAGTGGCAAAGGGAGAGGCAGGCTCCCCGCGGGGCAGGGAGCTCCTTTCGGGGCTCGATTCCAGGACCCTGGGATCATAACCTGAGCGACTGGCAGACGCTTAACGACTGAGCCACCCAGGCGCCCCAACTCAGCACTTTTCAATAAGGCTTTACGATTTTCCCAGAAGGCTTAACATCTTTTAGATTTACTCCTAGATATTTCAGGCTAAGAAAATTCACTTTATTAAGAAAAAAAATTCCATTTCCTACTGTATTAAGAATGTCTCTGAAACTAATGATGTACTATAAGTTGGATAACTGAATTTAAATAAAAAATTTTTAAAAAGAATTTTTTCTTTGTTAAACAAATTGGTGTTGAATTCTATCAGATTTTTTTTTGGTGCTGAGCTGACGCAGATGAAAAAGGCTTTCTTCTTTTAATTTTTTGAGTTTTTCTAATGTTAAACCAATGTTGCATTCCTGAGATAAAACCAACTTAAATAGGCTTTCTTATTTTATTTTATATCCATTAGCTAATGGACTTAAGGTTTCTTGGTGGGGAGGAATGATAAAAATGTTCTAAAATTTTACAGCAATGGTTGCACAACTCTGTCAGTATATGAAAAACCACTGAACTATACACTTCAAACAGATGATGAACTTTTTATAGTACATAAATTATCTCAATAAAGCTATTTTCAAAACCAGGTATAGGATTTTTCTGCATGAAAAAACTTTAATTTTGTTTCTTTACTCTTCAGTTTTAAGAGTTTATTTATTTATAAAAGATTTTATTATTTATTTGACAGAGAGAAGTGAGAGAGTGCGCACAAGCAGGGGGAGTGGGAGAGGGAGAAGCAGGCTTCCCGCTGAGCAGGGAGCCCAATGTGGGGCTTGATCCCAGGATCCTGGGATCAAGACCTAAGCTGAAGGCAGATGCTTAATGGACTGAGGCACTCCTTAAGTTTTATTTCTACTTAAATTGGTTTTTGATACATTTTTTTTCAGGCATTTATTCACTTCATCTCAGTTTCTATATTTATATGTATCAAAGTGTTCATAATATCCTTTTTAATATCTGTAGATTATGTCTCCTTCATGTTCGCTACCGCTTACTTATACCTCTTGTGCTTATTTTCTTGATTAACCTCACCAGAGGGGACTTTTCAAAGAAAATCTTCTGATTCTGTGTTCCCAGTAACAATCAGATCTATTTGCTTTTTCAATAATTTCTGCTTTTGTATTTTGTCCTTTTATTCTTTTCCTACCTTTTATAATTCCTTTCCCTCCAACTTAAGCATTTTAAGTTTCAGGTACTATTTTAGCTAATTCCTACATGCTCTGGTGTGTGGTATTCTCATTCTTGATGAGTTGTTTTCAAATTTCCATTACAATTTTATTCACTAGATTCACTACAACCACTAGATCGAGTTTATTGATGGTGCTGTTCAAATCCTTTATTATCATACTGATGTTCTGGCTTTACCATCTATCATTTATATACTTAAATGCTATATAACTGCATTTTTATCTATATCTTCTTGTAATTATGTCATTTTTATTCATACTTTATTTTTTAAGCCACTTTATCTTCATAGATGCATTTCATCCTTTTTTTTTTTTTTTTTAAGAATTTTATTTACTTGGGGCGCCTGGGTGGCTCAGCCGTTAGATGTCTGCCTTTGGCTCAGGTCATGGTCCAGCCCTCATTGGGCTCCCTGCTCGGAGGGAAGCCTGCTTCTCCCTCTCCCACTCCCCTGCTTGTGTTCCCTCTTTCTCTCTCTGTCAAATAAATAAATAAAATCTTAAAAAAAATTTTTTTAGGGGCACCTGGGTGGCTCAGTGGGTTAAAGCCTCTGCCTTCGGCTCAGGTCATGATCCCAGGGTCCTGGGATCAAGCCCCGCACGGGCCTCTCTGCTCAGTGGGGAGTCTGCTTCCTCCTCTCTCTCTGCCTGCCTCTCTAACTACTTGTGATTTTTGTCTATCAAATAAATAAATAAAATCTTTAAAAAAAAAATTTTTTTTTAAATTTACTTGAGAGAGAGGGAGAGGGAGAGAGAAAGCAAGCATCAGCAGGGGAAGGAGAGGGAAGCAGATACCTTGCCAATCCCAGGCGCTGATCCCAGAACCCCATAATCTTGACCTGAGCTGAAGGCAGATGCTTAACCAACTGAGCCACCCAGGCATCCCTGCCTTTCACCTTAAACCCCATTTCTATATGATGTTTACAGAGGCTACACCATACCTTTTAACTTGGCAAACATTTACTATTTTTACTTTAATGTGTCTTAATTGGAGCACTTGGTCTCTTTCTATATATATATATATATATTTTTTTTTTAAAGATTTTATTTATTTATTTGACAGACAGATTACAAGTAGACAGAGAAGCAGGCAGAGAGAGGAAGGGAAGCAGGCTCCGTGCTGAGCAGAGAGCCCGATGCGGGGCTTGATCCCAGGACCCCGGGATCATGACCTGAGCCGAAGGCAGAGGCTTTAACCCACTGAGCCACCCAGGCACCCTGGTCTCTTTCTATATTTACATAAGTACTGATATGTTCGGTTCAAATACTTCTTTTGTGCCTTCTATTTGTTTCAATTGATATGTTTCTTTTTCTTTCTTTCTGTCCTTTGGGTTTATTATTTTTTCACACTACTATTCCATTTACTGGTTCGGACTTTTAGATCTGTATTCTTTTAGTGGCTACCTGAGAGATTACAACACATGTCTTTGACTTATCAAAATCTAATGTTCATCAACAATAAAGGATCCAATACTTTAATTCAACTCCAAAAAGTGCTCGCTTCAGCAGCACATATACTAAAATTGTAACAATACAAAGATTAGCATGGCCCCTGCGCAAGGATGACATGGAAATTCGTGAAGGGTTCCATATTTTTAATTTAATTTATTTTATTTTTTAAAGATTTTATTCATTTATTTGACAGACAGAGATCACAAGTAGGCAGAGAGGCAGGCAAAGAGAGAGAGGAGGAAGCAGGCTCCCTGCTGAGCAGAGAGCCCGATGCGGGGCTCGATCCCAGGACCCTGGGATCATGACCTGAGCCAAAGGCAGAGGCTTTAACCCACTGAGCCGCCCAAGCGCCCCCATATTTTTATAAGAGACTCAATCTCACAAAACAAACTGAGGGTTGCCAAGGAGAGGCGGGTAGGGAGAGGGTGGTGGGGTTATGGACATTGGGGAGGGTATGTGCTGTGGTGAGTGCTGTGAAGTGTGTAAACCTGGCGATTCACAGACCTGTACCCCTGGGGCTAATAATACATTATATGTTTATAAAAAATAAATTATTTTAAAAAATCACTCCGAAAAATATACTTCAAAAAACTGTTACGTATTTTTTTAAGATCGATTGATCGATCTATCAGTCAGAGAGAAAGCACAAGCAGAGGGAGTGACAGGCAGAGGCTGAAATAGGCTTCCTGCCAGAGCAAGGAGCTGGTTGCAGGACTTGATCCCAGGACCCTGGAATCATGACTGAGCTGAAGGCAGGTGCTTAACCAAATGAGCTACTCAGGCATCCCCATCAGGTATTTCCAATACAGTTCCAACAACCCATCTCTGGAATTTAGGATTCTCAACTCTTAACAAAATATTAAATGCATAAAAAGGGAAGAATTCAGGAGCCCCCAAAACCATCAACGAGGTCTCACCTTATCGTTTTAATTACAATCAACAATAAAAGGTAGGCTCATACATAGTAACTGAAATTTCCTTAGTGTGTATTTACTCACCTTTTAATTTTTTCTGAGGGTTATTTAAATGGAGTGAAGGAATAAAATCATACTGCTAGCTGATTTTCATCCCTAACATGATCCCTTTGGTCTCCCTGTACACCAGAGAGCCAAAAATACCCCGCAAAGTTTTGATTTAACAATAAACACGGCATGCTCATTAACACCCTACCAAGTATTAGGATTAGCTGTTTAACATGCATTATCTCATTTAATTTTTTTTTAAAAAAGTTTTCTTATTTGAGAGAGAGAGAATGCGCGCATGAGCGAGCAGGGAGGAGGGGCAGAGAGAGAATCCCAAGCAAACACTACCCAGGGCATGGAGCCAGACACGCTGCCTATCCCAAGATGCTGAGATCAGGACCTGAGCAGAAATCAGTAGTCGAAGGCTCAAAGCACTGAGCCACCCAAGCGCCCCTGCATTATATCATTTAATCATGAAAACATGTTCATGCATCGTTATCCCCCTTTTACAGTTTAGGGAAACTTCTCTTAAGTTCAGGTTGAGACCACTCTATATCAAAACTTTTCATGGAATTGCCTAAGATGAGTTGGTTTCAAGTTCTAACCTCAGCCATGCCCTAGCTTCACAAAATAGGGGGTGGGGAGAAAGCGAGGGGGAGAAGATGGCCACGGGATCCAAGCTCCGTTGGAAGGATTAAACCTCACCATGGAAGTGGAAGCTCTTTGCAAGCTGTTCCTTCCTTACCAAGTGCTAAACAAAACTAGCTACCAAGCTACAGGAGTTGATTAAAACGTGGAGATCACCAACAACTTAGTTAAGTTGCACGTGGTAATACCAGGACCTCTGATTTGGGAGACTACCGCCCCAGGAAAGCCTTTTCTCAAACCAGGCCGGGGTTCGGGGCCTCATTTCCCGCAGCCCCCAAGCGCCAAAGGCTCCTCCTGTAAGTCCCTGGCACGTGTAACTCGCGAAGGGCGCAGTCCCACCGAGACCTAGATCTCCCCATCCTGAACATCACAAATGGGGAAGTGGCGTAGAGCAGACTGATTCGAATCCTGGGTTCCACACCATCCTTAGCGATTCTCCCCTTCCCCCGCCAAAAAGGAGCCAAGTTTTCTCACCCCACTTCCTACTCTCCCCCACGTGGGTTGGTATCTCTCCCACGTCGGGCCAGGACTCCTCCATTCCCCCGACGCTTTCGGCCAAGCGCACAGAGTGTTGTCAAGTACCCCCGACCTCAGCAGTTGGGACCGTGAGGCTTCCCGAGTTCTAACCTCGACCGGGGGGCTGTTGGGGACCCCGCGACTGCCGAGTTCTAACTCGGGGCCGGGAGGCTGGGACTCCGAGGTCGTCGGAGGTCTAACCCCGGACCGGACCGTGTAGCCAACGTAAGTTCTAAGCCCTCGCAGTCCAGTGAGTGACCCGAACCCAGAGTCTCCCGCTTCCCAACCCCCGCGCCAGGAGCACGGACTCACCATAGCTGCGATTCCGCGGTCCCGCCACCCCTTGGAGCGCCGGCAACGTCAGAGCGGGAGCGCGCGCGCCTCTGCCGGAAAGTTGCGCGGGAGGGTGGAAATGGCCGCGAGCGGCAGGAAGCGGAAGTGACGCCACTAAAGCGGGCGGATCTCGTCCTCTAAGTCGCCCTATTACCGCGTAGGTTCTGGGAGAGGGGCTGTAATTTGCTATTTTTGTTTTCGTTATACTATAAACCTTTGGCCGGAACAATGAATTAAACTTGCGTACACATACGCACACACACCAACGGGTTTCAATGGTGTCATCGTTCCATTGCCTGTTTATCTTTGAGGACATTCTTGTGCTTTTAAAATAATCTTTTTGACCCTATACTGGTGAGGGAACGGTATGGAGATA
Organism: Lutra lutra; assembly: GCF_902655055.1. Classification (NCBI taxonomy): domain Eukaryota; kingdom Metazoa; phylum Chordata; class Mammalia; order Carnivora; family Mustelidae; genus Lutra; species Lutra lutra. The sequence goes on from NC_062285.1 coordinate 137,708,402, forward strand.
AGATGGGTAATCCTAAATGTTTTCCTGCATATGCAGATACCCTTTTTCTCTTTTTAAAGATTTTATTTACTTGAGAGAGAGAGATAGCAAGAGAGCATAAGCAATAGGGAGAGGGAGAACCAGGCACCTTGCTCCTGAAGTGGGGCTGGATCCCAGCTGGATCCAGGACCCCGGGATCATGGCCTGAGCGGAAAGAAGACGCTTAACCAACTAAGCCAGCCAGGCGCCCCCATATTTAGATATCCTTGTTAAAACACTGGTGAGAAATGTGAAGTCCACCAGAAATGGAATCCATTGAGTAGGGAATTCAGGAAGAAGAGCAGGTTGGGGGGGTGAGAGTTGAGTTTCCGTCAGGTTGAGCTTAGAGATGTCATAGGATACCCACTTTCTTCTGCCCAGCATACTGCTCTTTTCTCTATGCTGCTCCAAATCTCCACTATTTAAAGCTAGACTCATGCCTCGCCACCTCCAAGAGTCCTTAGGGCCCTTACTCATTTCTCTCCTACATGATGCCAAACACATCTTGGGACTATTTGGATCTAGCCAAAACTAGACCATTATAGGCTAGTTCCAGTTAATCATTTTAGAAACCTAGAGTTAGAGCCCTAGCATGATCCTTTAGGAATCATGCAGCAATCTCTTCATTTTACAGCTACCAAGGCCCTGAGAAGGGAAGCTACTTGCCCACAGTCACAGAGTGAGGCAGTGGCTGAATCAGAACTGGGCCTTGGGATTTTGGCTATTGTCCCAGATTACTTCCACTACATCTGGCTGCTTTGCCTGAGACAAGTTGTGGTATGGGGCAACAGAATGGGTTTGAACTGCCTCCAGGACGGAACATGAATTACATAAAAAATGGCTCCATTGAACTTCACTTCATGCAAATCCTAGAAAATTTGTCAAAGAACAAAATTTGTCTCCAAATTAAGAAATGCCCACAGATGATTCCTGTGTAAGAGCAGAACCTGTGGTTCGGATTGTGCTGCTCACTTTTCAGATCCTGTTTATGTTTCCATATTAATGGAACCTACCAACCACCATTATTGGGGAATTAAACATTATTCCAATTTACAGTCATAGATGTGTCCTTATCACTTGATTTTTAGATATACTTTATAAACAATTTCCAGTTGTACTTGGCTTACCTGGCATCTAGGACCATCATATCTCAGGTCTCCTCAGTAAAGACTAATGGGGACTTGAAGTTTTGAGTACTATGAGTAAGAGACAGCACATCTCACCTAATTAATTGTTTCCCAACTATATAATGACTCAGTTTCCAAATTCTCTTAAAGCTAGGTCACACTTTTGATTTTGTTGTTTCTCTTGCTAGTAAGTTCATAAATGTTGACATAAGCTCAATATCAATCTGTCTTATAAATTTGTCCTTTACCACACTTCTGTGCTTAAAAACCCAAGTCCTTTTCATGGCTTACTAGGCTCCTCTCCACCAGTTCCTACCTGCATCCCAATGATAACAGATGTACCCACCTTTTTTCTACCCTGAGAACACCCCAATTTCTCTAACCCCATCCATCAACCTTTGTTGAGAGGAATGTGCTCCACTGTTTTGCTAAGCTAATTTCAATTCATCACCTCTTCAGTGAAGCCTCCCTGATCACCCAGATCAGGTAACTGCCCCTGCCGGGTGGACCCACAGTCCTGTGTCCTTGCCTGTTACAGCACCTGTCAACATCGCCTTTATTCAGCGCCCACTTTTCCAACCACACCAAGAGCTCCATGAGAGCAGGTCTTGTAGATGCCTTGGGTACTTTGGATACCTATCTGCTGGCACTATGCCTGGCCCAAAGGTAGTGCCCGTTTCACTTAGGGATTTTTGCTGGCAAACAACCAAAAAGGAGTTTGAGGAAAAACTCTGTTGTGGAGCCCACAGATTCCACAGGAATTGGTTGTGAGAGCAGAAGCAGCCCTACAGTCTCACTCCACTATCAGTGCCTTCCAGCCAAGGACTAGCAGGAACACACCTTATAATGTTATTACTTATTGCATCAAGGGAGAATGCACATTGTGGGCAATGATAGGCCTTCTCAATAAGAGGGTGTTAGGAAGGATTTACTGTAGGATTTATGTTGTAATAGGTGATTTTAGGGAGGGTTCAAAAAATTGAGGGGTTTGCTCTAGGTTAGATGCCATCAGGCAGTGTGAATAATTCTGTGATTGGACATCTTTTTTTTTTTAAAGATAGGTAGATATATTTATTTATTTATTTATTTTAGAGAAAGAGAGTGCATGAGCAGGGGGAGGGGCAGAGAGAAAGGAAGAGAATTTCAAGCAGACTCTCTGCTGAATGTGGAGTCCAATGCAATGCTCAATCTCACGACCCCAAGATTATGACCAGAGCCAAAATCAAGAGTTGGCCACTTAACCAACTCAGCCACCCAGGTACTCCTATAATTGGGTATCTTAATAATCTTATCTACAAGGCAGAAGGAATAAAGTGGGGCTAAAGCTGTAATTGGTAAAGAAATAGCAGTCACTCATATTAGCCAGAAGAAGAGGAATTTGGTGATTTTTGTGGTTTCAATAATATTCATGTTTTTGTCTTTGTTCAGATGGGATTAAAGAGTGGTCTTGTTTTTGTCTTGATTATCACAGAGTGGTTTTGTCTGATGTTGATAATCTATGAAATTGTTTATACTGAGCAGGAGAATACCAAGACCCAGCTGTGAGTGTCAAGGCATCTCCTAGCAATACCAAATCTTTTTAAAATTTTTTAAAAAATATTTTATTTATTTATTGGACAGACAGAGATCACAAGCAGGCAGAGAGGCAGGCAGAGAGAGAGAGGAGGAAGCAGGCTCCCCGCAGAGCAGAGAGCCCGACGCGGGGCTCGATCCCAGAACCCCGGGATCATGACCCGAGCCGAAGGCAGAGGCTTCAACCCACTGAGCCACCCAGGCGCCCCAGCAATACCAAGTCTTAACTGGTAGAAACGAGCCAGTTCCTAGCTGTCATGGGCTGCTTTTCTTTCTTTTTTTCTCACCAACTTCCTCTCCCCACCTTGAATCTCTGATCTTGATATTTAGAGCCCTGGCAGAGAAAGCCTTGTTGGCCAAGCTTAGGTCACACCTCCATTCCTTGACTGTCCTGGATCTATGAGAGAGTATCAGATATAAGCTGGGGTAACATTCAGCCAGAATACACCATGTGGGATACTGGGTTCTTAAAATAGAGAAATACATCCCAACTGGTTGGCAAGTAGGTGATGCCCCCTCCTGGGATGCTCAGGAACACTTATAATGCAGCTATTAAAGGGCTAAGGCCTGGCCCATCCAATTGACTGATGCCCTTTCCTACTCCACTATTCAATGTTTTGAATATAACCTTTGGGTGAAAGACAGTGTTCAGGGTAGCATTTATTCCTTCCTCTACCAATCCTGAGATGGGAAAAGTAACCCCCAACAGAAAACCAGAATACTGTGAACAAAGAGGAAGGAATGCTGGGTGTTCAAACAAGAATACACATGTTCAATACAGTGTTCATTACTTAATGTTTGGTAGTGGATAGACAGATGGACACATGGATGAAAGTATCTGATGGGAAGAAAGAGATCATATAAACTGCAAGTTACATTACCCCATCACATAGGGAGAAATGTAATCTCTTCCCTCCAGAGGATGGGATATGTGAAACAAATTCTTCCTTTTAATTCCCTTCTGGGCAGTTTCCCAACGCTGTCCTTACTGCACTAAGGGCATGTTAGCCAGCTCTGGTGCCAGGTTCACGGGCTGGAACGGAGGCTGAAGCTCCTTTGTGAGGTAGCCTCAGTGACAGGAGTGCTGTGAGGCAGGGGTTACCTCATCCCAAACTGGCTGAGTCAGCCACACCAGTCCTGCCCTCCAACTCCCTAACACCACCTGCTCACCTAGGCTTTATCATGTTGCTGCCACTGCTGGGAGCCTGTGCTGTGGTGGGGCCATTCCAGGGCCCTGAGTGGGAACCAGTGCGGGGCCTGCTCTCTGAGGATCGCAGCTGCAGGGACCCTCGGTGCTGTGGCAACCTGCTTGTGCTCTGCCTCTTTCTGATCTGGCAGGTCCAGCACTACTGGCACCAGGTCACAAGGACCCACACCAGCACGCGGAAGGTCATCAAGGTGAGGGGACCCCACACACCTCCTTCCCTCGGCACCAAGATTGTCTCATTCACTTGTTATGAGGACCCTGTTCTATGCCCTATACCAGAGATAAATCACAAGGGAGCTTAAGACTGGTCAGGGAGAGCATCACCAGACCCCAAAACCCACCAGTCACCCTGGTCCCTCTCCCTCATTCCACACACTCAGTCCATGTACAAGTCCTATGGGCTCTACTTGCAAACCACATCTCAAATCTGATCACTTCTAGAAAACTCACTGCTGCCCCCTGGGCAAACCCTCCCTCATATCTCCCCTACACTGTATGTAGCACTGTCTTCTCTCATTCCTGTGGCCTCTCTCATCCAAGCACAGATGATGTTCCACTCAGCCAACAGGATTATCTTCTTTCTTTTCTTTTCGTTCTCTTCTCTTCTCTTCTCTTCTCTTCTCTTCTCTTTCTTTCTTTCTTTCTTTTTCTTTCTCTTTCTCCCTTAAAATTTTAATTCAGGGATAATACATGTACATAGACCACATGTGTATAGATCAATGAATTTTCAAAACTGAATACATCCATGTGCAGCACCCAGCCCAGAAGCTTGCAGTCACAACTATGCTGATTCCTAATAACATGGACTAGTTTTGCCTTTAGGATGATGCCATGTGGTAGGTATTCCTTTGCACCTGACTTAAAATCATGCTTATGAGCAAGAACCAACTTTTCAAAATAAATCATACCATTTTGCCCCTCAAAACCCTGCAACAGCTCCTACAGGTACACTCCCTGTCAACTCAGAAAAAAATTCAAACTCCTAACCTTAAGTCCAAGGCCCAACATGATCTGTCCTACATTTCTCTCTGACCCCATCTCCCAGCACACTTTTCATTACCTGTTCCATTCTGGGCATAGGGTCCCTTGATGTTCTTATACACATGACCTTGTTCTGATCTCAGGAGCTTTGCACTAACATCTTGCCTATCATTTCATTCAGGTTTCTAGTCAAATGTCACCTCCTCTGAGAGGCCTTCTATGACCAGTCTGTCTAAGGGAGCTAGTCCCATATCCAGTCTACTTTTATTTCCACCAGAACACTTTTCAATACCTAACATGTTGAATACTTGGTTATTGTGTCTTCCATGTCTGGAAGATAGCTCCCAACAAGGACTTTAGTCTTGTTCATGCTGGAAACCCCAGCATCTAGAATAGTGCCTGGTCTGGAGTAAACTCTTTGTCTTTCTTAAATGAATGCCCTAAGGGAAGTGATTCTCTCTTTTCTGAGCCCAGTATCCTCATCTGGATAATGGACATTGTAATTCTGATCTGTGAGAATTAGATGAGACAATGTGTGAGCAAAGATTTTGCTTCTTCATTCTAAACCACAGGTGACACAGCAGAAGTGGACAGTGCCCTCCGTGAGACATGCCATTTGCTTCAGGATGACCCCTGAATTCTTCTTCAGTCCTGATAATTTCAACGACCTGGATGCTCATAACCAACAATGGGTACAAAAGAAGAGCCAGGAATACCGGAGCGGCCTCCAGGAATCATGGACCCAACACCTGCTTTCTTGGCAACACCTATTTCAGGGCCCACCTCGGGATTTCCAAACACCTATTGAGCCCTTCTTTTGCACCACCTCCCTTTCAAGCACCTGTATGCTCCCCCAGGACAGTTCTCGGGAAGCATGGCAGGTAACCTGGTGTCTCAGTGATGAGCAGACTCACCTGATTTGCAAGTCACTATCCCCTGCCCTGGACCGGTACCAAAGGATGGAGCAGCTGCTGGTCCACTCCCAGGAAGAGTTGGTGCCACTGGAGCCTGTTGTCAGCCTGAGATCTCACCTCACATCCAGGATTTTAGCTACCTCTCTCTCAAATCTCCCTTCATCTCAGAGGCTACAGTTCTGCTCCAGAGACTTCTTACCTGATCCTTCCATCCAACAAGTGAGAATGTCCACCTCCTGGAAGTCCTGGGGATGCCCACAAGAGGCCTGGGTACCAGGGAGGGAAAACCAGATGCTAGGCAGGGAGGCTCTAGGGTGGGTGAACCAGACAGAGAGCAGTGGGGAGGATGCTTGGGAGATTCAGGCAACTGGAAGGCAACTCCCAGTGAATTTCAAGATGGAGGATGGTGCAGAGACTAAGGTCCTGGCATGGAGAAGTCAAAAACTAGTAATAAGTAAAACCGATGGAGATATCCTGACATCAGGGTCAAAGAACCAGAATGAGATGGGAATTGAGAATAGAGCCGAAATTCAGGAACTAGGGAATAGAAACGAGAGGGAGGCTGAAGGTGAGAATCCTCCTGGAATCCAGGCACATATAGCAGAGCACCAGGAACAGTTAAGATGTAAAACTGATGCAGAGACCCAGACACCAGAATGGGGGAACCAAGAGAAGAGTAGAGATGAGGATGCTATAGTTACCCAGGCACTTGAGAAGAACAAGAAAGAGGCCAGAGGAGAGGATGAAGGAGAGACCAAGGCCCAAGAATTGGAGAAGCAGGACCAGAGTAGAAGTGAGGATGGTGAGGAAAGCCAGGTGTCAGGATGGGGAAAACAAGACGAGATTCAAGATGATACTGGCATAGAAATTCAGGTACAGGAGAGGAGAGACAAGGCCCAGGTTGGAGATGAGAATGATGTGCAAACCCAGGTACTGGGGAGGGAGAACCTGGGAGAAGTAACACAAGAGAAAGGTGTGGAGACCCAGGCCCTGGGGTGGGAAAAACAGGAATGCGCTAGACATGAGAATGTTATAGGGACTCAGACCCCAGGGTGGGGAAAGCAGGATCTGGGTGGAAGTGAGAAATCTGAGAAGATCCAAGCATCTAAGGAAGAGATCTGGAAACAACTAAGACACGAACTTCTAGTGGAGTGGAGAAACCAAGGCCTGAGAAGGGGGGAGGATGCTGGAGAGACCCAGATCTCTAGAAGGAAGAATTTGAGGGAGATAAGAGAGGAGGACTGGGTGGTGATCCGGGCGCCCTGGTTGGGAAACAAGAGACTAGTAGCAAGTAAAATTGACAAAGACTTTGAGATACCATGTTGGGGGCATCTGGACCAGAGAGGAAGTGAAATAGACAGAGAATGCAAGATACCATGTTGGGGGAATCAGATTGGAGGTGAACTTAGGGCAGAAACTCAGGCAACAGAGAAGAGAAATCAGAGAAAAGATAGAGAAGAAGATGGTACAAATACCCTGGCTCCTGAGGCAGAGAACCAGGGACAATTAAGACATGAAACTCTTGTAGACACCCATCCACCAGAGAGGAGGAACGAGGAGCAGTTTGGAGATGATAATAGAATAGACATTCAGGCACTAGGGAAGAGAAATCTGAGAGGGGTTAACGGTGAAGTTGGTAAAGAGACCCAGGAACTTGGGGAAGAAAACCAGGGTCAGTCAAGCAGTAAAATTAATGGCAAGATTCATACATCTGAATGTAAGAATCAGGAATACATTAGAGGCAAAGATGGTGCAAACAACCAGGCATCTGAGCCTGAAAAGAGGAGAGAATTAACAAGTAAAGTTGATGGAGAAACTCATTCAGCAGAATGGAAGAAAGAGGAGCACGTTGGAGAGGAGAATGGTACAGGAATTCAAGCTCCAATAAAGACAAGCCAGAGAGAAGCTGTAGTTGAAGATGATACAGAGACCTGGGAACATGGAGAAGAAGACCAGAGCCAGGTAAAAGGTGTTATTGATAGAAAGATCCATTTATCAGAGTGGAAGAACCAGGAGCAGACAGGAGGTGAGAATGGAACAAAAATTCAGGCTGGAAGTGAGGATGCTGTAGAGACCCAGAGGCCTGAGAGAGAGAACCAGCAACAGTTAGATGGTGGAACTGGGGAGAGTCACTCACCAGGGAGGAGCAATTGGGAGCAGAGGGGAAAGGAGGAGGAAAATCAGACATCGGGGAAGAGACGTCAGAGAGAAGCTAGGAGTGAGGGTAGTGGAAAGACCCAAGGACTTAGCGGAGGTTCCCAGAGATTGATAGAAAGCAAAGCTGATGAAAAGAGCTGTTCATCAGAGTGGACGAACCAGGAGCAGATGGGAAGTGAGAATGGTGCAGACACTGAAATACAAGGGAAGAGAAACCTGAGAGAGACCACAGGTGATGATGGTACAGAGGCCCAGGCTCCAGAAGGAGATTACCAGGGACAGGTAAGAAGAGAAGTCGATGGAGAGATCCAGATACAAGAGCTGGGGAACCAGGACAAGGATGGAGATGAAGACGCTGCAGAAATCCAAGATGCTGGGAGCCAGAGAGAGTGCAGAGCTGAGGAGGCTGGAGGACCTCACATTCCAAAAGGAGGAAATGAGAAGCAGGTCAGAGGAAAAGATGTTGCTAAAGACAATCTCCCAGTTGACTCTTCTGGGGGCGAGGGGCCTAGATATGAGGCCATGGAACAGCAACAGGCAGTGGCCTCTGCTCCCTGTCCTGAGCTGAAGCCTCTCTCCAGCTGCAGTCAACTCTCCCTGCATGCCAGTGCGGAGGGAGAGCATATGGTCAGCCAGAGCATGGCCTCTGCCAAGAAGCACAGAGTGAGGGTCAGGCTAGCCTCCCAGCAGGCCCCACCTGAAGCCCTGACAAGCCGACAAAAGGATAAAAGGGTGGATCCAGGGAGGACTTCTGGCTGGATGCGGCAGCTCCAGAACTTACACTCTGGAGAACTTCTGGCTGCTCCCCTGGGCCTGCCCTCTGCCCGCCCCTCTGTCTCATGTCGCCAAGCCTCCCAAGCTGCCGCAGCTCTGGTGGGTGCTCCCACTGCCCTCACTATCCCGCCCAAGTGGCCAGTCCTCAAAAAGAGCCAACAGCTCCTCTTGGAGTCCCTCATGCGACGGAAGATTGCACACCTGAAGTGGGGCCTCCCCAAGCGGATCCTGGAGTCCCATTTGCTCTTTAACAAGTTAGGACCATGCCCGCTACCCCGTGCTGGGATGAGGCTCCCTGGATTGTACACAGCCCGTGAGCTCCAACGACAGCAGGGAACGCACTGTGAGGCCCAGGGCTGCAGGCCAGTCCTCAAGTCAACTGAGAGATCCCAGAGAGTTCAGCCCCCAGAAAGAAAAAGCTCAAAACTTCCTACTCGGGCCAGGGCTCTAGAGAAATGTGGGTCACATGGGTGCGAGTCCATGGGCATTTCCATCCATTCTGAGAAGCCTGGAAGAGTCTGGCCACCAGGAGGCACTAGAGAACCACGGGACATCCCGGAAAAGGCTCCTAGAGCCAAGGCTGCTGCCACTTACAGGAACTCCAGGCCCGCAGCACAGTCTAGGAGCTGGTGTGGCCAAGAGCCTTCCAGTGAGAACAGCAGGGACAGGAAAGTGGTCAGGCCAGGAGTCTCCCAGACGGCAGAGATGGCTCCCTGCAAAGTAAGGACCTCATATTCCAGGGCAGACCATGACGCCTGGAGGAAGGAGCGCATACCCCAGGAGGCCCCTAAGCCCCCCAGACTTAAATGTCAGCAGCCCACACATGGGAGAAGAGAAAGCCTGGAGGCTGCAGAGGGCAGCGGGGCTGGGCAGCAGCCTTCCTTCCATTTCACAAATACCTCCAGCTTCAAACGTAATTTCCACTCTGCTGCAGCAAGGTTGAGCGTGACCCTTTTAAACAAGATATCCTGGTCCCCACACCGGGCCAAGCCTCAGCACTCAGCCCCCAACCTGAGCCTGCGGGATCCTGATCCCACCCTGCTTTTCAAAGTGAGTGACCAACATACAAGGGAGGACAGCCCTGGAGTCTATATTTCTCTGAAGACAGACCTTCAGCCGCCAAGTCATTCCCGTGCTGAGGCCGTTCTTCCCAAGACAAAGTGCTTCCAGGGTCAGGGGGAACCTGAGAATATACATGGATCCCTGAAGAATCCATCAGCCCCCCAAAAGTTTGGTTTAATGAAGCATTTGAGATGTTTTCTGCTCCAGCTTGGCTTTAGAAAGTAGGCTGCAGGCCCAGGGTCCTCAGAACACAGAAGGCATGAGTTGTCCGCTCACCCTCAAAGCTTCTAATAAAATTGGTTATTTGGGCCCTGTGGGGTTCTGCTATTTCTGGCACATGTTTTCTGAGTATCCCCTTTTGGAGGCTGGGATACTTTGTAGGTGGGGTAGAAGCCACTGTACTCTGTGGTATTGAAGGTTTTGGGAATGTGGGTCAACCCAATGTCGTCATCTCCTAAACACATTTCCTTTCCCTAGCTCCTCACAGTAGGGTATACTGAGGTTTCTATCATGGCTCTGTCCTGTCCTGGTACAGGCGAATTCTGATTGAGGTGGGGTGCTCACACTGTTTGGGGAGGGGGGTTGCTCTGCACTGGACACTGATATGCAAGTCTTTTGGTCACAAGGAAGGAAACTGATTATGGCGCATTCCCCCAGCTGGAACTCTGCTGTCCATGAACATACTTCATGGAAAAGCCATTCCCCCCTCCACTTCTCAAGCACTGTCAACCATAATTACTTGTTGCTTTGCTTGTCTCACCAATGGGACATCCTGGTGATTATTTGTTTTAATCAAGCCTGAAGCTTCTGAGCCAAAAGACATGTCTTATGATACTTCTATAGACAGCTTCAACATGTGGAAGTGGATCCTATATCCTATATCCATGAAAGCTGGAGTTGAGAATTTAATCCAGGTTTTCTCCTTCCCTCTCCTTTATCCTCCCTCCCTTCTTTTTTTCCCTCCCTTCTTTTCTTACCTTTCATTTAGTTTTCCTATTCATTGTAAAATGAATAGGAATAAATGAGATACATGCTCATTGAAGGAAGTTTAAAAAATTCAGAAAAGGAAAAATAATCCATAATCTTATTACCCAGTTACTGTGTTGATGGTTTTCTTGCTACACATTGCTACCTGTATGGTGTTTCTCTTTTTTTTTTTTTAAGATTTTATTTATTTGACAGACAGAGATCGCAAGTAGGCAGAGAGGCAGGCAGAGAGAGAGGAGGAAGCAGGCTCCCCACCGAGCAGAGAGCCCGATGCGGGACTCGATCCCAGGACCCTGGGATCATGACCTGAGTCGAAGGCAGAGGCTTTAACCCACTGAGCCACCCAGGTGCCCCCTGTATGGTGTTTCTTATAGCAATTCATGCCTACCTCTACTACAGCACTTACATTGTGATAGGCAGGCTTTCTAAGAAGGTTCCCAATGCTCCCTATCTCCCAGTATCCTTGCCCTTGTATATTCTCTCCTTGAGTGTGGATTGGATCTAGTGGGACACTTCTGACAGCTAGGATACAGCAGACATGATGGAATGTCACTTCGGAGAAAAGGTTATAAAGTCTGTAGCTCCATCTTGGGCATTGCTCTTGTTCCCTTGCTTGCTCCCTGAGGGAACTCACCCTCCATGTTGTGAACTGCCCTATGGAAAGGCACATATGGCAAAGCACCGAGGAGAACACTGGAAAACAGTTGTCAAGAAAGGGAGGTCCTCACTTAGCCTTCGAGGAGCTGAATCCTGCCACCAAGCATGCGAGCGAGCTTAGAAGCAGATCCTTCAGCCTTAGAGATGACTACAACGTTGTGAGATGACTACAACCTTGTGAGAGACTTTGAACCAGGGTCACTTAGTTAAGCTGTTCCTGGATTGCTGGTGCACATAAACCATGAGATCATCCAGGTTTCTTACTTTAAGCTGCTAAGTTTTGGGGGCTTATTAGTTTTCTATGGCTATTGTAACGAGTTACCACAAACCTGATGGCCTAAAACAACTTCTGGGGGCCAGAAGTTTGAAATCAAGATGTCAGAATGCCCTCCGAAGGCCTTGAGGGCAATCACTTCTTGCTTCTTTCCAGCTTCTGGTGGTTGCAGAAGCTGGAAAGAAGCTGCCTCTTCCTTTTCCTTTGTGGGTCTCTTCTCAAGACACTTGTCATTGGATTTAGGGCCCACTCTATACTCCAGGATGATCTCTCAAGATCCTTGACTTAATCACAACTGTGAAGATACTTTTCCAAACAAGGTGACATTTACAAATTCTGAGGATTAGGGTGTTTCATAAATCTGCGCTGGCTGCTGTAACAAAATACTAGAGACTGGGTGGTTTAAACAACAGAAATGTATTTTCTCACAACTCTGGAGGGTAGAAGTCCAAGATCAAGGTTCTGGTTGATTCGGTTTCTAGTGTAAGAATTTTCTTCCTGGTTTGCAGATGGTTGCTTTCTCACTGCGTCTTCACATGGCCTTTCCTTGGCACATGTAAACTGAAAGAGGTGAGAGATCTCTCTCTTTTAAAAGAAAAATTTTATTTTTAAGTAATCTTTACACCCAATGTGGGGCTCGAACTCACAGCCCTGAGACCAAAGTTCACATGCTCTAATGACTGAGACAGCCAGGTGCCCCTCTCCCTCTTCTTATAAGGTCACCAATCCTGTGGGACCAGAGTCCCACCCTTACAATGTCTTTTAACTTTAAATACCTCTTAAAGGCTCTCTTTCCAAATACAGTCACATCGGGGGTTAGGGTTTCAACATCTGAATTTGGAGGACACAACTCAGTCCAGAGCAGATACGGAGATCTATTTTTGAAGGTCACCATTCAACCCATGACATGGGGTCATTTGTTATACAGAAATAGATAACTAACACTGTATTGCAATAATTGATCATCTGCTTCCTTGACTAAACTTGAGGACGAGAATTGTCTTGTTCACTTTTGAATCCTCCAGCTCCTAGCCCAGTTTCTAGCTCAAAACACTGTCAAAAAGAATACATAGTTTGTTGACATTTTAAAAATATACAGGATAATATTTAATGATATGGAAAACGTATATATCTTTTTCTCTGGAGGAAGCAGTTCACAAACTTTGTATGATACTGTTGTAAAAATGTGTAGACTTGGGGCTCCTGAGTGGCTCAGTGGGTTAAGGCCTCTGCCTTTGGCTCAGGTCATGATCTCAGGGTCCTGGGATTGAGCCCCACATCGCATTGGGCTCTCTGCTCCACGGGGAGCCTGCTTCCCCCTCTTTCTCTGCCTACCTCTTTGCCTACTTGTGATCTCTCTCTGTGTCAAATAAATAAATAAAATCTCTTCAAAAAACATTTAAAAATGTGTAGACTAAAAGAAAATATACCAAAATATTATTTTTCTTTGTCTTCACTGAGTATGTACTACTGCTATAATGTATTTAAAATATGATGAACAAATGTTGTTTACTTATTTTACATACTTTATATATAATTCTGCATCTTTTGTGCGCAGAATTTTAACGAGAACTATTCCATGTTAATACCTACTTTTCTCAAACATTATTTCATAACGCTACATTGGACAATAAATCCTTATTTTCTGAACTATTTTGCTATGGAATAATTTTTTTGCACGCAGTGACACTGCTTCTGAATGTAGAAAACACCTCGTGAGCTTACCTCCTTCACCATTAGCCAGTTGCTGGACACTCAGATGCTAAATAAATCCTTGTAGATGGATAGACTGTTACTGCTAATACATGCAACGATGAACGATTTTTCCTTCTGCAGTGTTTCTTGCGCGCTCACAAAGTCTCAAGTGCCGTGCAGCCGTCTGTGAAAGGACATCTTAAGGGAAACGTCTTAGACTCTTCGAGAAAGGGGTCACGTAGAGTTAAAAAAATACTAACAGCTTTTAGATCCCTGAGATCGTTTACGTTTTTAATAGTAGAAAGATTACTTCCTTTCCTTCCTTTCGCAAGGCTAATGAAGCTTCTTTATAAATATTTTTCAACCTATAGCGCGATGAAGGCAAACGCCTACGAACTCGACGAGCAAACTGCTTTGTCCTTTGCGGGACGCTCGCGAGTCCTCGCACCTACCACACGCTCTCAAAGGCCGCTGCTCGCGCGAGATTGCTCGCGTGAAGATTGCGTAGCCCTCGAGTTGCGAGTTGCGCACGCGCGTTGCTCCTCCCTCCCCAGCGAAGGGAAAGGGGCTCTTTCAAGTGCGCTTGCGCACACGCTGCGCGGGAAAAGGTGGTGGAGATATGTCTGTGAGGGACGCGGCGGTAGGCCTTCCTGGGCCTGGGAGGGACGAGGACACGACGCTGCTCTTCGAGAGGGCCCATTACAGGCATGACCCGTGCTGGCTGCTGCCCGTGCCCCCACGCTTCTGTCTGGCCTGCATGGTGGAGCTGCTGCCGGAGCCTTGCGTATCGGTAGGAACAGAGGCTCCGGCATTTCCCTCACCAAACAGCCTTACCTCACCAGACCGACTCCCTAGAACCTGACGCACCTTCCCTACACCGGGCCCAGCCGCTTCGTTAACTTGACCCCGTAAGCGGGCCTGCTCCCTTGCTAGGCCGGAGCTGCCTTCTTTGCTGTACTATCCCAGCCTCAGTTTACCCTGCAGGCCGTCCTGCTCGGAGCAGAGGGCCGCTTTCCAGACTAGCCCCTGCGCCTGGCTCTGGACCTCACTGGGCCTATTCCTGTCCGCTAAGCCCGCCGCCCCTCCAGGACGCGCTGGCTCGCATGCCGGCCTTCCCTTCCTTTCTCTGTAGCTGCCCTGCCCTTAATTGCGGTCGCCATGTCTCTGGGATTTAGCCTCGGCTCAGCCCACGGACCAGGTGCACGCGCAGTGGAAGCTCCTCATTCCCTTCCCATGTCTTAGGGTGTAAATGTGGGGGCTGCCTTGGTCTCTGTGATGGCAGAGGTGACAATGATAAGTTACAGCCAGGCAGAGTGGGGTGAAGGGGAAGAACTTTCTACTAAGCAGAGCTGGCTGAAAAATGGGCTTTTCCCCTCACTGCCTGCCCACCTCTGTAGTGAGTTTTTTTGGTCCATGGAGGCATCCAAGAAAAGTTTGGGAGATCACTTTTCTCTCAGATTCATGAGAGGGGGATTCGTCCCTTGGAGGGAAGGGGGGTGGGCTAGATCAGTGGTTCTCAAGTTGTTGTCTTATTCTCAGGATGCCTTTACACTTTTAAAGTGTGTTGAGGACCCCAAAGAGCTTTTGTTTATGTGGGTTGTATCTGCTGATATTTACAGTATTAGAAGTAAAAACAATTTTTTGGAAGATTTTATTTATTTATTTGACACAGAGAGAGAAAGATCACAAGTAGGTAGAGAGAGAGGGGGAAGCAGGCTTCCTGCTGAGCAGAGAGCCCGATTTGGGGCTCCATCCCAGGACACTGTGACCTGAGCCGAAGGTAGAAGCTTAACCCACCGAGCCACCAGGCACCCCAGAGAGCTTTTGTTTATGTGGGTTGTATCCACTGATATTTACTGTATTAGAAGTAAAAACAATTTCAAAATACTAATTTAAAAATACTGCTAAGTCCATTACGTATTAGCATAATTGGTTTTTTTTTTTTTTTAAAGATTTTATTTATTTGTTTGACAGAGAGAGATCACAAGTAGAAGGAGAGGAAGGCAGAGAGAGAGAGAGAGAGGGAAGCAGGCTTCTTGCTGAGCAGAGAGCCCGATGTGGGACTCGATCCCAGGACCCTGAGATCATGACCTGAGCCGAAGGCAGCGGCTTAACCCACTGAGCCACCCAGGCACCCCAGCATAATTGGTTTTATTGCGGCAAAATACACATGACATAAAATCTACCGTTTTAAGTGTACAGTTCTGTAGCATAAGTAATTTAAGTAAAAATAATGATATTTTCCAAAACAAAAACGTAGTGAAAGGAATGGCTCATTTTTGCAAGTGTCTTTGATGTCTAGCTTCATAGAAGATAGCTGGATTCTCATATATTTCTGCACTTAATCTGTTGTGTATTACTTGCCATGTAATCTTTGAAAAATTTCACTGTACGCTTGTGAGAGAATAAGAGTGAAAAGAACAAACTGCATCTTAGTATTATATGAAAATAATTTTGATCTTTTGGATACTCTTTAAGGATTCTGGGCACCCTTTGGGGTTCCCAGGCTACCCACTGAGAACTGATAGCTCTAGCTGAGAATATTTGAGATTTGAGATTTCATTGAGACCAGGAGTTCTGAGGCTGCCATTTCTTGATAGCGAGTCAGACATAAAGAGATAAATAAGAGGATTAATAGAGGAGAATACGAGAAGGCTAAAAATTACTAGGATTTTAGTAGCTAGATATATTTATGGTCAAGAGCTGTTGGGATAAGGAGGGAAACTGGGAAAAAGGGTTTTTGGTTGTTGTTGTTGTTTTTGCTTTAAAATATTTTATTTATTTATTTGACAGAGAGAGAGAGAGAGAGGTCACAAGTAGGCAGAGAGGCAGGCAGAGAGAGATGGGGAAGCAGGCTCCCCGCTGAGCGGAGAGCCCAATGCGGGGCTCAATCCCAGGACCCTGAGATCAGGACCTGAGCCGAAGGCAGAGGATTAACCCACTGAACCACCCAAGTGCCCCGGGAAAAAGGTTTTTTAGAGGAGGAAGCATTTGAATTAGGATGGAGAAGATGAGTGAGATTTGGACCAGAGGCAATGGGGGGAGCTTATCCCAGGAGGCAGGTATTAGCAAGGATGAGTTCAGGGAGGTAATCAGAGTGTTCGAAAGGAAAGTTGAGGGAAGTGGGATTGAAAAGCCAGGTTAAGGGGCGCCTGGGTGGCTCAGTGGGTTAAGCCGCTGCCTTCGGCTCAGGTCATGATCCCAGGTCCTGGGTTCAAGCCCCAAATCGGGCTCTCTGCTCAGCAGGGAGCCTGCTTCCTCCTCTCTCTCTGCCTGCCTCTCTGCCTACTTGTGATTTCTCTCTGTCAAATAAATAAATAAAAAAATCTTAAAAAAAAAAAAAAAAAAGAAAAGCCAGGTTAAGATGAGTTCCTCGAAGCGTTTGAATCCAAGCTAGAGTGTGGACTTAATTCCACAGATAAAAGAGAGTCCTCAAGATTTTTAGATCACTAGCTTAATGAATTATGTAGGAGGAACTGGTGAAGGAATACATGAGATTTGCAATAGCACAGGTTAGAGGCACCAAGAAAATGCACTTTACTTATTCTTTTTTTTTTTTAAGATTTTATTTATTTGACAGACAGATCACAAGTAGGCAGAGAGGCAGGCAGAGAGAGGAGGAAGCAGGCTCCATGCTGAGCAGAGAGCCCGATTTGGGGCTTAATCCCAGAACCCTGGGATCATGACCTGAGCCGAAGGCAGAGGCTTTAATCCACTGAGCCACCCAGGCAACCCTGCACTTTACTTCTTACTGAATGCACTTTTTTTTTTTTTTTTTTTTTTTTAGCTTCGGCTCTCACCAATTGAAAGGGGGGATGCTGTCAGTTGTATCCATGTTCCTGCTCTATCCTCGGGGCATACTCCCTTTCTTTTCCTAACTTTTGCTACTATCTTGAGCACTTTACACAGCTACTATCCAGCTCCCTGTACAGGGAGGTGAATTGAGTGTGAGGATTTATGTCCATGTTGAATGGAAGGATGCGTTTCTCTACCGACCTCTTTGAGGCTTATGCAGGGTCTCCAGAATCACTCTCCTGGACCGTTGAAGTGGAAAGGGCACTGACCTTGCATAAGGCCTCCTTGGAGACATTTGAGTCCTGGGCTTCTGTTTCCTCATCTATAAAACGGTGACAGTAATGCCTATTTTTGCTTGCTTCACCAACTTGTCAGGTTTCAATGAGCTAGTAGGCAGAAGAGTGATTTGTGAATAGTAAAGTGCTCTGTAAATACAGGGTGGTGGGAACCTTAGCTCATTTTAATCCTCTGTATGAACACATGGATTCCTATGTGTAGTCGATGCCCTTTTTCCTACCCCTTTAGGGATATATGACCTTACTACTGTTTAGATGAACCCTTTGGTATCATTTTGCAATTATATTTAGAAATTACAGTTGTTTGGGTTCAGAATGGCTGAGGCTTGGTTGTTACTGAATTTTTTTTTTCATCTGTCCCTAGCTGGTGCGCAAGAAGCATGTGCTGTCCTGCTTCCGAGATGCTCTCTTGAGGCATGCCTCGCTGGTCATGCAGCTGGTGGCTCAGGATCAGAGAATCTGTATTCACTTCATAAGCGTGCTTTTCGGTGAGATTAGAAGGGGAACTTGGCATGAATTTTGTATGTATAGCATGCATATTTGTTTTGGGGTTTGGAGAAGTGGTCTTGGAAAGACAATTTAGGTTTTTTGCCATTTATCAGTTTAATGTATTAGTAAATTATTTTGTCATATTATGAAGAAATGATCCCCTTTCTAAGACACATGATGCATTGGATGGTAACTGGCTTTGCTATAGCCAAGAGGGTTGTAAAAGTGTGAATATGAGTATGGGAAATGTGTGATCTTCAAAAAGTCCACTCTGCCCCTCAATAGGGTCAGAAGGTCCAGGCTAGACTCCATTGACCTGGTGTGACCCTGATTGAATTACTTTCCCTCTTCTGTGCCTGAGATGGATTAAAAGGTCCCTTCTTTTAATGTAATTATAATGTCCTATGGAAAGAGCCCTTTCAGGGAGGAGGGGAGCTAATTCATATTGGGTTCTTTTCTCTGCTAGAGGCTTTTCAGGCTTTTAACTGCCAAGACAGTTTTTTAAGGGAGAGAAGATGGTCCCCAAGGCCAAAGGAAGACATGGTTAACAACGGGCAGAACTGGAATTTTACCACAGGTCTATTATAGACCCCAGAACACTTAGTTTTTATGCTGTGCCACAATGACTGTTTTTATCCTTTTAAAGCCAGAGTGGGTCACTGAAAGTCTAGGTGTTTGGTGTTGAGGATAGCATTTATCTGGGACATTGCTTAAAGCTGCTATTAGTCTAGAATTTATAGCTTGCCTCTGTGGGTTTGTTTCTCTTTTAACTATTTACCATCCCCATCTCTTCTCTCTCGGCTCCAAGGGCTGTTATGCAATGTGGAAGATGGGAGTGTAACAGAGCGCTGTATTGAAGGTGAGGTGAAACCGTGTACCTAGCGTTTGAAGCTGAGGATATTAACCTCGATTGCAGCTCTGGTTGTCTGAGATCTTGATGAAATAACTGCTTCATTTTAGAGACATATCAGGAAAAGTCAATTGTCAGTCTGTGTCAGAAACCAGGGATACATAGATGGGTAAGGCATGGTTCCTGCCCTCTAAGAGTTTACAATCTGGAGGAGAGATTGGATGGCAATAATGAGAGCTGAAAAACACTGTTAGAAAGGCATGTACAAATTCTGTTTTCATTCCATCCACATTTGTTGGTTAAAAGTTGCCTGCACATAGGCGACAGTAAGAGTTGTGGAAGTGTAGAAAGGGTTGGAGGAGTGGTGTGCCTGTCTGGCTCAATCAGAAGAGCATATGACTCTTGATCTTGGGGTCTTGAGTTCTAGCTTCATGTTGGGGGTGGAAATACTAAAATAAACTTTAAAGGGCTTGAGGAGAAAGAAGACAAGAGAATTGGGATAGGAGGATTCTTGCAGAAAGAGCAAGAATTGTATCAGTTAGAGGCTAGTCAAGAAACAGAAACCACACGAGTTATTTAAACAGGGAAAACTTAGGGGCTCCTGGGTGGCTCAGTCGGTTAAGCATCTGCCTTTGGCTCAGGTCATGACCCCAGGGTCCTGGGATTGGGCCCCGCCTCGGGCTCCTTTTTCAGCAGGAGCCTGCTTCCCCCTCTCCCTCTGCCAGCTGCTCCCCCTGCTTGTACTCTCTCTCTCAAATAAATAAATAAATAAAGTCTTCTAAAAAATAAACAGGGAAAACTTTAATATAAAAATTATTAGCTGGGTAACTGAAGGCAAAAAGAGAACACCCAAGTTTTCACAGAGGTAGCAATATCATAAAGCAACTCCCACCCTTAGGGCTGGGGAAACAAAAGGAGGTTGGAATTACTAAAACATAAATTTACTCTGAGGAGGGGATGCTGCTTACTGCTCCTGGGTGTCTGACCATCCAGCCTCGCAGTTAGCAGCTGTAACAGATCACAAGTTAATATGATCTGTATATCCCTCTGTCCATCTCTCGGTCTAGATAATGTGGACAAGTATACCACTTGAGGTTCTGACCACTGGCAGGAATGGGGAGATTTCCCTTCACCATTCAACCACTCTTGGGTGGGGCTATAATTCTAAAGCCATCCACTTCTGATTGGTGCCAGGGTAACTTGCAGATCTTCCTCAGAACCCAAGAACTATACTGAGGTGGTAGGCACTAGAGACTGCAAAGCCAGAGAGAGAAGAAGGATTTGCTCCTTCCTCATTGTTTCCTGTTTGCTGCCTACCTTCTTCCTGTTTCTATTATCCTAGAATGTTTCTTTACCTTGGAAATGGCAGAGCCTTTCTGCAGTAGCCTCTAAATCTAATTTGTAGCTTTGCCCAGACTTGCAGAGCCAGCCTCTTCTTCACTGCTCCTCTGTATAGAAAGATGGGTTTGGGGTTGAGAGATAACATTATAGGCAATTATAGGTGGTTTACGTGCAGTAGCTCATTTAGTCCTAACAACCCTATGAAGTTGATACTATTATTATTTCCCACCAGAGGAATTAAGAGTCTTACTTAAGATGCTATAGTTAGTTGCTAGAAAAGGGAAATCTGTACTATTGAGTCTGCCATAATTCTGTTTTCTAGTATATAAAGGAGCAAATTGTGAGGAGGAAAAAAGTAGGGAGAGTATAAAATAGCAGTTTTCAACCTAAGCTTCACAATAGACTCACCTGGGTAGCTTAAAAAATATCCAAATGCTTAGGCTCTTTCTCTAGAGATTCTGATTTAATTTGTCTAGACTGGGAGTTGGGCATTAATATATTTTTGGAAACTTCCTAAGTAATTCTAATGTGCAGCCTAATTGTGAACCACTTATATAAAATGATGAAGAAGCCAGGAATCCTTTGGTTTAGATATACACACAGTTTAATTGGGGAGATAGAAAAGACTATACTGGTAACACAAACAAATGACTTTGAGTAGAAGAGCTATGAAAGGCAACGTGTGGGCCAGGGGTTGTCTTCTGGTTACTAATGCTACTGTGTCTGCTCAGTCCTTATCCAGCTTACAACTCAGCTGAAGTTAGAGCAGATCATTCATTGCCTGCTGGATGAGTGCCACAAAGAGGTCAGTGAATATCTGTGGCTTCTTGAGTACCCCTCAGAATCCTCAGAAATCAGAGCTGGGTACAACCCTCTTTGGGTAGATAGTTGGGGAGGTTGGAATACATAGAGAAAGGGATCTGTGTGATCAGTGAGTCAGTGGTAGAGCCAGAGCTCAGGCTTGGGCCTTCTGATCCTGGTCTGCTACTGTTTGTAGCTTCCCTCCTTCCCCTTTCAGTCTTCCAAACGCTGCCTTTGTGCATTGAAGTCCCATCTTTCTGACATAATCACCCCATGGCTATTCTCCATGTCCAAGTACAACATAGATTTTCTTGATTAATTTAAGGAAATATGTTTACTATGTCTTGGCTTGCTTGGTGTTTTTATTTGGTTTGAATTGTATACAGTATTTTATACTGAAGTCATTTGCTTTTATCAGCATCTAAGGCAGGCACTGAGTAGGTATATTTAACCTGCCTTCTTCAAGGTAGTCAAAGATACCAATTTAATAAGTAGTTTTTGCATTGTGTTTAAGATTTAGGAATAATATCAGAATCACTTTTTATTTTTTACGAAAGGAAGACAGATGTTTATTTTAATACCAAGAGCAACATGCAATCATAAATTATACTAAATTATCATATCATTATGATTACTCTGCATATGATTAATATATCAGGTTGAATTTATAATTATATATATCAATACTTATCATTATGACAGTGCCATTTAATCCTTTTGAGCACTTTCCATATGCCTGCACTGTGTTAGGCGGTTTACGTGCAGTATCTCATTTAGTCCTAACAACCCTATGAAGTTGGTACTATTATTATTTCCTACCAGAGTAATTAAGAGTCTTACTTAAGATGTTATAGTTAGTCACTAGAAAAGGGAAATATATACTATCAACTCTGCCTATAAACCATTAAGCATAGGGACTGGCAAATAGTGTTCAATAATTGTTATGATAATGATTATATATATATATATATATATATATATATATATATATATATATTTAAATTAAACTAAATTTAATTTTAATTTTTACTTTTTTTTTTTTTTTTGCACTTAGCCAGAATTCTGTCCTTATGATGTTCCCAACTCTCACCCCCCAGTTTCTGGCTCTATAGGAGACAAAATATGCTAATTTTAATTCAGTTTAACTGTCATGTACTGAGCTAGATACTAAGCAGTCAGAGAGGAATCTTGACTCAGAGCCTTTCTCCAGGGAGATAGACACTTAGTTAAAGAGGCTGATTACTGATTGTGTTGAGAGACACATACAGTATAGGCTTTGGTTTAGATAGATCAAGATACATTTTGGTGGGAGATCTGTCCTGATCCTAATTTATGGAGTGGAATGTGTTCACTTTCTATAGCTGTGTAACATGCCCTCCATGAGAGGCAGCCTGGCCACCCTGACCCTTCTCGGCAAGTTGGTGGATGCCATCCCTCCCTTGGCAGACAAACTTGTGATGGAGCACAGTAAGTGACCTCTGGGGAGGAGCCGCTATTACCCTTTTACCTGGTTTGATCACACTTCCATCTGGGTGGTCCATTCAGTATATATACACCTGGGAAATCATTACTTTCCTTCTCTAGGATTTAATTTTCCCATCTGCAAAATGTACTCTATGTTGGCCAAGTCGAAAAAAGTATTTCTTGACTCTGATCTTGAGCCATTTTGATTCACTATGTTAGTACAAACTAATTACTTATTTTGAACCTTCCTTTGGGTGAAAGGAGGAATTAGTTCTGCAATATAGAAGTATTTTTTTCTATCAGTAAAAAGCAAATAAATACCTCATAGATTGTTTACCCCAGGGTAAGTCACTGCACTTCTATAAGCTTTGGTTTTCCTTTCTAATTAAGTGCCCAGAAATCATTTATTATGGGCGATTATAGGGGATTGCTATTACTACCCTACTGGGCACAGTAGTCTGGAGTGTCATACAGCAGTTGACATACAGCTGGCACACAGTTGACATACAGCAGTTTCATACTGTTTTATGGACAGGTGACCTGATGGAGCATCTGTTGAGAGGTTTAGTGTACCCCAATGAGGGGGTGCAAGCTTCTGTCTGTTACCTCTATGGGAAGCTGTACTCCTCACCAGTGGCTGCTGAGATACTTTCGGGCCATTTCCGGGAGAAGCTGTGTCCTCTCTTCCTTTCTACCCTGGATGGTGCCCAGACAAAGGAGCTACAGATCAACTGTTTGGGTAAGATGTAGGTTTGGAGAGAAAAGAGAGAAAGCTTTTGAGGTTTTGCTTGAGGACTTGAGATGTTGGCTCTTTAGTGGTGGGGAAGTTTGGTGCCTTGCAAAGGGTAGAAGTCATGGGTTTGGACCATAAGATGCACAGACTGTGACAGATGACTAGAGTTGGTGTGGCATCTTAAAAATTTTTGCCTTTGGGCGCATGGGTAACTCAGTTGATTAACCATCTGCCTTCTGCTCAGGTCATGATCTCAGGGTCCTGGGATTGGCTCCATGTTGGCTCCCTGCTCAGTGGAGAGTCTGCTTCTTCCTCTCCCTCTGCCCCTCCCCCCACTCATTCTAGCTCCCTCACACTCCCTCTCTCAAATGCATAAATAGAATCTTAAAAAAAGAAAAAAAGAATGTTGCCTTTGGAAGGAAAAGAAGAAAGAGGCACAACAATTTTCTACCTCAGGTTTTTACTGCCTGTCCTGGTGTGTCCTGTTTTTTGCTGCCAAGTTATTCTTCACACTGCATAGCTCGCGTTTTCCTATTTGAAAAATCTTCTATGGTATCTCTGGCCTCCAGGGTGATGTTTAGGTATTTCTTCTTGTTATTTGAGGCTCCTTAGGAGCCCCAGTGTACCCATTCAGCCTCTTCTCCTGCTGCTTCCTTACATATGTACACAAGATCTATCAAATGCTTCTGAGTAGGGAGCTTTCACTTTTTGAACAGAGCACATGGCCACTATGATTGGAGACTGGGCGAGGGCCTGTTCCAAAGCAGTATCTACAGGAAAAACACAGTCTAAATGACAATAGTTTCTTTTCACAGTTTAGGCCAAGAGCTCTGTTATGAACAGTCCAGTCACACATGGTGACTGTTCATTTTGGCCCAGGCCCTGGGCCAGGCTCTAGGGTCATAAAGATGACCAAACCCGAGATCTGTTCTGAAGCAGCTCATAGTCTAGTATAGAAAACAGATGTGGACAGTTAGAGCCCAGTGTGGTAAGTGTTGTCATGGTGGTGGTATATAAAAGTGTGGGATTCTGTTCAACATTGGGTTAGAGGTCCTTGCCAGAACAATGAGGCAAGAAAAAGAAATAAAAGGCATCAAAATTAGGAAGGAAGATATATAACTATCTCTGCAGATGCCATCATTTTATATATAGAAACCCTAAAAACTTCACCAAAAGACTGTTAAAAACTAATAAATGAATTTAGTAAAGTCACAGGATATAAAATCAGTTTTTCTAAATGCTAATAGTTAATTATCTGAAAAAGAAGTTAAAACAATCCCATTTATAACAGCATTAAAAATAACAAAGTACTGAGGCACCTGGGTGATTCAGTATGTTAAGGGTCTGGCATTGTCTTGGGTCATGATCTCAGGGTCCTAGGAGCCTACAGGCTCTGTGCTCAATGGGGAGTTTGCTTCTCCCTCTCCCTCTGCCTCCCCGGCCCCTACCACTTGTCCTCTCTCAAATAAGTAAAATCTTAAAAACAACAACAACAACAACAAACAACCCACAAAATACTTAGGAATGTTTAAGGAGACATGAAGAAGTTTCCAGAAGATGTCTGAGGGGCTCCTTGGGTGTACTCTGGTACCTATACTCCTCTTGCCTCACCTCCCAAAACTTTCATTTTCTAGGTTTGCTGAGGCAGCTGCTGAAGTATGATCTCTTTGTGTCCGTGATCATGAACAAGTCTGTGCTGGCTGAAAGTACTGAGGGTGTTGAGGGGCCGCCAGGAAAGACCTCATTGCCTTTGGTGCTCAAAAAGGTGATTGTCCTGTTATTCCTGGTCTCTAGATTCAATAATAAGGGAACCCAAATGGCTCCTGGCCCTTGTATTACTACTATCTAAGGTTTCCAAGGTGTTTTCTTGCTGGCCCAAGCAATATGCTATTAGAGTACTGGATGTACAGTTGACCCTTAACGCAGGGGTGGGGCACTGACTACCCTTCCATGCAGTTGAAAATCCACATATAACTTTCAACTCCCCCAAAACTTAACTACTAATAGTCTGCTGTTGACCAGAACCCTTACTGATAACAATCAGTTAACACATATTTTGTATGTTATATCTATTATATTCTTTATTTTTACAATAAGGTAAGCTAGAGGAAAGAAAATGTTATTAAGAAATTCATAAGGAGGGAGGGGGGTTGGGAGAGGGGGGTGGGGTTATGGACATTGGGGAGGGTATGTGCTATGGTGAGTGCTGTGAAGTGTGTAAACCTGGCATTCATAGACCTGTACCCCTGGGGATAAAAATATATGTTTATAAAAAAAAAAAAGTAATTCATAAGGAGGGGCGCCTGGGTGGCTCAGTGGGTTAAGCCTCTGCCTTCAGCTTGGGTCATGATCTCAGGTTCCTGGGATGGAGCCCCACATCGGGCTCTCTGCTCAGCGGGGAGCCTGCTTCTCCCTCTCTCTCTGCCTACCTCTCTGCCTGCTTGTGATCTCTCTGTCTCTGTCAAATACATAAAATCTTTAAAAAAAAGAAATTCATAAGGAGGAGAAAATATTTATAGTACTGTACTGTATGTATTGAAAAAAATCCATGTGTAAGTGGCCTGTGCAGTTCAAACCCATATTGCTCAGGGGTCAACTGTAGGTTTTATTTCAGTTGTGAGTCCTTATATACACATCTTCTTAACATCTAGGCTGACTGATAATGCAGAATACAGGCATCAACAGAAACAAAGCTATCTCGGTTATTTTAGGGATAAAACAACTTGCTAGAGCCCTCTTTCTCTGGACCCTGCCTTTCTTCAGCCTTATTAATCTGTCTCTTCCACCCCATACAACCCAGTGCTCTAGCCATATGTAACTTCTCCCTGGCCTTGCATGTGTCAGGACATCCTGTTTCTGTGCCTGTGTAGATGCTCTTCCCCTTTGCCTTAAAACCTTTCCCCTGTCCTTGGTATTGATTCTTTAAGGCCTGTAGGGTTCCCTTGTCCTCTTGGTTCCTTTAGGTAGAATGTGCCTTATGTCACAGCACTTACTTCACCGTATTGTGGTTGTTCTACTGGGAGTTTCTTTAAGGCAGAACCTGATTTGGCTGTATCTCTCTGCAGTGCTCAGCACAGGGCTTGGCAGAACTACTTATCCTCATCTGATTGTGGGGATATCACTGAATGACCAGATTGTGGGACTCCTTCTGCAGGAAGGAGGAGGAGCTCTGATCGGAAGTGGGGAAGGGCATTTGGGGATAGATAAGGTAGGTATTAAAAAGCCAGTGTAGGGGCACCTGGGTGGCTCAGTGGGTTAGGCCTCTGCCTTCGGCTCAGGTTGTGATCCCAGGATCCTGGGATCGAGCCCCGCATTAGGCTCTCTGCTCAGTGGGGACCCTGCTTCTCCCTCTCTCTCTGCCTGCCTCTCTGCCTACTTGTGATCTCTCTCTGTCAAATAAATAAATAAAATCTTAAAAAAAAAAAGAGCCAGTGTAAATTTCTCCTCCTTGTTTCTCTGGGATGCCTCTAGAAAGGTCCACTCAGGGCCTGTGAACTCTGAAGAGCAAGTCCTATGTCTCTGAACCAGAAGATCTCATATTGGGTTCTTTTCTGTGCTCATTTTGTTGCTGCCATCAGGGAGTCCAAGGTAACATCTAGTTAAAACGTTTGATCTCAGGCTCAGCAGGGCACAAGCTCTTAATGTCCTCACAGTACACCAACAAAGCACAGTGGTGGCAGGGACAGAGATTAGAGCACTTCTCTAGGGGACAGGACTTTGTAGAGATAGGAATCTTGGTTTAGGGGTGCTGTCCTCCATTCACATATGGAGACTGTTCTTCTCTTGACAATTTTGGATGATCAACATATTTTACTACAGCAACCAGCGAGGTTGTGGCTACGGTGAGATAAGTGAGGCACTTGCCTCAGGTGTAAAATTTAAAGGGATGCTGAAAAACTCAGCAATCAAGATAGATAGTATTTCAGTGCAGTATTTAAAAAAAATCAATGCAAAAAATTCATAATGAACAAAATACCAAAATTTTAAATAAAGAGGAGACTGACATGTATTCTTTTACATCTGTTCTGGTATTTTTGTCAGAGTCTAATGCTACTCCTTCCTGCTTTGGCTAATAATCAACTTATTCTTCCAAAATTCAGGTCCTTAGAAATATATTGTCAGAGCGCCTGGGTGGCTCAGTGGGTTAAAGCCTCTGCCTTCGGCTCAGGTCATGATCCCAGGGTCCTGGGATTGAGCCACGCATCAGGCTAAGTGGCTCCCATGGTTGAGCGTCTGCCTTTGGCTCAGGTTATGGTCCCAGGGTCTTGGGATCAAGCCCTGTGTCAGGCTCCCTGCTCAGTGGGGTGTCTGTTTCTCCCTCTCCCTCTCCACCCAGATGCCCATAGGATTTATTTATTTATTTATTTTTAAGATTTTATTTATTTATTTGACAGACAGATTACAAGTAGGCAGAGAGGCAGGCAGAGAGAGAGAGAAGAGGAAGGAGGCTCTCCACTGAGCAGAGAGCCCAACATGGGGCTCGAACCCAGGACCCTAGGATCATGACCTGAGCCGAAGGCAGAGGCCTTAACCCACTGAGACACCCAGGCGCCCCTTTATTTATTTTTTAAAAAGATTTTATTTATTTATTTGACAGAGAGAGAGAGAGATCACAAGTAGGCAGAGAGGCAGGCAGAGAGAGGGGAGGAAACAGGCTCCCTGCTGAGCAGAGAGTCCGATGAGGGGCTCAATCCCAAGACCCTAAGATCACAACCTGAGCCAAAGGCAGAGGCTTAACCCACTGAGCCACTCAGGCGCCCCCTAGGATTTTTTTTTTTAAAGATAAATTTTCATAGTTAAGTTTGTGTATGATAGAAAAGTAGGACTGGAGTGTTTTTTTTTTTTTCTCAACATAATAAGGAATATGCACTTTAAACCAAGAATCATTGTTTTACTTAAGAGTTGGAGAGCATTTTTCTAAGATTTTTTTTCACATTTTAGCAGCTCTGAAATTGGAAGACATTTTACCATCAATAGTGTGTCATAGTTTAATTATAGCTCTTTTTCTTTTAGTGGCATATAAAATAATGGTTTGCCTTACATCAATAGCATCTTGAAATACATGTCATTTCTTATATAAAAGAGAACAAGATAAAGATTAAGACTATTTAGAAACTCTTTCACATACTAATAGCAAAGCTGGTCAGTTGTGTTCTTTTTTAAGTCTGACATGACTGAGATGGGTTTATTTAAGCTTACAGCCCTCAGATGGGTCTCTACCAGGTATGAGCATGACTTGGTCCTTTTCTTCTGAAGCTCTAAAACCAGACATACTCTCTTTTGTCTCATGTTATATGTTCTACTCACCATTTTCCCATAGGAGGCCAGTTTCTCCTACACTTGAAGTCTGCAGTTGCATTAACGCTTTCCCTGATTTTTTTTAAAGAAGGTTTTTTTTTTTTTTTTAAAAGATTTTCTCTATTTATTAGAGAGCAAGTGCCCGGGAGGGAGAGGGAGAGAGAATCTGCAGCAGACTGTACATTGAATGCAGAGGCCAGTGTGGGGCTCAGTCCCATCCCATGAGATCATGACCTGAGCCAAAACCAAGTCGGATGCTTAACTGACCGAGGCACCCAGGTGTCCCCTTTCCTTGATTTCTGAAAGTGTCATGGGACTCCTAATAGGTATGGTGTCCAGTAGGAGTTTGGATGTTACTCAGAGTATAATGGAAATTCACTGAAATATTTTTTTAAAGATTTTAGTTATTTATTTGACACAGAGAGAGAGAGAGATCACAAGTAGGCAGAGAGGCAGGCAGAGAGAGAGAGAGGAGGAAGAAGCAGACTCCCTGCTGAGCAGCGAGCCCCATGCGGGACTCGATCCCAGGACCCTGAGACCATGACCTGAGCCGAAGGCAGAGGCTTAACCCACTGAGCCACCCAGGTGCCCCAACACTGAAATATTTTGAGTAGAGAAATAATCTAATCTAAAACTTTAGTGGAGGAGGCATCTCTCCTGTAGGAAGACTCCTAGATTTGGATGTGGCTGACCTGGGTTTCTGCCTTAGCTTTGCCACTTATTAACTGTGTGGCCTGGAGCGAGTGACTTAACCTCCATGAGCTTTAATTCCTTCTGTGGGTTGAGAGTCTCCAAGACTACCCCTAGGTTCAATGATTGCTAGGAGGACTCAAGAGATAGTCATAATCCTGATAGTCATACTCATGGATCTTATTTAATACAGATGCAAATCAAAGCAAAATGGATACAAAGCAAAATCAGCAAAGGGAAAAGGCATATGTGGTAAAGTTCAGGAAAACTAGGTACAGGATTCTGAGTCCTCTCCCAGTGGAGTCAGACAAGGATGCACTTTCTTCCTTCAGCAATGAATTGTGGCAACACATGTAAGATGGTGCCTGGCAGGGAGGCTCATTGGAGTCTCAGTGGCCAAAAATTCTGTTGGGGGCTGACTAGTCACCTTGGCCCCCTCTACCTAGCACATACCAAAATTCCAGACTCACAGAAGGATGGCAAGTATTCAGCATGTAGACTCCATTGTTTGTACAGAGAGTAGTCACAGAGTCACTCTTACTGGTTCTGGGTGTGGCGGGAGCTCTCCTGAGATCCAGCTTCCCAAATCCAGTCAGTGATGAACTTTGCGGACAGCCATGTCTAAGGATAACAGCCTCATGCCTGCATTGTTAGTTCTTTTCAGCACACTCCGCAAAGTGAGACTCACAGTAGTACGGTCCCTTGTTACCTTTCAGGCTTGTTGTAAGCATCAAAACCAGATGAGGGCTGTGAAAATACTTTTGTCAGTGAAGGCCCAAACCCTTCTTGGTGATGGCTTTGGTGTTCTCTGATGCCATTATGTTCTTTTGTTCTGTTTCCCACCCGCTGTTCTTCATAGAGACCCCTTTCCTAATCTGTAGCTCTCCCCGAGCACCACCCGTGTGCCTGATGCTTCATGGGTCCTCTGGCACGATAGCACTTTTTGTCGCCTGTTTCTTCAGCTTCTCCTCTCTAGAGATGAGACTCTGCAGGTGGCCAGTGCCCACTGTATGACGGCAGTACTGGTCCACTCCCCGCTGAAGCACGCCCCAGCCTTCATCCATGCCGACATCCCAGGTAGGGAGCTCCTTCTAATCTTCTCTTCTGAGGACCCCAGGGTTCTGACTGAAGACCCTGGAGTCACAGCAGCAGCAGCTGTCCTATTGGGGTTTTTTTGATAATGCGTACTGGAGAGAGAGGTTGATGGCAAGCTCAGTTGTACAGGATAGACTCTGAGAATAAGGCCTCATTAAGTGAATCCTCTTGCTACAGATTCCTTATAATGACCTTTACCATCTAGGGGTAATACCTAGTGTGGGGTGATGGAAAGATGCCGCATTTAGGTCCTCAACTTGGCTGTTTCATGGATAAGGAAATTGAGGATCAGAGAAGGGAAATAACTGGTGTAAACTTAAAAGGCTAGTCACTGGCAGAGAAGGCTATGCAGTCAAGCCTCTCTGGCTCTAAAAACTTCTCTCTGCATCATGCTGTTACCCACCCTGGGTTGGTTTTTGTTTTTTGTTTTTTTTTAAAGATTTTATTTATTTATTTGACAGAGATCACAAGCAGGCAGAGAGGCAGGCAGAGAGAGAGAGAGGGGAAAGCAGGCTCCCTGCTGAGCAGAGAGCCTGATGCAGGGCTGGATTCCAAGACCCTGGGATCATGACCTGAGCCGAAGGCAGAGGCTTAACCCACTGAGCCACCCAGGCGCCCCACCCACTCTGGGTTTTAAGAGACCCGAGTTCCAGTCAAACCTTTGCCATTAACTATAGTTCTTTCTGGGTCTCAGTTTCCTCACCTGTTAAAAAGATGACATTAGACCATAATCCTGAGGTTATTTTCCAGGTTTACCTGTGAATTCATGATCACATCTCATGGAGGGAGTGTGTGAACAGATGTAATAGGTGTGAGATGCTGAGTAGTCCAAGCCCCTAGCTTTAGTGAAGGGATTGTGGTCACATGACTGTCATTTATTGTTTTCTCCCCTCTCCCGGCCAGAGTTCCTCTTTGAGCACCTTTCCTCTTCCAGCGAAGTGCTTGTCTGGTCCAGCTACAACTGCTTGATACTCCTGGCAGAAGAGCCACTCTTCTTTTCCAAGTGCCACACGGTGTATGGTTGGTAGTGGGAGTCCTACACTAGCTCTGGTAGGGTGGTGGTCAGCACTTTTTTTTTTTAAGTAGGCTCCATGCCCAGTATGGAGTCCAGTGCAGGACTTGAACTCATAACCCGGAGATCAAGACCTGAGCTGAGATTAAGAGTCAGATGATGTTTAACTAACTGAGCCACCCCACACACCCCCAGGGTGGTCAGTACTTTGAAGGTGAGTAGCAGTGAGAAGGATGGGGGACTAGCTTACACCTTGGAAGGAGTGCTGGGTCTAGTCATTTCTATCAGCCCAAACTCATTACCAGATTCCATATGCAAGCAGGGACATCCAGACAGTTCCCATCGCTGATTAGAAGAAGTCTATTTGTTTGGCAAGAGAAAAGTACTCCTATTAGCCCCTGAATGAATTCCTCCTGTACCTTAAGAATAACTTTACTCAGCCTTGGATTCAGTCTTTTCCTGTCCCCCAGATATGTGTCCATAAAGTAAGTCCCTAAGTTTAGCTGATTCATTCTTTCATAGTTTTTTGAAACTGTCCCTTCTTCCTTCCTGGTGTTATTTTTTTTGTCTGGGACTTTTTACATCATGTCTGGATTTTTAGACTGGACACATTCGGTCATTCATTTTGTATTCTATGTTCCTGTTCTGTGCCAGGCACCAGGCTGGGACTTAGAGATTTAGTGATACCTAGAATGTGGTCCCTGTCCTCTGGAAGGGGAGAGAAATGCAAACGAGCCAATTAGGGGTCTGCCAAAGGGAAGTATAGGAGGTGTGGGAGCTCACTGGAAGTCCATAGGTCTGCCTGAATGAATTAGGGAAGGCTTCCGGGAGGAGTGGAGGTCTGACCCAATTCTTTGAGAAGGGATGTGAGTGTGTCTAGTGGAAAAGGCACAACTCAGTCAGTAGACATTTACTAAATACTTCAAGTACCAGGGCCTGTGCTATGGCTTGTGCTGAGTTTCAGGGAGACAGAGATGAATCAGAGAATGGCCTGCCCTTGAAAATCTCACAGTCCCATCCCCTCCGTTCAGTCGTGTCAGGGCCCCTCCATGAGGGGCCACCAGCAAATATGTGCTGTCCAAAGCCTCTCACTTCTCCTGGGCAGGCAGTGAAGTAGCCCCCAAGCACTGATCCCTGGCCTCTGTCATGTCATTTTGAGACAGGGATCGAGTCAGTGGTGAGGAGCCTACAGGGAAGCCTCCGGATGAACAACACAGAGCTGCATAAGCAGGGCCTGCTGCTTTTTGCCGAGATCCTGACTCGGTGAGCAAAGTGATGGGGTGTCAGGCCTGTAGGGGCCAGACTGGAGAAGGAAAGAAGTGTTTGTTCCTGGCTGTGTCCATGATAGGCATTAACTTATTCATTGATCATTTACCATTTC
Source organism: Lutra lutra (assembly GCF_902655055.1). Lineage (NCBI taxonomy): Eukaryota > Metazoa > Chordata > Mammalia > Carnivora > Mustelidae > Lutra > Lutra lutra. Next base: position 137,741,072 of record NC_062285.1, read on the forward strand.
TTAGGCAGCCAGAGGAGATTAAGCTGTTTACAAGCTCAGCCATGTGTAGAGATGCTGGCCATGCTCTCCAAGAAGCAGTAAGCAGCCCTGTGCTGGAGGTGGCTGCTGAGGCAGTGAAGGCCATTTCTGCCTTTCTGAGGTGAGAGACCCAGGCAGACTGAACTTTCCACCTCTGTATGCCCCGTGGGCCAGGTCAAGCCAGGGAAGCTTCCAGGCAGTACTTGTCCTGTAGGTCAGGGAAATTTTCCTCAATTTTGTCTTTCCAATACTCTATTTACTCTTTTGTGTTTTTGGAACTGCTGTTCAAATGTTGGATCTGGACTGGTCCTCTAATTTTCTTTGTTTTCTGACAATTTTGCATATTTTTGTCATTATGTAGTAGTTTCTGGGAAATTTTCTTGACTTTATCTTTCAACACTTCTACTGTGTGTGTTATTTTTGCTTTCATATTTTTAATTTGGAAGAGTTCTTCCCAATTCCCTGCATGTTTTTTTTTTTTTTTAATTTTTAAAGTAAGCTTTACATCCAATGTGGGGCTGAACCTCATAATACTGAGATCAAGAATCGCATGTTCCATTGACTGAGCCCCCCAGGTGCCCCACTTGCATGTTTTCAAATAACATTTTATTCTGTTTATTCCATGGATGTAATTTTTTAAACATTTCAGTCTTCTGTTTTAGTCCAGAATTTCCCCCTATTTCCTTTCTACAAATTGTTCTTTCTGCCTGAAATGCTCTTCCTTAAAATCTTTGCACCACTGGCTTCTTCCCATCATTCAGGTCACATTCAGAGCATCTTTCCCTAACTGACCTATTAGGCTGTTATAGCACCTACCAAACATTTGAATAGTTCTTGTTTATTCATTTGTTTTGTGTCTGTCCCCACTATAATATAATGTCCAAGTGATCAGGGACCATGTCAGTTTGCTCACTACTGTATGCCTCACTCCTAAAAGCATATGAATGAAGGATGTCAAAACAGATGGTAAGACTAAGTGATCCTAGGGTCAGGATGGTAAAGTATTCCTTAGCAAGATGCTTGATATCTTGAAAAAAAGTAATGGAGAAAACTTATATTTATTTATGAAATAACTTTTACTTTATTTCCATGTTTTCCTTTCCAAAAATCTAACAAAGTAATATATTCAAATAATAAAAAATAAAATATATAGGTTTATAATGAAAAAGAACAGTTCCCTCTCCCAGTTTCTAAAGAAAACGAACTGTAACTCATTTTGGTTTTAGTTCTGGTGATTATCTCCCTGCACCTAAACAATGTGCTTATAATGCTGTCACTTTATCAATTTAGGACATTATTCATTGAGTCACCAGTAAGAAAGACCAAGATTTAGATCCTATTATTTTGTCTTCTCTATATTTCCTTGGCATTTTTGCTAATTAATATTTAATGTCTTCAAATCTTTAAATGGTATACTTAAAACTTATATTTCTTGTTCCCTCCACTTCAAGTAGTATCTTTGACTTCCTCCTTGATTAGCTGAGTATATTAGGATCCAACTTTTCCTTTCTCCTCCCTACCTTCTCCTTCTCAGTATTAGTCAGCTATACCTTTAATTTTACATGGTAAAGGTTGTTAATATTTATAGTCTCTTCTGTAACCGTATTTAAGTCTTTGTGATTTGACTGTAGGTGGAGTCTAAAAATGGAAACATCAAATAACATTTACATTACAATGACTTCAGTCTGTCTCTTTTCCTCCTCTTTCCTCGGATCTGAATCTCTGAATCTGGGACATGAATCCCAGTGAGGGGGAGATGAGTAAACTGACAGGGTATCAAATCACAGAGGCAGAGCAATGTCAATTAGAGGTGCACAGGTAGAACTGGAAGTCTCCCAGGAGGCCAGTGCTTTGGGGGACTGGTAGCACCTTTGAGGCAGGAGGTGGGTGATGTTCGAGCTGTGCTAAGAGGGATGAGAGAGATTTAGGTTTGTGAGTGGGAAAGTGTAGGGATTACTTAGGGTACAGTAGCTAGTCTGGCCAGCAGGTTGTGTGAAGGAGAGTAATACATGAAGAAGCTGGGAAAGTAGGTTGGGTCAGAATTGTGGAGAGTGCTAAGTAGAGGGCTGGTTATTAATCTTTAGATGATTTTATTTTTCATGTTAATTTCCCAGAATATTTACTGAAGTGGTCCCTCTGAAGTATAGTGGTTCACTGGGTCTCTGGGAAGCCCAGCTGGAAGGAGGAATGAGGAATGAGAACTGCTGAAAAGAATTTAAAGATGGTGGACCCAAGACTTGACAATCACTGTAGGACAGAAAGTTTAGAGCTTCTAGAAATGAAGAAGGAAAGGGGAAATCAAAGCTTAACTATATACAGTGAACTGAGTGCCTGTTAGAAGGCTCAACAGATTACTCTCAGTGTTCAAAAAAGGCCCAGGGATGAGGGTTGATATAGGTTTCCCCTAAGTTACTGCACTGGATTGAATAGCATCCCTCTAAAATTCATGCCCACCTATAACCTGTGAATGTGACCTTATCTGGAAATAGGGCCATTGTAGAGACAACTGAATTAAAATGAGGTCATACAGTGTTGGCTGGTAAATCCAAAGACTGGTGCCCTTATAAGGAGAGGGGGATTTGGACATACAGTGTAATAGACACAGGGAAGATGGCCTTGTGAAGAAGAGGCAGAAAGTGGAATGATGCAGCTATGAGGCAAGGAATGACAAGGATTGCTGGCAACCACCAGTAACAATGAGGCAGGACAAGTTTCTTCCCTAGAGCCTTTAGAGGGAGCCAACACCTTGATTTCAGACTTCTATCTCCCAAAACTATGAGAAAGTAAATTTCTGTCGTTTTAAGCCATGTGTTTTGTGATAATTTGTTATAGCATTCCTAGGAAACAAATACAGCTACTTTATACCCTGTCGAGTGGTTATTCATTCATTTAACATCTTTTTACATTATCATCAGTTTATAATGCATCTAGTTCTGTTCAGGTAAAATGAAAAGATATAGCTGGTCTCTGGCCTCTTGGAGCTCACAGTTAGGCTAATCTATGACTCTTGCCTCTCTGAATCCATGGAATATGAAAGTTCAGATGGACCCTAAGTGTTACTTTCCACATTTACACCACACTCAGAATGATTAAATCTCCAAAACTAGTTTCTAGTCTTTGCTTATAATTTCTAAGAATGGGGAGCTTGCTCCACCTAGAATTTCCCCTTTACCTCTCTAGAATTTGACTCTTAGGAAGTTCTTCTCTATTCTGAAATAAAGTCTGAGTCCTGATATTTCCCTGTTGGTCGTGGTTTTCCTTACCAAGGTAACAGCAAATTTGATCTTTCTTCCCCAAGAGAGCTTACTACTAATTTGGGGGTAGTAGCCATTTCATGTCTTCATGCACCTTCATTTCTAGATAGTACTTCTTTCACCGGGAGGTCCTCCTCCATGAGAAAGCCCTCTGTCTCCTTAATAACACCAGTGATAGTCCCAGCTGTCATTTACAAGGGCTTACTATCTATTAAGCATTGTCATAACTGGTTGGCATACATTATCTAATTTGATCCTTAAAATAATTCTGTGAGGAAACTGCTATTACCTCTCATTTAATAGATGACAAAGCTGAGGACTAGGGAAGGCAAGGACTATGCATAGAGTCACGCAGCTAGACAAGTGTTGGAGCAAGGATTTTTATCAGATCAGGTCCTACACCCATGTTCTGATCCATCACAGTCTCCCATTGCCTAAGAACATGAGGGTATCTTGGAATCCTCTTACCTTACCCTAAGCTTGCCTTTGTCTCTCTGGCTGCAGGAAGGACCACCAGAGCATCCCACCTGTACAGTACAGGGAATTGCGGGCCTTGCTTGAAGCCATGCTGAGCCGCTGTGCTGATTTTTCCCAGACCCCGCTGAACAGGAGGCCCCTGGTCAGTACGCTGCATGCAGCCCGTTTCTTCTGGAGATCATGCTATGAGGTGTTTTAAGAAGATAATTCCCTTACCTTTGTATGCCTCTTTATAAGTTTTTCTCATGCAAAAACATCTATAATGAGGTGTTATTTTTCTCCCCTAATGGCAGAGCTATGAAGCTTCATGATTGCTCTCCTCATCTTTGCAGATTTGGAAACTGAAGCCATAGGGTCAAATACTTTTTCTCTAAGGTCCAAAAGTAGCGAGTATCTGAGTTTGGATAGTAAATCCCAGGGTGTTTGTACCCAGATCTACTATACTATACCAGTTTATCTTTTATATCATCTAAGCAGTTACGGTAAACATGCTCACAAAATTATTTAAGGCTGGGTTCGCTAGAATCTTGGAAAGTATCTGACCAATGTGCAATGTGTTGAAATTGTTGGCTTTTAATGGCACACCACTTAAAATATCAGAAAGGATATGGGTAATGTGAATGCTGGTTATGTCTTTCAAAATTAACTTTGGAAATTAAGCTTATCACACCTGATGGGGTGGGATTTTTGTGTGTTTTGGAGCAACTAATATGGGCATTACAGCCAGTTAGGCTAATGTGCACCAGCTTGTGACAGCTTTCTGCTGTCACAGAAATATAATAGAACAGAGCCAGTCCTGTGGTTCACAGGGAGACAGATAGTTAATGTTCCCCCTTTTGCCATTTTTTAAGAGCTATTAGATGACTAGATTTGTGAAAATATAACCAAGATCCCCTGGAAAGTGTTAGGTGTATGGGAACGCCAGACTCCAGTGGGGGAGGAAGAGGTCTGTGGTCCTCCAAGCACAGTTTGGGACACAGTGTAGGTACTTAACTAATAGATGCTCCCCTCTCCTTCTCACTTCAGGGCCATGCCTCCAGCAGAGATTCAGAGAAGGCCATTCTTCGAAGGGGAAAGTTCCTTCTGAGCACTCTGGAGGGATTTAGAAATGCCTGCAGGTGAGGGACTGACCTTCTGTGGTCTGAGGCAGTATTACGGAGGGTGGAGGTGGAGAAGAATCAGACTGAGGATGAAGTTCTAGAAGCAACACTTGGTTTCTGATGCTTTGCTGCACAATGAGAGCAGCTTGGCAGGGGCAGAGGTTGGGGATGTGTGTGTGTGTATGTGTGTGTGTGTGTGTGTGTGTGCGCGCGTGCGCAGGGGTGTGTAGAGAAGGTTTGAGGAAGAGGAGCTAGAGTAGGAGGTCTCTAAAGATTCCCTCCTGGTGAAGTTTTTGTTGCCATACAATGAGGTTCTGTCTCATTCAACTTTGTTACTCTTCCCAAATAACTTTGCCCAATAGGTGTTTGCTGTATGCTTGTTGGACTAATTTAATTTATAGTAACAAGTGTCTGTTGAGTCTACTCTGTGTCCGGCCTGTGGCTAGACAGTGGGAGTAGACAGATAAGGTCAGATTGACTCCTGCCCCCAAGGAGCTTATAGTTTCTTGGGGAAGAGGCAGTTTTGTGTATATATGTAGGATTCATTAGGTTGTCACAAATCTGGGGAAGGCTTTCCTGGCAGAGAGAGCAGCATCCGTAAAGGCAAAGAGATGTGAAACAACAAGTGGCATGGTGTGTTCAGGGAGGTACATGTGATAGGTCAGGAGAGTCCTGTACTATGGGAGAAGGGGTGGGGAGCAACATAGCTGGACGGGTGGCCAAGGGCCAGGTGCTCTGTCATTGAGGCCTCTTGAATTTTCTCTAGATCTGATGATGGGGATACTTTCCCAGAACCCTGAGCTCTGGGAGGATGCCTCTGACCTTTATGTTGCATAGGTAGTAGTGGATACACTCACATGTTGATTTCTTAGGTTGGCTGTGGAATTCCAGAGCGAGCCTTCAGCCCAGGAGAACCCATTCACAGCTCCCAGTGCCGAGAAGGAAGACACTTTGGAGGCCTTCTCGGAATTTCTTCTCACTGCCTGTGACTCCCTTTGTATCCCCATGGTGATGGTAGGTTCCCCTGAGCCACAGATAGCATGAAGTTTGGGTAGGAGAGGGATGTGAGACTGAGCCAGGCTGAGAGACACAAGGTTGCACGTACTCAACTAGACCTTCTGAAGGTCTTAGTGCTGTTGTTCTTCAGACACTTTTCCTTTGGTTTTAAAAACAAAGTGTAGGGGCACTTGGCTGGCTCAGGCGGTGGAGTGTGCGATTCTTGGCCTTGGGGTTGTGGGTTTGAGCCCTATATTGGGTGTAGAAATGACTTCAAAAATTTTTTTTAATCTTAAAAAATAAACCCCAAGCCCCGAAACCCCAAAGTGTGGTATTTCATTAACAGATGAACATTAACAGATGGCTCTCAAGAAAAAGTAGAAAGCAGTAGTAATATAATAAATAAGCAGTGTTTATGGAGTGATAAATGCTTCGTATTCATTACCTAATTTGGTCGTCCCAGTGACTGTGTGAGATGGGTGCTATAACCACCTCAATTTAAAGATGGGGTTGTCACATTTCAATAGTCGTAAAGCAAGTGCACGACAGTGCTGAGATTCGAACCCAGGTGTCCTTAGGATGAGTGAAGAACAGTGGTGAGGGTCTGTGATTCAGGCTTCACCAAGGAACACACACGTATTCTGTAAATGAAATTTGGCCACTCCGAAGAGAGACCTGGTCCGAAAGAGCTTCGTTTTGAGCTGACTTGAGATGGAGGTGGTAGGAAGAGCTGGGTCCAGAGTGTCTGACTGCCTGGTTGACTTGGGGTGAGTCCTGTCTTCTTTGAGGTGAGCCTGCAGAGTGCCGTTTAGTCAGGGCACTTTTGTACACCTACTGGGAACAGTAGGTGGCAGCAGGGAGGCATCCTCTGGTTCTGGAGGCAGAGACCTCTTGGAAGAAGCCTTTGAGCCCGCATGCGGGGGTCTTCAGGTGGGTCACCGTCAGGAGCCGTGGACTGCAAGCACGTTCTGATTGGCACTCACTAAGCAGTAACACTTGGGCAGTTCACGTTGGTTCCTCATCTGCTCTGCCCTCTTCCTAGACTTACAAAGTGTTGAGTCAGATCTGGAACTGGATAGACTCTAAATACCACACTTTGGCGTTTGGAGGCTTGGGGTATTTTTTTTTTAAGATTTAAAAATTTTTTTGAAGTGATTGATAGAATTATATTATTCTTGCTTTCTAATTTTCTATATTTGATCATTTTTCTTTAATGAGCATGTATTACATTTCTAAATAAAAACATTTTTTGTGGAGCGCCTGGGTGGCTCAGTGGGTTAAGCCTCTGCCTTCAGCTCAGGTCATGATCTCGGGGTCCTGGACTCGAGCCCCACTTTGGGCTCTCTGCTCGGTGGGGAGCCTGCTTTCTCCTCTCTCTCTCTGCCTGCCTCTCTGCTTACTTGTGATCTCTCTCTCTGTGATATAAATAAATAAAATCTTAAAAAAATTTTTTTGGTTTAAAAACCAAAGGAAATGTATCTATAAGAACCATGTCTCTGAGACCCCATCTTTTACAGGCAGGAAACTGAGACACTGAGAGGGGCAGGGTTAACTAACCCCTGGGCACGAAGTGACTTTGTGCAGAGCTTAATTTGGAACCCAGGTTTGTCTACTCTTTTTTTTTTTTTTTTAAAGATTTTATTTATTTATTTGTCAGAGAGAGGGAGAGCGAGAAAGCGAGCACAGGCAGGCTGGGACCATGACCCGAGCCGAAGGCAGCTGCTCAACCAACTGAGCCACCTAGGCATCCCGGTTTGTCTACTCTTTTTTTTTTTTTTTTAAAGATTTTATTTATTTATTTGTCATAGAGAGAGAAGCGAGAGTGAGCACAGGCAGACAGAGTGGCAGGCAGAGGCAAAGGGAGAAGCAGGCTCACTGCCAAGCAAGGAGCCCGATGTGGGACTCGATCCCAGGACGCTGGGATCATGACCTGAGCCGAAGGCAGCTGCTTAACCAACTGAGCCACCCAGGTGTCCCCCGGTTTGTCTACTCTTAATCCAGAGCTCTGTCTGCTCTATCGGGCTGCCTCATGACTGGGGTATTCACAGAGGTCACATGAAAAATAAATGTGGGGCATTTATGGTGGCTCAGTTGGTTGGGCGACTGCCTTTGGCTCGGGTCGTGATCCCGCAGTCCAGGGATGGAGTCCCGCATCGGGCTCCCTGCTCGGCAAGGGATCTTGCCGATCTTGTGATCTCTGTCTATCAAATAAATAAATAAAATCTTTTTTTTTTTTTAAGATTTTATTTATTTGACAGAGAGAGAGAGACATCACAAGTAGGCAGAGAGGCAGGCAGAGAGAGAGAGGGGGGAGGAAGCAGGCTTCCCGCAGAGCAGAGAGCCCTACGTGGGGCTCGATCCCAGGACCCTGGGATCACGACCTGAGCCGAAGGCAGAGGCTTTAACCCACTGAGCCACCCAGGCGCCCCTAAATAAATAAAATCTTAAAAAAATAAATGTGAAGATAGTTTGCAAACTATATGATTATTACTGATGGCTATAGTCATAAAAACTTGAGTGTCAGGGAAGGGTGCCTGGCTGGCTCAGTCAGTAGAGCATGTGGCTCTTGATCTTAGGTCATGAGTTCAAGCCCTACATTGGGTGTGGAGCCTATTTAAAAAACAAAGAAAAAAAGAAAGAAACTTCAGCATCACTCTGCATTATAGTTTCGAAAGTACTTTTTTACACATCAGATCTTATTTGTTTCTGGGAGCTAGGTCTTGTTGTTATTACTGTTTTATTCCTTTTGGTACGGAGAGACCCAGAGAGGTAATGCGTCTCATACAACTTATTAAGTGGTAGATACAATCCTTGGATGCAGGCTTGTGATTTCAGGCTCCCTAGCTTTTCTTGTGCCCTTCAAGTGAAAAGGGTTAGTTTATTGTTGCTAGATTTGATGCCAGTTTTGCTGATGCTTTTTTCTTCAGAGGCTCAGTCCTGGTGGGCTGTGTTCTTCCTCCTGGTTCTTTGCAGAGGCACTCAGAGCAGGCCACCCACCCAAACCTGATGGAAGTTTTCCTCTCGATTCTGCACAGTCTCTTTGTCATCGCTCCCCACATGAAGGAGAAGTTCTCCAAGAAGCTCGGTAGGCATCAGGGAAGTGTGGAAGTTGGGAGGGAGGCGGGTGCCAGAGTATTCAAAGAGAGCATAACCTGTGGGCAGGAGGTTTATGTGATCACTCAGAGTCAATATCTATATTCTGCCCAGTGTTGAGTGGAAGGCAATACTATCCAATAACCGAAGGTACTTAAAGTAAGTTCTCGGATTTATTGCTATTTCTCTAAGAATATCAAGGAGGTTCCAGTTCCAATCCCACAACACACATCTTTCCACGTTGTTTTTCATACTTGATATTCCCTCAGACTTCTCAAGATGTTTAGCATCTCTGACGCCTGAGTGCTGAATGTCAGAAGTACCCCCAGTCATTGTGACACCTGAAAAATGTCCCATAGACTTCCAGATACCTTCTGGGGGGGAGCTAGCACTCTGTGTGAAAGCTGCTGTCTAGTTGTACACTGAACTGCCTTCTTATAATTGAACCCCAGGGGTTCTTGATTCCCTCAGGCTTTTCCAGGCTTTCTTGCATCTATTTATTTTTTCTCTCACCAGTCATTTTTTCCCTCTCAAGTGTAAAGCTTCCTTTCTCACTTGTCCAGTTGTTACCTGTAAATACTTCAATCTGCTGAATAAGCCCAGGAGTCAGAGTTAGAGTCTCCTTTATTTTCCTTAGTATTAGTGATGGTGAGAATGGGAAGGGGAAAACAGCCCAAAGCAGAAAGGGAGTAGAGAGAAAGGGAGTAATAATTAATAACTAATGACAACTAACACTTATTACACTCTTACTATTGTCAGACACTGTTTGTTTGCGTGTTTGGTAGAGATAGAGAGTGATTGAGAGAGCCTAAGCCAGGAGGAGAGGCAGAAGAAGAAGCGGGCTCCCTGCTTAGCAGGGAGCCTCTTGCTGGGCTTGATCCCAAGGACCCTGGGATCATGACCTGTGCTGAAGGCAGATGCTTCACTGACTCAGCCACCCAGATGCCCTGGATACTGGTTCCCCCCCGTCTTAAGATTTATTTATTTATTTATTTTAGAGCACATGTGAACAGGAGGAGGGGAGGAGGGGTGGAGGGAGAGGGAGACAAGCAGACTCCCCGCTGAGCAGAGAGCCTGCAGGTTTTGATCCCAGGACCTTGAAATCATGATCTGAACTGAAATCAAGAGTCAGATGCTCAACTGACTGAGCCACCCAGGAACGTCTGTCACATACTGTTTTAAGTGCTTTATACATATTAATTCATTTAGTTCTCAGAAAAACTCTAGAAAGTGTGTGCTATGATTATCTTCATTCTCTGAAGAAGCATACTGAAACTCAGAGAGGTTGAATAATTTGCCCAAGATTGCACTAGAAGTGGTGTACCCAGGATTCAACCTCAGGGAATCTGGCTCTGGAGCCTGCTTTCTGATTTTTTTTTTTTTTTTTGCTTCCTCAATTTTTTTTTTTAAAGATTTTATTTATTTATTTGACAGAGAGAGATCACAAGTAGACGGAGAGGCAGGCAGAGAGAGAGAGAGAGAGGGAAGCAGGCTTCTTGCTGAGCAGAGAGCCCGATGTGGGACTCGATCCCAGGACCCTGAGATCATGACCTGAGCCGAAGGCAGCGGCTTAACCCACTGAGCCACCCAGGCGCCCCTGCTTCCTCAATTTTTATGCAATGCTTACCTCTTATCATTATCATTTAAAGCCCTGCCCTTTCTTCCTGTCACATAGCATATAGTGGAAGGTCTACCACAGAGGAGTAGCCAGGGCTCAGTCATGGAGGGCTTTGTTGGCCATGTGAGAAATTTGGACTTTATCTTAGGAACTTTGAGTTTTAAAAAAGAGGAGTGATAGGCCCAGCTTTCTGTTTTAGAACGATCCTTTTTGATTTGGTATGAACCATGAGTTAGAGGGATGCAAGACTGTAGGAAATAATTTAAACTCTTGTATTAACTCAGGTTGATGATAGGAACAAAGGTGGTGTTGGGGTGTGTGTGACAGTTGGATGTGGGGCAGAAAGGAGAGGGAACAGCTCAGGGTAATGCCTTGGCTTGTGGCTGCCATCTAGGTGGATGGTGCTGATTTTTATTGAGAGAAGTCTCACTGGGAGAGGTTTTGATTTGGGGAGGCAGTAGAGGATGTGATTGGTATGGGCAGGGCTGACGATGTAATAAATCTAGTTTAAACTGCTCTCTGCTTGCTTCCCTCTTCTCCCAAGCTTCCTCATCTTTCATACGACTAACCCTGGAACTGAAGGCCAGATTCTGCAGCAGCCTGAGGTATGTCTGGTCTCAGGCAAAATTGGTGGCCAAGGGGCCAGTGTCCTTGACTGGACAAGTGGGAATATCTGCCTGGTTTAGTCATTGGACTGTGAGGGGATTGACACAGTGTCAGAATTGCTCAGCAGCTGGTGGTATGAACCTGACGTGCTTCTCTAGCTTTTATTTAGTCCGGTTCTGCTGAGACATTCATTCCATGTGACATGTGGATGGGCACCTGTTACGTCAAAACTGGAAAGGCTCTTGGTGATCATTTGTCTAACCCCTCATTTTACAAATGGGGAACTGGAAGCCCTTAAGGGTATGAAAGAAGTGTCCGCAGAGAGTCATGTCCTCGTTGCTGCCAGCCCAGCATTTCCAGAGGAGAAACTCTCTTGGTTCAAAATAGAGACTTTAGTCTCTCTTGTTAGCGTTTCTACAGTAGCCTTTTCTTCCTTCCCATTTATGATTTGCCACCTGTCTCTGCATTTACTTGGCAGATCCCATTTGTTACTGCCTACAACCTGCAAGGCGACCACAGTGCGATGTCTAGGTCTCCTTGCATATCTCTGAATAGAGCACCCAACTTTCAGGAGTGGATACAAATACAAGGATCGATCTGGATTCAAAGTCACAATTTTGGATGTGTGTAATTAAGGAGATCTTAATTACCTGTCTTGGGTTCAATAGCTTCCTTTCCCCCCTAGTACTCCCAAGCTCTTTCCTGGTGTAGGAGCACTTGTTTTTGTTGCTATGTTTTGTTAAGTCGGAGTTCAGTAGCCTTCCCTGACTTATTTTTTCAACTCTGAATTTTAGTCAGTGCCCATGTGTCTACGTTATAGCTGTGGCAACAGGTTCCATACTAATTATTCACAGCTATGTCCAGAATTATTCTTCCAGAGCCGTGGTTAGAATTTCATTGGGCTTTGGCACAAGGCAGTGGTGCCCCAGTATATGGCAAGGATAATGCTGTCCCAGCCAAAGTCACAATGTCCTCTCTTGTTCTCTCTTCCTTTCCACCCTCTAAGTCACTCAGCCCTAAATCAGGTATGTTCCAATTTCCTCTACTGCATGAGCCTCAACCTTCTCTCAGCTCCAGAGAAGACAGGACCACCTTCCGAAGAAGGTAAGATGCTGCGGCTTGACCACTCCTCATGTCCAAGGTGATCTTTTTACAGTCTGGATGCCTTTGTTGATTGGCTGGGTAGTGAGTTAATATCACAGTAATTATGACCTCTTTGCTAGAAGCGGCCAGAGGAACCACGGAATCATGGAATGGTAGGACTAGAGACTAACACTTGAGATGAGATAATAGAATCAGAAAACAAGAGAATCCAAGCTTCCTGGACCCTTAGACTCTAAGGGCTGAGAAGGACTCCAGAGCTTATCAAGTCCAGTTCCTCATCCAGGCCATCTCCTCTGTAACATCCCTTACAGCAGAACTTTCGCTCTCTACTTGTTACCTCCAGAGATTTCTGCTCAAAATACTTGGAATGGTCTGTTCCATTTCTTTGTTTCTTCATTCATGAAATATTTCTTGAGCATCTACTGTGTGCCAGGCTCTTTCCAGGTGCTGGTGATAGAGTTCCAACATCTTGTCCTCATGGAATGAGAGAGGTAGACAATAAACACATAGATTCAATGTCAAAAATGAATAGGTTCTATGAAAACAATAAAACTGGACAAAAGGATAGAGGATGGTGGAGGGAGAAAATACATGTTGGATAGGTGGTCAGGGAAGGCCTCTGTGAGTAGGTGGCATGTTAGCAGAGGTCTGCGTAAGATAAAGGAGGCTCATGGAGAGTCTAGGCCGGAGGAACAGCAGATGGAGGGCTGAGAGCTGAAGTTTTTCCCTCTGCTGAAAGTCACTGAGCTTCTGCTACATGCCAGGGAGGCCTCAGTGCTGCTGTGGATATGGTGATAATTACAACATGTTCTCTGCCCCCATGGAGTTCCTCTATCCTAGACTTCTTTTGGTTTAATAGAAAACAATTTAATCATTGTCTTATTCATTCAGCAACTATGATACCTTCTTTGTGGTACTGGCCATGTTTCCTCTTTTTACATTTATGAAGATGTATCATGTCCCTCCACTTCCCAAACCTCACTCCTTCTTTTCTTTTCTTTCTTTTTTTTTTTTTTAAAGATTTTATTTATTTATTTGACAGAGAGATCACAAGCAGGCAGAGAGGCAGGCAGAGAGAGAGGAGGAGGCAGGCTCCCTGCTGAGCAGAGAGCCCGATGCGGGGCTCGATCCCAGGACCCTGAGATCATGACCCGAGCCGAAGGCAGCGGCTTAACCCACTGAGCCACCCAGGCGCCCCTCACTCCTTCTTTTCCTTTTTCTCCAGCACTGTGCTGAGAGAGACCGAATCTCGGGTGAACATTTTCATTCCTTCCAGCATGGCTTGGTTCCCAAGTCTCTCACTGTAGCAGCCACTCCTCTCCATGTGGTGTCCTGCTCTTTGCCTATTAGGTGTGGTCTGGCCTTCAGAGACACTAGCACAACCCCTTCTGCCATGGTTGACGCCTAAGTTTACATTGGTAGCCACGTCACAGCACCTCTTTTGCTCACTGTGCTAGCCCCACTGCTGCTGACAGCATCCTCTTTTGGGGGAATAGGAGGAGCCCCACATATCTGCCTCCTTAGACAATGAGGCCTTGTCAAATCTCGGAGTACCAGGAAGAACAGCAGACCTTACTAACATGCAGATTGCTTCTTTCTTTTATATATTAGGAGAAAGGGTGGGTCGATGTGTGGAACTCTAGCATATTAGTTTCATTTTTACAATAATGATTGTAGTGTGCTTTGGTACAAAAATCACTAAACTTAGAATTAGGAGAACTGACCTGGCTCTGCTGTGCATATTCTCCATTCTCATCCTCCACTTGGCCCTAAGTCCACTGTACTGGCAGGACAGACCCTTCATTTGACTTCTGACTTGGCCTCCTGCTTTTAGTTTCTCATCCTCCAACTGGTCTCCATCCACTGCTGGAAAGATCTGTCCAAAAATCAAGTCTTACCATCCTAACACCCCAGCCTTCAGCTGGTGGTCCCTGAAGATCAGTCTGTGGGACACTGTCAGACAGTGATGAAGGTTCCTCTGATCCATGGTGCAATGTAAAAAATAAGGGTAATATAGTGAATTTTCTATAAAGTTGACTTTATTCAAGTTTAAGCTCTGAAGTCTTTTTCTTTATACTCTTGGTATTAAATACACTTTCTTTTCTGAAATAGAGATTCCATAGGAGATCTATTCTCAGGATAAAATCTAAATTCTTGACTCAGCATTCAAACTACAAATTATGTCACATCATTTTGGAACTCTTGACACTCCACATCTGTTCATCGCTGGTTTGGTCAGACGGAATTCCTTGCCGCACCCTGAGCATGTCCTCTTAAGCCTCTGGGCCCCTGAACCCCTTTCTTCCCATGCCTAGGATTCTCGGCCCTCACTTTTCTGCCTGTTTTCTGCATACCTTCCACAGTTCCCTCCTTTTTTTTTTTTCTAAAGATTTTATTTATTTATTTGTCAGAGAGAGAGGGAGAGAGAGCAAGCACAGGCAGACAGAATGGCAGGCAGAGGCAGAGGGAGAAGCAGGCTCCCTGATGAGCAAGGAGCCTGATGCGGGACTCGATCCCAGGACGCTGGGATCATGACCTGAGCCGAAGGCAGCTGCTTAACCAACTGAGCCACCCAGGCGTTCCAATTCCCTCCTTTTTGAGCTTGTCCTCCCCACCCCAGGTGGTATGAGTCACGCTTGAATGGGACACTTGATCGCATGTCCTGTTAACTGTCTGTCTCATTATCTGTCTTTTCTCAGCTACCAGCTCCGGGAGATAGAGCCTGTGTTTCACAGCCTGGCCTAGTGTAGTCACTCAATCAACATTTGTCAATGAATGAATGAATCAAGGATTGTATCCATGTTCTTCCACATGTTTAGTGGAAGAACATCTTTAGTTCATCTTCACATCTTTAGTCTCTCCTGGCAGGTTGAAAGCTTTATAAAGGAATAGGAAACTCTGATTTCGTTTTATCCTGCATGAACCCTGCTACCCTGTGCAGTACCCTTCATGTAGGCACGTATTTATGTGCTGATTACCTGCTCTTCTGTGTTTTCTGTGTGGCTTTCTCCTGCCTCTTTCCTCTCCAGAACTCTCTGCAGCATCTGCCTTCCTGCAGCAGGGGCTGCCCCAGATAAGCAGCAGGAGCCCTGAAAGCCTCGCCTTCCTGTCAGATCACCAGTATGTGGAGGGATCTGCTCGCCAGAGACAGTACAGCACCCTGCTCCTCTTCTACCTGGCCTACATCCATGAGGATAGGTCAGTGTTCGATGCCAGTGGCTGGCAGTGGATCCTGGGACCCACATCTGTAGCCCAGTTTAGTTTGATAAATATTCACAGAGGCGTCTACTCCAAGCCTGGTGTTGGGCACTGGGGACACAGAGATAAGTGAGAAATGGGTTTTATTCTTGAGGGGCTCATATATTGGAGGAGGGTTAAGGCAGGAGGGTAGTTACAGTGTAGAGAGAAGAGGCTTAGAGTGCTAATTAGAATTTTTTGGTATCCTTAAAAAGTATTGTTTGTGCATAGAAAAAAAAATAGTGGTTTGCTTTGGTTTTAAGAATTACTAAACAGGAGGAGCCTGGGTGGCTCAGTGGGTTAAAGCCTCTGCCTTCGGCTCAGGTCATGGTCCTGGGGTCCTGGGATCGAGCCCCGAGTTGGGTTTTCTGCTCGGTGGGGAGCCTGCTTCCCTTCCTCTCTCTCTGCCTGCCTCTCTGCCTACTTGTTATCTCTGTCAAATAAATGAATGGAATCTTTAAGGGAAAAAAAAAAGAATTACTAAACAGGAGTGCCTGGGTAGCTCAGTCAGTTAAGTGTCTGCCTTCAGCTCAGGTCATGATCCCAGGGTCTTGGGATTGAGCTCTGGGTCCCTGGAGTAGGCTCCCTGCCCAGTGGGGAACCTGCTTCTCTCTTTCTTTCTGCTCCTCCTCTCCCTCTACCCGCCCTTTCCCCTTCCTCTTGTACCTCTCCTCACCCCTCTCCTCCCTGCTGTTTGCACTAGCTCTCTCTCTCTCAAATAAATAAGTAAAATCTTTTTAAAAATTACTGTGCAGTTTAAGGGGCGCCAGGGTGGCACAGCCCATTAAGCGTCCAACTCTTGGTTTCAGCTCAGGTCATGATCTCAGGGTCCTGAGATCGAGTTCTGCACTGGGCTCTGTGCTAGGCATGGAGCCTGCTTAAGATTCTCTCTCCCTCTCCCTTTGCCCCCCACCTCCATCTCTTTAAAAAAAAACAGTAAACAAATTACTGTACAATTGATTAAAATTTCAAAATCAAAAGACTGTTCCTTAAGCTTAAAAAATAATTGTATTGAGGTAAAATTCACACAACACAAAATTAATCATTTAAAGTTAACAGTTCAGTAGCATTTAGTATATTTGCAGTTGTGCAACCACCACCTCTCTTGTTCCAAAACATTTCCATCACTCCAGAGTAAAACCTCATACCTATTAAGCATTCACCCCGTAGGTAACAATGTCCCGCCTCATGTGTTATTAGTATCCGAGAGTTTAGTTGTTGTTTTTTTTTTTAAGATTCCCCATATAAGTAAGATCATAAAGTATTTTTCTTTCTCTCTGACTTATTTCACTTAGCCTAATGCCCTAAGGTCAATCCATGTTGTTATAAATGGCAGGATTCCCCTTTTTTTGGCTGAATAGTATTCCACTGTATGTACGTATCACGTTTTCTTTATCTGTTCATCCACCAATGGACATGCAGGTTTTTTCCATGTATTGGCCATTGTAAATAGTGCTGCAATGAACATTGAGGTGTGGATATCTTTTTGAGTTCAGAAGTAGAATTGCTGGATCATATGGTAGTTCTATTTTTAATTTTTTGAGGAAACTCCTTTCTCTTTTCCATAGTGAGTGCACCAATTTACATTCCTACCAACAGTGCTCATGTGTTCCCATTTCTCCTCATCCTTGCCAACACTTGTTTTTTTCTTGTCTTTTTGGTAATTGCCATTTAACAGGTATAAGGTGATACCTCATTGTGGTTTTGAGTGATTTTTATTTCCTTGCTGATTAGTGATGTTGAGCATCTTTTCATGTACCTATTGGCCATCTGCATGTTTTCTTTGGAAAAATATGTATTCAGATCCTCTACGCGTTTTTAAATTGGACTTTTTTTAAATTTTATTCTTTGCTATTGAGTTGTATGAGTTCTTTGTATATTTGGATATTAACTTTTTTTTTTTTAAAGATTTTTTATTTATTTATCAGAGAGAGAGGGAGAGAGAGCAAGCACAGGCAGACAGAATGGCAGGCAGAGGCAGAGGGAGAAGCAGGCTCCCCGCCGAGCAAGGAGCCCGATGTGGGACTCGATCCCAGGACGCTGGGATCATGACCTGAGCCGAAGGCAGCTGCTTAACCAACTGAGCCACCCAGGCGTCCCGGATATTAACTTTTTTTAAAGATTTATTTATTTATTTACTTGACAGACAGAGATTACAAGTAGGCAGAGAGGCAGGCAGAGAGAGAGAGGGGGAAGCAGGCTCCCCGGCGAGCAGAGAGCTCGATGTAGGGCTCAATCCCAGGAACCTGAGATCATGACCTGAGCAGAAGGCAGAGGCTCAACCCGCTGAGTCACCCAGGCACCCCTAGATATTAACTTTTTATCAGATATATGATTTGCAAAGATTTTTCTCCCATTCAATAAGTTGCCTTTTCATTTTGTTGATAGTTTCCTTTGCTTTGCTGAAGCTTTTTAGTTTGAAAGAGCCCCATTTGTTTATTTTTGGTTTTGGTAGAAGCGCTAAAATAATCATCCCCCAAACTGATGTCAAGTAGCTTACTACCTATGTTTTCTTGTAGAAATTTTATGGTTTCAGGTCTTAATTTATGTCTTTAATCCATGTTGGTCAGTTTTCGTGTATGGTATAAGAGAGTGGTCCAATTTTATTTATTTATTTATTTTTGCATGTGGCTGTGCAATTTTCCCAACAACATTTATTGAAGAGACTGTACTTTCCCCATTGTATATTCTTGGTAACTTTGTTATAATTTAATTGACTATATATGCATATATATATATAAATATATATATATATCATATATATTTATATTTATATATAAATATATATATATTTCTGCTCTCTGTTCTGTTCCATTGGCCTATGTGTCTGTTTTTATGGCAATACCATAAAATTGATTATTGCCCATGTGATTCTTTGAATGTTTTTTTAAAAATTCATGTAAATATGCAAGTAAAATAGTTGCCAGCATTAACTACTATTAGGTGCCCTAATAGTGAACTTGTGAACTTGTCTATGTATCAAGAAACACACATATGCTTCTTTTTTCCCAGTATACAGAATGGGATATTACATAAGGTCTTTAATTGGCCCTTTATTTATTTTTTTTAGAAGATTTTATTTATTTGACAGAGATCACAGGTAGGCAGAGAGGCAGGTAGAGAGAGAGGAGGAGGCAGGCTCCCTGCTAAGCAGAGAGCCCGATGCGGGGCTTGATCCCAGGACCCTGAGATCATGACCTGAGCCTAAGGCAGAGGCTTAACCCACTGAGCCACCCAGGCGCCCCTCAATTGGCCCTTCAACCTAACAATAGATCTTGGAGGTCTCTTCATGTTAGCTCATGTATTTATTAATAGGTCTGCCTCATACTTTTAGTAGTTGTACAATGTGTAAATTATACCTATCATCCATTTTATTTATATTTCTTTTTTTTTTTAAAGATTTTATTTATTTATTTGACAGAGATCACAAGCAGGCAGAGAGGCAGGCAGAGAGAGAGGAGGAAGCAGGCTCCCTGCTGAGCAGAGAGCTGGATGCGGGGCTCGATCCCAGGACCCTGAGATCATGACCTGAGCCGAAGGCAGCGGCTTAACCCACTGAGCCACCCAGGCTCCCCTTATTTATATTTCTTAAATGAAAATTTTACTTTGGGGTAATTATAGATTTATACAAAAGTTGTAAAGAATACAGAGAATTCTTCACTAATTTTCTCCTACTGTTAACATAACTATGGTACATTTATCAAACTAAGACACCAACCTTGGTACATTAGTATTTTTTCCCAATTTTTTATAGTGGTAAAATACACAAACATAAAATTTATGTCTTAGCCATTTTTAGTGTACTGTGCAGGGTTACTAAGTGCATTGATATTGTTGGTCTATCATCACCACCATTCATCTCCAGAACTCTATTCTTCTTGCAGAAGTAAAATTCTGTACCTATTGAATAACTCTCCATTTCCCCTTACCAACCCTTGGAAACCACTATGCTACTTTCTGTCCCAATGGTTTTAACTACTCTAAGTGCTTCCTGTAAGTAGAGTCACACAGCATATATCTTTCTGTGACTGGCTTATTTCACTTAATGTGTGTCCTCAAGATTCATCCATCCTGTAGCATGTCAGAATTTCCTTCCCTTTTTATGCTGAATAATGCTCCGTCGTATGTATATACCACACTTTGCTTACAGATTTGTCCATCAGTGGACACTCGGATTGCTTCTGCATTTTGGCTGTTGTGAATAATGCTGCTGTGAACATGGGTGTAAAATATCAATTTGAGACCCTGTTTTCAATTCTTCTTTGTATGTACCCAGATTGTTGGAGCATCTGACAGTTCTAGTTGTAATTTTTTGAGGAGATGACATGCTCTTTTTCATAGCAGCTGTACTTTTTCATATTCCCACCAATGATGCACAAGGGTTCCAGTTTTTCCACATTCTCATCAACTTATTATTTTCTGCTTTTTGATGGTGGCCATCCTAATGGATGTGAGGTTATCACCTCATAGTTTTGATTTGCTTTTCCCTAGTGATTAGTGATGTTGAGTATCTTCCCATGTGCTTATTGGACATCTGTATGTCTTCTGTGGGGAAATGTCTGTTCAAATCCTTTGCCCATTTTTGAATCAGCAAGTTTTATTGTTGTTATTGAGTTTTAAGAGTTTTCTATTTACTCTGGATATTAATTTCTCATTAGATACATGATTTGTAAATATTTTCTCCCATTCTGTGGGTTGCCTTTTTACTCTGTTGACAGTATCTTTTGATACATGGAAGTTAAAAACCTTCATCAGTCAATTTGTCTGTTTTTCGTGTTATTATCTGTGCCTTTCATGTCATATCAAAAAAAATAATTACCAAATCTGATGTTGTGAAGTTTTTGCTTTATGTTTTCTTTCAAGAGTTTTATAATTTTAGCTCTGGACCCATTGGGGGTCTGTATTCTTTTAGATCATGTTAGGTGAGGGGTCCCAGTCATTCTTTTGTATATACAATTTTGCCAGGACCATTTCTTTTCTTTTTTTTTTTTTTAAAGATTTTTATTTATTTATTTGACAGATATGTATGTATAGAGAGAGCACAAGTAGGCAGAGCAGCAGCCAGAGGGAGAGAGAGAAGCAGGCTCCCCGCTGAGCAGGGGGTCCAATGTGGGGCTCAATCCCGGACCCTGGGATCATGATCTGAGCTGAAGGCAGCTGCTTAGCCAACTGAGCCACCCAGGCTCCCCGCCAGGACCATTTATTGAAAAGCTTGTCCTTTCCCCCATTGAATGGTCTTGGCATTCTTGTTGAATTTCACTAGTTTTTCATCTACTGTCCCTTTTCTGTTCCAGGACATTATGTTGTGTTTAGTATTACCCATTTTAAAATGTTTAATTTTTTTAAGAACTTAATCTGATAGGTGAGAGATACCCATGGTGGAAAATTGAAAAGATATAATAGGGTATATGCCTTTTGTATTTTACTAAAAAAAGTCATTCCCCTTCTCACCCCTATTACCCTTGCATGTACAAGCGTAGACGAATTCCCTTCCCCAGAAACTAACCCACTGAACATACCAGTTTAATGATAAAGAGGAGTGGACTGTTGGCCAAAAAATGGATTGCTAAACCACAGAAGTAGCATCCTTCTCTTTAATAGTGCTATTCTAGCTGGCAGACGCTTCATCTTCTTTTTTTTCTTTTTTTAAAGATTTTATTTATTTATTTATTTGACACACAGAGAGAGAAATCACAAGTAGGCAGAGAGGCAGGCAGAGAGAGAGGGGGAAGCAGGCTCTCCGCTGAGCAGAGAGCCCGATGTGGGGCTCGATCCCAGGACCCTGACATCATGACCCAAGCTGAAGGCAGAGGCTTAACCCACTGAGCCACCCAGGCACCCAGACACTTCATCTTCTAGTTGTGAGTGAGGAGTTTCTGGCCCCTGGCAGGGCTTTGTACGAAGCATAGAATCTTGTGCTATGCATGTATGACTATGTTTTGTAAGTATACATAGCATGTTCTTTGTGCAAGGTGTCATTAGGCCATGGACAGGCTGGGGCAGAAGGACAGAAGGCAGAGGGAGGATGTGGCAAGACAGGACGTGACAAGGCAGGATAGCCATCTCTGTCTTTCTCACTTAGACTCTCCTTGGTCGACAGGTTTGTCTCAGAGGCAGAATTATTTGTGGCTGTGCAAAGCTTCCTCCTGTCTCTGCAGGACCAGGGTGAGCGCCCTCCACTGGTGGTCTTCAGAGCCTCCATCTATCTGCTTGCAATCTGCTGGGACAAAGACCGTGCCCTAGATGAGGTATGGACAAAATGCTTGGGGCCCTTCCTCCTCCTGCTGCATGCCATACATCATGGCTCCTTGAGAGACCATGATATAGAGAAAGAAGGCAGGTGGCAGAGAGAGAGAGATAGAGAGGAAGAGAGGGAGAGGGAGAATCTTGGTGGAATGGGGAGTGGGAGGAGGCTGACACATTGAGATTTAGTGAATTCTCTCAACAGTCCTGAGAGATAAAGATTATTATTTCCACTTTTTACAGGTAAGAAAATCAAGTCTTAGGTTAAAGTAACTTTCTCCAGGTCACATAATTAATTGATGGGAGAGCGGGGACTCCAATTTAGACTTGATCAACTCCCAAGACACTTATCTTAGTACCATCTCTGGTTTGAGAAGGAGGAGAGCAGTGTGAGGTAGATCCTTCTGTTAACAGTTTACCAAACAAAGTGGGTTTCTGGGACCCAGAACATTGTTAATCAGGCTGATTTTGGATCGCTTTGTTGTATGTATACAAGTTTTCTCTTTCCAGATTCTTTATAAATTCTTATGGATCGAGGACTATATCTGATTGATCGCTAATCTTCTACCTCTTTCACTGAAGATTGCTTCTCCTTCTTAGAGATGGACACTTCGGCCTCAACCTAAGGATACTCTTTCTTCACTGGCTAATGTTTCGCCTCCTTTTTCTTTAAAGGGTTTTTAAAAATTTATTTAAGCAATCTCTACACCAACATGGGTCTCGAACACGATCCTGAGATCAAGAGCCACATGCTTCTCCAACTGAGACATCGAGGCACCCCTTTTTTTATTCCTGTTGGGGCAAACATGATGTAAACAGACCTGGTTTAATTTGAATGGAAGCAGAAGGTTGTAGTTGAAGTGCATAAGTTTTCAAGTAAGATAGACCTAGATATACAATATTCCACTGTCTCTTTTTTGGTGATATTTGAAGCCACTTGTGATCATTGCCTACTGTTAATTCATTAAGGGTTTCAAAAAAATAACACCTTAATTCTGTCATTCAGTCTTTGTTTATTAACTGGCATACTTGCATGCAAGGAAACTTCCTTTATCAACTACTCAGTTACTCTGAATGGTAGATTTTATAGGAAGCAAAGGTTGAATGTTTGGTTCTTTTAATTACAGTTTACAAGAAATGAACTGATTTTCTAGCATTCCACAAAAGGGACCAAAGAGATTTTTTTTTATATATATATTTTTAAAGATTTTATTTATTTATTTGACAGAGATCACAAGCAGGCAGAGAGGCAGGCAGAGAGAGAGGAGGAAGCAGGCTCCCTGCTGAGCAGAGAGCCCGATGTGGGGCTCGATCCCAGGACCCTGAGATCATGACCTGAGCCGAAGGCAGTGGCTTAACCCACTGAGCCACCCAGGTGCCCCGAGATTTTTTTTTTTTAGTGTCATTATGAATTCATGGATTTTAAAATATTTGATGTGTTTCAATCCACTGTAGTTATTACCCTTTTGAAGCTCCAATTGTCCTGTCTTTGATCAGTGGAAGCCTATTCAGGGTAGATCCTGAGTCCTTTTGACACAACCCTAGTACTCTTTGGCAGAGTTTGGGTTTTCTACTATGACAAGATGCTTTAAGCTTGTATATACTTCCTGCTTTCCCATTTGCTTTTGAGCCTACCCCAGTTAGGCTTTCAACTTTACCACATCTCTGGAAATGCACTTATCAAGGTCACCAGTAACAGATACATAAAGCCAGTAATCAATATTTGTCATTATCTTACTTGACCTATCAACAGCATCTGTTTTCTTTGAAACATTGCCTTTATTTGGCATCTAGAATGCTGTGTACTCCTGATTTCCTCCTACCTCTCTGGTGGTTCTGTCTCAGTGCCTTTTGCTGATTTTCTCTTATCTCCCTGACCTCCAAGTGTTGTCATGCCCCAGGGCTCAGTCTTTGATGCTTTTCTTTTCTCTTTAAATTTATTTCTTTGGTGATCTCATATAGTTGTTTTTATACAACAATATTGTGTATTGTGTATTATGGTTTGATTCATGGCTGAATTAAAAAAGGTGACTCTGGCTTCTAGGACGATAGACCAGAAGGGTACAAGGCGGAAGTGCGGAAGCCAGTTAGGAGGTTACAGCAATAATACGGACAAGAGATAGTAGAGGAGGTGGTGAAGAGTATTAACTTCAGATATATTTTGAAATGGAGCCAATAGAATCTTGGTGGATCAGTGTGAGGTGTAAGAATCAGAGAAAATAAAAGGATGTTTCCAAAGATTTTGGTTCTGATGAGGGCCAAAGAGTTGTACTGAAATACGAGAGGGAGTGATCTGGAGAGAGAGGGGGCGGTGGTGGTAAAGTGGTGTTCTGGAACTGGGATTATTGAGGAACACGCAGTTCTTGGTAATGATAAGGCCTCGGGGCATGACCATGCATGGGCATGACTGGCTGAGGCAAGTGGAGGAGATTAGAAGGGAGAAGGAGAACTTTGAGGCCATGTTTTGGGAACCAGGGAAGTGGGAGCAAATATAGCCTTGATTGAGAGATTGTAGGGAAGACAGGTTTTTGGAAGAAGATCAAAGCAGGTGAAGGGAACATTCAAAGAGGCACAGGACAAGGAATTTGCTGATAACTGAGTGAGTTCTGAAGGGCTCTGTGGAAAGGGTTTCGGAACTGGGAATGAGTGGGAGATGGGAATAGAAAAGGGCATGTTTTGAGCCATATGGGATGATCTGGAAGTTCTGGGCTTCCTGAGGTGACTAATGTAAACAGGAGGAAAGAACATGATAGGAAAAGTCTGATAGTTTCAGGACTAATATTGGTGGTAAGATAGAATTTCAGGACCTCTCTCCATATCTACCAGTGGTGGCATGGAAACTTCAAAGGAGCCCATGAAACTCTAGGCTTTCCCTCTAGGGTATGAATCCATAAATGACATATAACATGTTTTGCATGTTTAAAAATCATATATAAATATATAAATGGTAATATATAATCACAGCTTGACTTTTAACTCAATTCTGTTTTTCTGTTTTTATATATTATTCATTCAGTATTTTTTGTTGTGGTAAAACACCCAAATAAGATGTATCATCTTAACCATTTTTGGTGTACAGTTCAGTGGCATTAAGTACATTAGTTTTAGGCAACTACCACCACTAGTCATGTCCAGAACTCTTTTCATCTTGTAAAACTGAAACTCTATACCTATTAAATAATAACTCCCCAATATGAATTGACCATTTGACATGTGTCACATGCCATCTGGCCTCCTGTCAGGGTTGGGGTGAATCAAACATGCTCCCTGCTCTCAGCACAGTTTGGCAGGAGAAACAAAAAGGTCCTCTACAGGCAGGTAATAACAACAATGAATGCTCTCCTGGAGCTGGAGGACTGACTGCTCGAGAGGTATGAAAACACACAGAGAAAGAGATTGTATCTGACTATGACATCAGGAGAGGCTTCATTGAGGAGAGAATTAAGATACAAAATGGACAGTTCTTCAAGGAAGAAAGTCAGGTGTAGTGTGCCTTAGCTGAGTCATTTAGGAGACAGACTGGAGAGAAGCTCAAAAGGTAGACTTAAGTCTTTAACAATAATGCTCAAAAATGAAATTAAGAAAACAACTCCATTTATAGTAGCATCAAGAAATAAAATACATTGGAATAAATTTAACAAAAGAAATATACTTCTGACTGCTGAACATTATAAAACATCATTGAAATTAAAGAAGACCTAAATGAATAGAAAGACATCCTGTTTTCATGAATCAGAAGACTTAATAGCCAGTTAGAAGATTAAAAAAAAGTTCATGGATACAACATACAACATACTGACTAAAGCTGATGATTCTTTTTTGGGTATTTGGAAATTGCTGGGAAAGTAGAGCTTAAAAGTTCTGAACACAAGGAAAAAGACTTTGTAACTGTGTGAGGTGATGGATGTTAGCCAACCTTGTGATCATTTTACAGTATATACATTTATCAAATCATTACATCGTGTACTTTAAACTTACACAATGTTATATAGCAACTATATTTCAGTAAAACTGGGGGGAAAAGACTTAATAGTGTTCAAATGGCAATAGTCCCCAAATT